>NC_081548.1:12843512-12855416 GCF_901000735.1 Corylus avellana | reverse complement strand
AAAATAAAAAGGAAAATAAAAACGAAATTTAAAAAGAAAACGTACAAATATGCAGACTCGAATGACCCTGCATGAAACAAAAGGAAAAAAAAAAATCAGATTTATAATTAGTGCAGTAATTGTGCTGCTCTTCGGATGTGCGATCGATCGCACCTCCGGAGGTAGAACAATAACTGCGGAAAAACTTAGAAAAGGAGAAAAAATTAAAACAAAAATAAATTAAGGAAAATAATTCCAAACAAAATCAAACAATCCCCGGCAACGGCGCCAAAAATTTGTTGTGCTAAATACTACCTAAATTAATAGATGATATTTAGCACGTTTTACTTGCAAGTGCACAAGATCAAACGATAGTATACGAGATCGATCCTACGAGGATTGTTGATTTTGTTTTAAAATTGATAAAAATATTAATTTGTCACTAAATTAATATTATGAAAAATAAATATAAAGATATAAAGATAAATG
This sequence comes from Corylus avellana, assembly GCF_901000735.1. NCBI lineage: Eukaryota > Viridiplantae > Streptophyta > Magnoliopsida > Fagales > Betulaceae > Corylus > Corylus avellana. Next base: position 12,854,948 of record NC_081548.1, on the reverse strand, counting down.
AAAAGCTAAATGTAGGGCTTTGATATCCACCACTAATCATACTTAGATAATATAACAATATGCTAATGATCCAATCATATTATGAATACTTAATGTTTGTCAGCCTAAGGGTATGAGTGTCTACTCCTTAAGCTATTGATTTCCCTAAGCAATGAATTAGGCATGGGTGTCTATTCTAATTCTTTTCTTTCTTAAAGGATTTAGCATGAATGTCTATTAAGTTGTTCTTTAAGAAAGCATGAATCTGTGGAAATCAACAAACACATAAGGCCTAGGGCATGGGTGTCTACTCCCGATTCACCATGTTGATTAACCTACGAACCCGGTATGGATTTCTTTTGTTACTCTTATTAAACTCAGGACTCGATTTTCCAAATTGATTTAATTAACTAGTCTATACCAATGTTGATCAGACAAACACATATGAGAAATTCAAGAAAACAAGAATTAATAAAGTTAAGCAACACAATATGATTATCACAGAGGCGCCAATATTGAAATATTAAATAAGCATAATTAGGGCTTCAATCTAGCCCTCCTAAAGAGTTAGTTACACATAATGAAAATAAAACTAAAAAGAAAAGGGAAAGAAAGAACCGAAAACCGCTCCTAAAAGTAGCCTTCAAATTCCTCTCCCCAAAGTTGTGTTTTTTTCCAAGATGATTATTCTCAAGGTTTAGAAGTCTATTTATAGGGCTTTAGAAATCCTTGTTACACTAGTAAACCTAGAAAATTCGTAGGGTTTAGTCCTATTACAAGTGGGACTTGGAATACCATAATATGGAAGGAAAGGGCATTCTGGCCGCAGCTCATTGTTCTCCAGCGCATGGGTGTGATCAATCGCAGCCTGTGTGCGCTCGATTGCAATGCGCTCGATCATAGGTCTCTTGCGATCAATCGCACTACCAGGAACTCCAACTTTTCCCAAATTCTCTCTTTGAGCCCAAATCTTCCAGATTTACTTCATTCTCTTCCAAAAGCCTACAAAAGCATGAAAAACACATAAAAAAACTAAAATAGCATAAATTAACAACACTTAAAGAATTAAGACATATAAGTTTAAGAGCTAAAATATGAATATTTTGGCACTTAACACTAGCAGCCAGACTGAATACGACTTTGGGTTGCTAACGCTATTAATGATGTACGTTTTTTAGTGACCCGCCAATCAAACAAGGTTGCGCCGATCTTGAACACCCATTGGATCCAAGGCCCATATAAACAAACACACATTTTGACCTTAGGGTTAACTTGTATAGTAAGCTTATGGTCACTATCCTACACATACTGGTGTACCATGTCATATGATGCAATTAATCTTTTCCATCTTTTACATTCATGTTTTTATAAATCTCATCATTTTTCATTATCGTGCTCAATCAACATACTTTTTCACAAAATAAAATTCTCAGTAATCCAAAATGTATTTCATGAGAGTTGTAAGGATGTATGTTTAGTTCACATGAAATAATCATGCTATTCATGAAAAATAACAAATATTCATGTGAGTTGGTACTCACTTCAGTCGTAAACCTCCTGCACAAATTCCTCCATAGGTTCCACACCATCAAAAACCGAGAAAAGACCTATCGCCAGTTCTAAACTTGAGCTAAAACAAGCCCTAGACCTAAACATGTTTAAAACAGAATTTCTGCCTAACTATCGAATGTTGGGACAAAAAAGGTTCGAACGTTCGGCCATGACATCGAACGTTTGGACCAGAAGAGTCACACGTTCGATGCTAGGCAGAAAACCCCTTTCGAAACAAAAATTCTTTAAAACACTTCTAAGGAAGTCCTAAGGTCTTATCATGATTCCTAATAGAACTTTAACCCAAAATAACACCTCCATGTTGTAATGCCCCAAAAAATGGACTTAATCACTTTGGTATGGTTAATGGCAATTCTTTCAGTTCAGTGAACTAGTAACTAACTGAAGGGATCGCTTGTCTAACATACTTAGAGTAAATGTAAGCAGAAGGTAAAATTGAAGGATCTTCTAAAAATCATAAAGTATGCAATTATTACCATCAATTATAAACTTGAAACTTCTAACCAAAATAGTCATTCTAATCCAACTCAGTACTGCAAAATCGACTCCTAGCTCATTCCTTTTAAAAAGTGCTCTTAAAACAGATAACTTGATAAGCCGCAAATACTGCGTAAGTCTAAGACTTAGGCTCCGTTTGTTTCAACGTAAAATGATTTCTAGAAAATGATTTCCCTATTTTTCGGTGTTTGGTGCGAAGTAAAATAGTAGTCAGCGGAAAATATTTTTTGTTTGGTCGAAAATTCTTCTTTAATTTTTGGAAAATGGTTTCCATTTTTGAAAACCGTTAACCATTTTTTGTGTTTGAGCATCTCTTTCTCAAATCGATAGACCCAGTTGAAAAGTCGTCGGGACTTGCCCCGGAACCGCTTAGGACCCGACGGGGATCCTATTGGAACCCGCCAAGGACCTGACTGGGACCCTTTTGGACCCGATCAAGACCTATTTGAGACCCTGCCGGGACTCAATCAAGACTTGTCTCAGACCTCACTAGGACCTGACAGGGACCTGTCCGAGAACCACCCGGGACCTATCCTAAACCTTGCCGGGAGCCACCCGGGACCTATTCGCAACCCTGCCGGGACCCACCTAGGACTCGACTAGGACTCGCCATGGACTCGACTAGGACCTATTCTATAACATCCCGATATTTCTCTTCTTTTATCTTGTAAATAAATCGAGTGTTACGTTGAAATAATCTTACACAGCGGAAAATCTGAAATTTATCAATACAAAACAATACTATTCAAAATACTTTTCTACAGAATACCCACAATCATGCCGAACAAGGCAATTATACAAATCTATCTGACCGCATAAACTCTAGACAAACTTCACTAACTTAGAATCTCTGTACATTTCAAATATGAAGCTCTAATCACAACTACATAATTACCTTGATTTTTCATTCCTGCAAACACTACAAAAACTGTAAAGTAATGAGTCAATTGATTCACGATAATATAAATCATTATTGAAGCAATTATATCAAAAGGCCAGACATTTAATAAAACTAAAAATATCTATATTATTGAATATCAATATCACTCTCAGTAAGTAAGAATACTTCTAGTGGATTACATGAATGGACTATCAAATGTAATTACTTGTTGAAACCCATTTTGCTTCTCATAGTCTCTTTCTTTCAATATCTCTCACTATCTCCAAAAACTCCTTCTCAATCTCTGATTCTCCGTCTCCATCTTTCTCTGAATTATCTTCGTCTCACTGCTTCTCCCTCTAACTCTGACTCTCACCATCTCTCTGCTAGCTCTCTCTCTCGTGTTCTTTCTTTCTTTCAGCACTTTGTGTCGCCCTTTCTCTTTCTGCTCTGTGTAAACACTCTGAGAAAGAAGAAAGACTGAGTAGAAAGCGGAAGAAGGAAATTCACGTGGAAGAGAAGGGAGAGGAGGTGAGTGGTAAAAATTGTGAAGGGTGAGAACTCTTTTTATAGGAAAAACCAAATACTATTTTGCCTTTCATTTACAATTCTACCCTCCATTTACTATTTCACCTATCAAATACTATTATACCTACCATTTACTATTCTACCTTCCATTTACTATTCTACCTACCCTATACTATTCTACCTTTCAAATACTATTCTACCTTCCATTTGCTATTATACAACTACCAATCTCCAATTACCATTCATACAATATCATAAATTCATCAAGAATTAATATCATTGCCTAATATGAATATTAATGTAATCCTAGCATCAAATTAATATCTCTAAAATAAGAATTTTAAAATCTGGGGTGCTACAATCTTTCCTCCTTATTAGAATTTTGTCCTCGAAATTAAAACTTTAATTTATCACTTATCTTCAAATTGAGCGACCCAATTTAAAAAATCACACTTAAACCATAACTTACCCAAGTTACCGTATACCATTAAACTTCTATATGTTCATAGAGTAAATACCATAACATTTTCCATACCCAAACGATGTGAGACGCCACAAGCACTCTTCTTGGGCATCAGTGTCACCGTTGGCAATCCTTAGGGAATTTCTTCATTCTCGGCCCTTAACTTTTGGCCCTTATACATTTCATCGTGTCTTAACTGGCAACCTTATAATATAAACCACTTTTGGCATCACCAACGTATGTCCAGTAGCGGCCCTCATAGGCTTGTGCATGATCCCACCATCTTAGGATGGGTAATACTCAGATACCTGATAAGCGCCGAATGTTGCACATTCAAGCCCCTTAATTTGCATATGTTAATTCCTTAGCCTTGTTATTTGTTTGATTTTTGTTTTGTTTTTGTGTTTTCAGGTTATAAATAAAAGATGCAATTAATTCCATTGATTTTGGGCTTAAAAGCACACGTTGAAATGATTAAGCGTAGCCAATCATAACAGAGGACTTATATGTTGTGGTTAAGTTTAATCAAATAAAGAAAAGGATTAATTCGGAATTTCTCAAATTGAAGTCAAAATCGGATTGGATTCAATTTTGGATTCTGCATACGTCTCGGTATTTTAGCCATAACTTTCAGTTCAAATATCCGATTGAGGTGATTCAAGCGGCACTGGAAAGCTAACACAAATTTCTACAAATCATTGTGAAATAGTATTTTCCTAATTCGGAGCGTCGCATTGCCAAAATTGCCCCGCAAGATAGGAACGCAATTCTGGGCGAATCCTATTCTGATTTGGATTTAGGTTTTCTTTATCATAATTGGACTTGGACTTAAATCTCCGAAATTTATAGGATTCCTAGGGCTTCTAGGACTCTCCTAAGCCCTATAAATAGGCCTCTAAGCATTGAGAAAAAAGACACCGCTTCTAGAGCAAAATTCAGTAAAATTGTCTTTGGAGCTTAGGAGATCATGAGCGGCTAAACCCCTTCGTGGGGTATTGATGTAGCCCTTTCCAAGCACAATGGTTTGATTGTATTTAATTTCTAGATTTTCAATTTATGCATGTTGATTGTATAATTATGAGGATTGCTACAATTGATTTATGTTCTTAATTATTAAATGCAATTGCTCTTAAATTCCAAAATCAATATTTGTGAAATTCTTCTCTTGTCTTAGAAAGTATTTTACTTTTATTGATCTCAAATCATTCTTGTTTTCTGTGATTATGAGGATGATGGTTATACAATGGGTTTAATTGACATATGATCAATAGGATTTGATAGGCCATGCCTAGGGAAGACGGATTGTACTACACCCTAGTTTAGTGTAATTTAGGTAGACAGTCCGTGCCAACCGAAGATGGGTTACACTTATTCATTGATTGTATGTATCCTGTTATAGAATTTGATAATTTATACCTAGGGAAGACGGGTCGTACCGCGTCTTAGTGGTTAGGTGGACGATCCGTGCCAACCGAAGATAGATTATGCTTATTCTTTAATAAGGTAGTTTCTTGTTTATTTATAACATGCATAGAATGAATTTATGGGATTAATTATGATTAACCATTGTTGTGCGGATAGAGGTGAAGTCAATACCCTACTCTCTCTCTCTTATTTTAAATCTCTTTTATTTTCATGCACTTTAGTTTTTAAGCAAATCAAATCAAAACCCCTTTTAATTAAGTTAACTTTGATCTTTTAATTTTGATAATTAAACCCTTACAGTCCTTGAGGTTCGACACCCTGTCTATAGCCGTATCCTACAAAGATTCGTCCTATTGCGAGTGGTTATTTTTATAATTGATATTTTTGGTCACAAAAATACCACATCAATACCATTTGTAACATCCCGATATTTCTCTTCTTTTATCTTGTAAATAAATCGAGTGTTATGTTGAAATAATCTTACATAGAGGAAAATCTGAAATTTATCAATACAAAACAATACTCTTAAAAATACTTTTCTACAAAATACCCACAATTATGCCGAACAAGGCATTTATACAAATCTATCTAATTGTATAAACCCTAGACAAACTTCACCAACTTAGAATCTCTGTACATCTCAAATATGAAGCTCTAATCACAACTACATAATTACCTTAACTTTCCATTCCTACAAGCACCATAAAAACTGTAAAGTAATGAGTCAATTGATTCACGATAATATAAATCATTGTTGAAGCAATTATATCAAAAGGCCAGACATTTAATAAAACTACAAAGATCTGTATTATTGAATATCAATATCACTCTCAGTAAGTAAGAATACTTACAGTGGATTACATGAATGGATCATCAAAGGTAATTACGTGTTGAAACCCATTCTGCTTCGCACAGTCTTTCTTTCAATATCTCTCACTATCTCCAAAAACTCCTTCTCTATCTCTGATTCTCTGTCTCCATCTTTCTCTGAATTATCTTCGTCTCACTACCTCTCCCTCTAACTCTGCCTCTCACCATCTCTCTGCTAGCTCTCTCTCTCTCTCTCGTGTTCTTTCTTTCTTGCAACGCTTTATCTCACCCTTTCTTTCTTTGATCTGTGTAAACACTCTGAGAAAGAAGAAAGACTGAGTAGAAAGCGGAAGAAGGAAGAATTTGTGGAAAAGAAGGGAGAGGAGATGAGTGGTGAAAATTGTGAAGGGTGAGAACTCTATTTCTAAGAAAAACCAAATACTATTTTGCCTTTCATTTACAATTCTACCCTCCATTTACCATTTCACCTACCAAATACTATTACACCTACCATTTACTATTCTACCTTCCATTTACTATTCTACCTACCCTATACTATTCTACCTTTCAAATACTATTATACCTTCCATTTGCTATTATACAACTACTAATCTCCAATTACCATTCATACAATATCATAAATTCCTCAAGAATTAATATCATTGCCTAATAGGTATATTAATATAATCCTAGCATCAAATTAATATCTCTAAAATAAGAATTTTAAAATTTGGGGCGCTACATATTCGACACCCCGCCAGGACCCACCTAGGACCCCATCGGGACTTGATCCGGACTTGTCTGAGACCTGACCGAGACCTACCTAGGACCTAACCGGGACTCAACCATGATCCGCCTGAGACCCGACCGCAATCCCACCGAGACTCGCCCGTGATATCATGAGCAGGTCCCGGCGGGGTGCTAGGTTGGTCTCGATCATGTCCCGGCAGGACTCGGTTAGGACACCTCCAAGACCTGGCCGAGACATTTTTGTAATTTAGAGTATAATATGATTGAATGAAAAAATATATATATATAAACAAATTGTGATTTTTCGTATGCCCCAAGGTCCGTAAAATATTTTCTAAGAAATCATTTTTTCGGAAAAAGTTTTCTACTAAAAACATTTGCGGACGGAAAATAGTTTATGTTGAAACAAACAGAGCATTAGTAAGTAAATCTCACGATTGAGTATGAAATGAGCTTCCGTTATGAGTGCGTAAGTAAACGTGTGTTTTCCCAAACATGTTAGATATTGCCACTACCAGTACACCATAAAAGAATAGTTTTGGTTTTTGAGGAATATATGTATAATCCCAGTAACAATCGCCTATAAGTTTTGATGCAGAAAACTAATGTTGTATTTATATCATAACTATCATACATGGTCAACCCGAGATATTACCAATTCTCAGTAGAGTTGGCGTTGTCCTCAGAAACCTGTAATACAATATCAGTGCCCCGACTACAGTACACTATCGTTCATAACACTAACAACCCGACAAAGTCTGACCTCAAGTACCCCACACTACTAATGATGTACAACTTGTAGTGACCCGCCAATCAAATATGGTTGTGCAAGTCATAAAGAACCATTGGATCCACGGTTCATATAAACACACACACATTTGACTATAGAATCAAGTCCATATAATAAGCCCATGACCATTATACTATACATAATTGTGTATGTAATGCCCCCAAAACTGACATTGGTCAGTCTGGTAGGGTTATTGGCAATTACCCTAGTTTAACCAATTGATGGCTAAATGAGAAACCGCCTCTCTAAGCATCATCATAGTTAATGCATAGGAAGGAAAAATAAATCTGAGAGGTCTATTAATCATTACATGGACGAGTATAATCCTCAATACAAAGACACGAAGCAACTATCAATAACTTAAGCAAACCTGATTATAGTGTAAAGATCTTTCTTAAGCAAAGTCCGTAGTGGCAACTATGCCACTCTTTGGTTCTAAAAACAGATTTCCTACAAAAGAAATAACCGTATAAGTCTAACGACTTAGTAAGTAAACCTCATAATTGGGTATGACATCAGACAATTATCATTAAGCATAAATACACGTGCAATGTTGGTACACATTTGAAAGAGGTGTTGCCCCCGTTAATACACCGAAAAAGTATTATGTTCGTTCGAAAAATGGGTGGTGTACTTCTGGCAACAATCACCTAGGAATTTTAATGTACAAAACTAATGCTTTATAGATCATAACTATCATATATGGCCTACCCAAAATATTATCCCTTCTTAGCAAGGTTGGCGCTGTCTTGAAGGACCTATAATACAATGCCGATACCCCGACCATTGTACACTACCGTCCATAATACTAGTAGCCCAACCGAGTCCAACCTCGGGTGGCTTACGCTACTAATGATGTACGTCCTATAGTGACCCGCCCGTAAAGGCTGCGCCAGTGACAAAATAACCATTGGATCCAAGGCCCATATAACACACACATTTGACCACAGAATCAAGTCTATATAGTAAGCCCATGGCCATTATACCACGCATACCAGTGTACCATTTCCTACAATGCATCTTATCAACTAGTTATTAAAGCAATTACTAAGCTGTACAAAAATATATGCATGCCCATATCATACTCGTACTCAGCCAACTGACATATAGCACGTTTTTAAGGAAAGTATTCGTAAGTGTTTACATACCTCGTGCACTCACATAAGTCCTCCGACATCACAAATCTCTGCTATAACGCAGTACAACACATTGTTATGCGCAATACTAGAGAAATCTTACGAGTATGGTACTAAGTCCTTTTTAAAAAAAATGGTCTCTAAACCCTAATATTGCACATTTGGAGCTAAGGGGCGGATGCCTTGCTTCCTGGTCTAACGCTTTGGCTTGAGAGCGAACGTTCGGCCAGTGAGTTAGGTGTCTTGGTCAAAAGCTTCAAACTATGTTTTAAGGCTTCTATTAAAACTAAGGGTTGATATATCTCATCCTAGGCTACTAAGTAGGCACATGCAAAGTACATATCATGTTATCATGCAACTCAAAGCGATAAAATGAGGGTTTAAAGCTCTTTCAAAACATACTTGGCTCTTTTAAAGAAATCGGTGTGAGGGCTTGTCAAAACATCTTTAAACTTGCAATACTAGTGACAACAATAAAAAGACCATGGAATGGGTAAAAGATTACCTTAGAAGATGGCAAAAACACCAAGCTTTCTTCCTCTCTCTCTCTCTCTCTCTCTCTCTCTCTAAGTCACTGCTCACACTAGGGTTAGGGTTTCTCTGAGGTTAGGGGAGGCTGAGGGCCGAAGGCATGGCTTATATAGGAGCTTAGGGTGTGCCTTGCTCTGAAAAAGTGGAGAATGAGTTAAAATTGTTTTTCAGGGTGTCAGCGAACGTTCGGGTACTATAGGGCGAGCATTCGAGTACTATTACACGTTGGATAAAAGAGCTTAGGCATACGTTCTAGGGTATTGCCCACTGGGTCAAAGACTGGTCAAAGAACGTTCGTATGGTCCCCTAGCGAACGTTTGTAGTTAAGTTAAGGGCGAACGTTCGTGTGGTCCCTAGCGAATGTTCGGTCAAAGAGTGGGATTTCTAGATTTGGCTTGGAAAGGACTACTCACAAGGGTTTTAGGTCTTTTTGTTTTAGAACTATGTTTTATGAAAGCATTAATCGTTTTCGTAGTGAGTCATTAATCTTTTAAAACGGGTGTTTTTATCTAGGTATTACAGTGTACCACGTCATGCAATGCATTTTATTAATCAATTATTAAGGCACTTACCTAATTATATGAAAAGTAAATATGCTCATATCGTACGAGTGCTCAGTCAGCTGACATATCGCACGTTTTTATGAAAAGCGGCCATAAGTATTTACTTACCTCGTATGCTCATTCAAATCCTCAAACAACATAGTCTAGGGTTACATGCAGCACTAGAGGACCTATTGAAAACACATAGAGTTCTAATAGAGAGACAACTAATTCAAAGGCCACCAAACCCTAATTCCACCCATTCTCGACACTGCTTGAACGTTCTGGCTTATGGTTGAATGTTCGAACTCAAGGTCGAACATTCGATAAGAATGCAGAGAACGTTCGGTCAAAATGTCAAAATGCATGCAAAGCATTATGTAACAAATCCCCTCTTAGGTTCTTAATAGATTCATGCAAGCATAGTAAACTATAATACTAATACACATGCAAGCCTAAGAAAGCAAGAGGTGTTTTGAAACGTTTGAAAACTGTTTTTCTTTTTAAGAAAAATAAAAGCACAAACTTATCATGGCACTCTAAAACTTTGTAAGAAGCATGAAAATCATAAGAACAATATAAAAGCCAATTTAATATAGAGGGTTACCTTGAAGATGGAAAATACTTCAAAATCTTCTCCTTCTTTCTCTAAAATCTCTTTCTCACTCTAGGATTAGGGCTTCTGGTGCAAGGGATGAAGTATGGGGCTAGGAGGGGTGATATTTATAGGAAGGGCGTGAATAAAGCTGAAAAGGAGGATAATGGGTTAAAATTGCTTTTCAGACTGTCATCGAATGTTTGGTGTACTATTACACGGTTCTAGGGTTGCAGATCGAACGTTCAGTGTGGTTCGTGGTCAAACGTTTGGCCAGAAGCTAAAGTAAGGTTTTTTTGGCTGTTTTTTCGAATAAAGAGTTTTAAAACACTTTTGCAATTAATGGATCATTATGAAATTGTTAAACAAAAATGGTTGCTTTTAAGTAGTGGTATTTTCTTTTTGGGTTTTGATATTTTGGGGCATCACACATGTAGAAGAAACTATGTCTAATATTATCAAAACATTAACCCAAGCTTAAACCAAGATTAAAGCTAACAACACCAATATAAACTCAAACCTACTAGCTAAGCTATGAAAAACACATAGCCAACATAACAACTAGGTAAAGAACAAGTTAGGCTAAGACGATTGTCTCCTTGAAGCAAAGCCTCAATGAAATCTCTCTTTCCCCTTCAAACATTCTCACACACACTCACTCAAACAAAGGTTTCATTGGGCAACATGGGAGGCTTAAGGGTTGAGTGGGCGAGGGTATTTATTGGGTTCGAAAAGCTAAGGATGCTGCTTTCCTAATTATGTAGATAGTTGAACACTCAGTGTACTATTACCCAATGATTTTAAGGTTGCAGGTTGAACGTTCATTCAATGAGCCCTTGTCAAATGTTCGGTGTACTATTACCCAACGGTTCTAGGGTTGCAAGTTGAACGTTCGATGGCCTCCTGTCAAACATTCAGTTAGGACCGAAAGTTAAAA
>NC_081548.1:12842395-12843492 GCF_901000735.1 Corylus avellana | reverse complement strand
AAAAAAAAAAAAAAAAAAAAAAAAAAAACCTCTTATTCCCATTGAACCCTAATAAACCTGGTAATTTTGTTAACCCTTCCACTTAAGAAATAAATCGGTCCTCTTAGAAATGGAAACATAAAGTAGTGCTAACTCCAAAACAAAGGACTCAGGCAGGAGCATAACCGTTGCGATACCCTTCAACCTTATTTGAACTCCTAATGCAAAGGACACGGACATGAGCATGACCATAGTGATACCTTTTAACCCTACCCAAATTTCTGCTAGGTAACGACAACAACAATAAGGAACAACAACAACAATAAGGAAGTTGTAGCTGGGAGTCCTAGGAGCTTGTTGGAGGGGCATGTGAGAGGGCGGAGCTTGCAAGGATTTACAAATAAATCCAAATCCATGAACCTCTACAAATCCAAAAATCAGCCAGTGAGGGAGAGCAGAAAATGGATGGTGGGCAGCACGGTGGCAAGCAATGGGGTAGAGAGGGCGATTGGGTTGCAAGAGTGGTGTTTGGAGAAAATGAAAAAAAGACAACAAGGAGGAGAAAGAAAAACAAGGAAGAGAAACGAGGGGAAAGGGAGGAGGGAGGGAAGAAATCCATCCCTCCTCCCTTAAGAGACCACCAGAGATGGAGAACAGCCCTTACTAAGGAGGTGGACAAACCTTACTCTTAGAGAGAAGGTGGAGAGTCTCTCTCTAGAAGAGAGAGATGGGTTTAAGCAATATGCTCTTGATTTTGTTTAAGATTTTGATTATGATTTTTATTAATTTACTCCTTGATGACGAATGCTAACAATGGGTTTGAGCTTATCTTATTGTTACTGAAAAGATGATGCTTCTTAATTTGGAGTTTTGTTTTGTTTTTTTTGTTTTTTGTTTTTTGTTTTTTTTTAAGGAAAAGTACAACATTCCCTTTAAATTACAATCCAAATGACAATATCTAATTCCAAACTTTAGATTGCAACAATGGCCCTCAGCCATTCCTCTCAAACTATTAAAAATTGCCAATTGTTCTCCTTCCCTTCCCAATGACAAGATTACTTTTAATAAATTTTTTATTTTTTCAAAAAAATTGAAAAAAAAAAAAAAAAAAAAAAAAT
>NC_081548.1:12825029-12842295 GCF_901000735.1 Corylus avellana | reverse complement strand
TAAAGGATCAGTAATAAAAAATATTAATAAATTATAATTTACAAAAACTCACTCAGCCACTTGCATTAAATTTTTTTATTTGAATATGTCATGAATTATTGAATTTTCATATATGAGGAGTATAACCAATTATTCACCTAGTATAAGCGTTAGATCAATTTTTAATGCAATATAACAAATTACTATTTAGATAGTGTTCAAAAAACAATTACTCTTTAGACAATATTTAAACAAATAATGTCCCATTTAAATAAATAAATAAATACAGATATTATTTTTTAATGGTATTACTAATAATTATTAACTTAATATATTTTTTTTAAATACTTTAATGTCATTAATTAATATAAACAGTTCCCATTATAGTAATTTTTTTAAAAATACTACCAAGTTAATGATAGTTAATGCCAAAAAGCAAAACCGGTGCTAATTAAGGATTTATATTTAAATCACCTAAATTATAGTGAAAAATGCACTAAAGCGTTCAATTTTTTTTATTAAATGTGAGCCGTTGATGAGTGATTGTGGGTTACAGTTATAAGGCATAAATTCACATGGAAATAATCTCATGTCCCGCATGTCCATCACAGCATAAAGATCCAACGATTTTCATTTAATCATCAACTAAGATCTTTTATTTACAGTTAGTATCAATCTTTTATATATATATGGTAGACTCGTGTTTTTTTTTTTTTTTTTTTCATAAAATATAGTAGACTAGTTAGTATATATTCTAACATATGAAATTATTAATATTAGTGTTTTTTTCAACATATTGAATTTTTTTAAAAATAAATTAAATTATAAACAATTAAGCAATTTATACTAACACAATTATAAATTAAATCTTTTTTTTTTTTTCAACCCTAAGTCCCTAATTGGCTAATTATACTAAAAAGAGAATTAAATTTAAACATTTAAAGTTATTAAACAATTTAAACCATTCTTTTTTTAAAAAAAAATAAAAACAAAATACAAAATACATTTAAAGCTTAGATCAGTGTGACATGTGTCAAGTGAGTGGGTTACAGCTATATATATATATATATAGCACTTTGTATATTGGAATGCATACGGTGTGGCTAAGTGTACTGTCCTCCATATATTTCAACGACTAGGATTTAATCGAAATTTGATATACGTTCAGGATGACTGCATAGAATTACAAAGCGTAGATCTCACAATAACGCGTGTATAGGAGATTAAATTCTGAAGAAGTTTTGATTTTTGAATGGCTGACATGTGGGCCCGTGAGGGAGAAAATCCCTCATTTTTCGGTGTCAACCTGACCGTTAGATTTTTTAATCTTCCAATCCTAACCATTTGTTTCAGAATATTGAATATAAGGAAATTATATGGTGCTTTAATTTTTCATAGGATCTTTTTGTTTGATATAATCTGACAACTTAAAATTAATTAATAAATACTGAACGGTGAGGATCAACCTATATGTCGATTTTATATGTGAACACATGTAGAAAAAAAAAGCAGAAACTCTGTCTCTCATTATGAACGACGTGAAGTGCTCACACAATTTTTTTCAAGCAATTAATGCTTTGCATTCAATGCAATGGCTCCTCTCAACTACTTGTTATCAGAGAAAGGAAATTTAACGGCTTGATTTTCATTCTAGGGTTTCTAGCATTTGATCTAATGGCTTCTAAGCCATCTAAACAAATTGGTTTTGAGATTCTAAAGGGTTTCAAAACCCTTTTCGCCGAGTTAGAACCAGACGGCCAAAAAATAATACAGAAAGAAGGATTACCTATCCCATCTCGCCGTCGTTTCTCTGATTTGGTGTCTTTCTCTCCTCACACACGCCAATGGAAGAGGCAAACAATACTCTTGATCTGATTGATATGGTACTCCTCATCGCCATTCGTCATTTGGTTTATTTGGGCGTGGATGTTTCTTGTTTCCCCATTTGGCTAGTCGCTCTCAATTTTCTTCCACACAAAATTGAGAGGAAGAGCATTCTGAGTAGTCTGAATCAAGAACCCCCACAATATCTCTCGATTCTTCAAGAAGACTTCAAGCTACAGTTATGTTAAATTTTTCCTTTGATTTTCGTATCATTTAATTTCTAGTTGGAGTTCAATTTTCAGTATATCTAAGCTTGAATGTTAACGTGATTTTTTTGCTTTTTAATCTTTCAGGGACAACTGTTAAATTTTTCCCTCTTTGATCCTAATTGTCGAATCTGCAACTGTAAGCCACAACCCGCATCCAGATACAACAACATACTGACTCTGTCACTCTAAGGTTATTTTCATTTGTTATGAAATTTGTAGTTGTTTTAATGTATGAACTGAAATTTTGAAAGTGGGTTTTGGTCAAATCTTTAAAATTTATTGATTGATGCCGGTCTTTTTGGTTCAAGTTCTTGTTTGAAATTTGTACATAGTTTTATTTTTTATTATTATGTTTATGAAATCAGTGGGATGAGGTTCTTGAATTATTTCTAATGTCAATTCGACTACATGTTTCTGGAATCTGTTAGAATTATTCCTTTTTTATTTGGGTCTAAGAAGTTGTTTTACATAATTTTGAGAGAACAAATATCAATTTTTAATGTGTTTCTGATCTGTTTTTCCATTAGGAACTAGGATGTAATGATATTTTATATTCTTGTTAGACCCAGTTATTCGAAGATATGTTCTAACATTTATCTTTAACCATTTATGCTATGATTCTACTCTGATTTTTGTTAAATGATTTATGCTTTGGTTTATGCTCATATTAATGATTTCTACTATGATTTATGCTGAATGATTTATGTTTTGGTTTATGCTCTGATTTATGCTTAATGTTTATGCTTTCTAGTTCATATTGTGAGTCAATTTTTGGTTCATCTTCTAACCCTATCTTTTTCTAATAATACATACTATAATATCTTAGAAGAGATGGAGGAGGAAGATGTGAACAACCTTGAACCAGTTGAGGTAGAAGAGTATGAAAACAAGGATTCATTTGGAATTAGTAATGATGTTATTGCTGCTAACCTAGAAAAAATTGGGGACCCGGTTGTAGATTCTGCCATTAATGAAGTTGTTAATCAAGAAGATCCATTGGATGCTTATCAAAAAAAGAAGAGGGCGAAGACTTCTAAGGTTTGGAAAGATTGTACTGAGGTAAAAATAAATGGTGTAAACAAGCACCAATGTAATTGGTGTAAGAAGACATTCACCATATCCAAATCAAGTTGTACAAGTACGCTTGGTAGGCACTTGAGAAATTGTTTGTCATTCAATGGTGCCAAGAAAAAGCAAAAGCTTTTGACAATTGATGGTAAGGAGGTTGATGGTGTGGGTACAATCTCTAATTTTAGCTATGATCAAAGGAAATCAAGAGAGATGTGCTCCCATATGATGATGTTTCATGAGTACCCTTTTGCACTTGTGGAGCATGTTATGTTTAATAAGTTTGTTAAGACACTAACGCCCTATTGGGAAAGAATTACTCGGGCTACTGCAAAGAAAGATTGTTCTACCACTTACAACAATGAGAAGCGAAAATTGAAGACTTTGTTGAAAGGGGTTCACAAAGTTAACATCACAACCGACATGTAGACTTCACGTCAAAAGTCTTCATATATGGTTGTAACTTGTCATTACATTGATTCCGAGTGGCGTCTAAATAGGCGTGTGCTGAATTTTTTCAATGTTCCGCCACCACACTTCGGGTATTTTATCGCAAATGCACTACAAAAAAGTTTTCAAGAATGGGGTATTGAGAATAAAATATCTTCAATCACGGTTGACAATGCAAAACCAAATGATACAGCAATGAAGGCCTTAAGAGATGTATTTAATTTGAGAAAGACTTTGCCGGTTGATGGTAAATTGTTTCATGTGCGTTGTTGTGCCCACATTACTAATTTGTTGATGCAAGATGGACTTGGTGAGGTAACTATGATAGTTGACTGTATAAGGATGGAATTAAGTACTTGGTTGCATCGGAGGGAAGGTTGCTTAAATTTGCTGAAATTGCAAAGCGATTGAAATTGTCTTCCAAGAAATTATTCTTGGATGTACCCACTCGGTGGGATAGTACATATTTGATGTTGGTTGCAGCACTTGAGTTCAAAGAGGCATTTCCCATGTATTCATACATGGATTCTTGTTTTCAATGGTTGCCATTAGATGAAGATTGGGAAAAAATTGAGAATGTGTGCCAACTATTAGGGGTCTTCAACCAAGTAACAAACATTGTATCGGGAAGTGACTACCCTACTTCCAACTTATTCCTCCCTCAAGTGTGGAGGATGAAAGACATCTTGAGTACAAAGTGTAGAGATCCGAATGAGTACATTCAATCAATGACACGTAAAATGAATGTGAAGTTTGAGAAGTATTGGGGAGAGGTTAACTTACTAATGGGAGTTGCTGCTGCGTTGGACCCAAGGTATAAGATGACTTTGATACGATTTTGTTACCCTATAATCTACGGAGATGAGAATGCTAAAACAAAAATCGATCGTCTCAGTTCAGTTTTGAATGAGTTGTATAATGACTATGTCATAGAATATAACTCAAGTGTTATGGAACAAAATTCACAATGCAATGCTCCAGAGAGCTCTTCAAGTATTGGTTCGGTTAGTGCGGCCAATGTCCAAAGTGGTGTGGATTTGTATGACTCATTTGTCCGAAGCGCTGAAACATTGCAGTAGCCTATTAAAATAGAATTGCAAGTATATTTGGAGGAAAATGTACTCATTTGTGAAAAGGGTGTGGAGTTTAATGCATTAGGTTGGTGGAAAGCAAATGCACTTAAGTATCGCATTCTGTCTATTTTGGCCAAGGATGTATTGTCAACTCCAATTACCACTGTGAGTTCAAAGTCCACATTTAGTGCTGGTGGAAGGATAATTGATCCTTACAGAGCTTTATTATCTCCAAAAACTGTGCAAATGTTGGTATGTGGGGCAGATTGGGTTAGGGCATTACATGGGCTAAAAAGGACGAGTGATGTAAGTATTAATTATGTTTTGTGAAAATTGTTATTTTCATTTGAAGTGACAAGGTACTGCCCATATTTTTCTAATTCTATTTTTTTTTTTACCCTAGGTGGAAGATGACATTGAGGAGATTACCTTACCAATGATACCCTAACTCTTTACTTTTGTTACTATCAGATAAATTGTTAATTAAGTTTTAAAACTATTTTCAATTTGTAATATAAATGCACTGCTGCCACTATGTATTTGATTGGGGAATTTTGATGGACAATATGATTTTGTTGGAGTCTTGAAGCTCTTTTTTGTGAGGTAATGTATGACTTCTTATTTAATAATTATGGCATATTTTTCATTTACAAAATACTAAATATATATTGTTTTTTAAACTATAGTGGAAGGCTGGATACTGAAATGGAGATTGACAGATTGTCTTACGACTTTTACCAACCTTACTTTTGCAACTTTACATTTGTATTAAGTTTTAAAGATTATAATATTATTGCATATTTGATGTTTGACTTCCTATTTAATGATTTGTTGGCCAAAGTAGTTGCATATTTATTTGTTAATTATTAATTGGATTTATCTTTTTTAATCCAAAATACTATACATTCTGGGTCTGCAATGTCCCTCCAGATATTGGGTTTGGATATATTTGTTTTCCACTAGGTATATAGGAAAATTGCTTAAAGGACAGACAATTAAGGTCATTAGTGGTGGTCGTATTGGATCTACTTATGCCAGAATGATGGTAATTCCTTATTTTCTAAAATTTCAAATTGAATTTGTTAAATCTTTAAGTCAATTTGCCTCACCAAGTTGAATATGTTGGATGCCTAATGACTAAGTTGATTAGTCCAGCAATCATCCATCATAAGTTATCAAACTTGATTGTTAGAAATGATTACTCTGAGTCGTGGGTTTTTGTAGCATTTACCGTGAATAATCCATGTTTTTTTGTTTTCTGTTCTTTTTTGTTGTTTCTGTTTTTAATTTTGGCTATGTTTGGTTGATGATAATTTTGGCTATGTTTTGTTTCTGTGATTTTGCTTGTGTGCTACTTTAGTAAGTTTATGACTTTCATTGCCAACCTATACATACTTTCCTTGTTTCCTTAGGAATCTGTGAAGACCAAGCACCCTTAGCTTCATTATGAGTCAAAGTTATACATGCTTCTACAAGGAGGGAGTAAGTTTCCTCTTTTAGTCCTTTTGTCTATAGTGAGTTGATATGAAGGGATTTAGTTAAAATCAATTTATGTATCTACTTATTTATCTTTTTATCTGTATGAAGCGAGTATCACCCATCTGAAATGGTTTGGTGTTGAGGGTGAGTACAATGTTATGGTTATTGACCTTCTAGGGCCAATCGAAAGTTTGCAATCCTAGAAGACTTGTTCAACTATTGCAATCGAAAGTTTTCTTTAAAAATAGTTTTGATGCTTGCAGATCAGTTAGTAAGTATTCAATGTTTTCAATGAAAGGTATATTTGGTAATATGTTATTACTTCTCCCAAAAAACAATGAAGGTATATTGGTTAAAATGGCTTTCATACTGATACTTTTCCTTTTCCTGTTTTTTTATTTAGATAAACAGAGTTGAGTTTAGGGTGCAAAGCTAATCAGGTAAACTTTTCTATGTGGTATTCTTGCGTTTGTGTACGTTTTCATCTTCTGTTACTTTAAATACATGCAAACGCTGGACCTTAGTACATAAATATCTTTGCATCAGGCCACCTTCAATTCTATTCAAGACTCTGTTTGGCTTTTGTAGGAAATATTGGACATCTTGAAAATGTGAATGTTGTGATAATATTTTGTAGCTATAGGTAATCATCAACAAAAGATTTTGTAGTTATGGTTGAACTGGTCTATGGTTTAATTGGTTGTTTTAGGGTTTCTTAGATATGTTTGCTGGGGATAGGGTTAAAGTATCAAATTCTGAAGAAGTATTGGCAATTGCTTGGTATAACACTTAGTAAGACCAAATGTATTTAGGTTATGGCCCTGTATAGGAATCCTTTAGTTGATTTTGCTGAGTTGATAAGTATAATATGTCCTTATGTGAATAATGACTATTAGATCTCTCTTGCTGATGAAAGAAAATAGTCTATATAATAGGGGTATACCCTTTTCTTTCATGTTTTCATGGATGTTGGCCTCAATTACTAATGAATTTCTGGCTTCCTGATGCATTGATATGCTACTCATATTTTCCATGTTAGTATTTGTCGCCTGTTTGTCAATATAAAGTACCCCCACCAATTTTTCCTCTGTTCATGTGGTTTTCTTTTTGGTACAGAGAAAACAAAAATCTCACAGGAACAACTTAGCCAATTTGAGATTTGTTTCTGTAACTGTGTTTTTGACATGGATGCCATTATTTGTGTTAGGTGACGCCCGAGTTACAAAATGTTGAAAATGGAGGCTACGTTATATGAAACCAGTGCAAGTGATCGATGGAAAATAGAATATTTTTATATGGAGTTTCCTCTACACATTACGATTTTCTGCATTAGTTATTTGATTTTTGCATTTTATATTTGCTTCGTGATTTATAATTTTTAATTTGTAATTGTAATTGAAGGTTGAAGCCTTAAATTTATGAGATTGTATTTGTAAATTTTAATTGTTTAGTGACTCAGTATGAAGTGAATATGTCAATTTGCATTTTTGCAGCAAATTGATTCTTAATTTATTAGATTGTATTTGTAAATTGTAATTGTTTAGAAGGGTTAAGTGAATGATAAAAGAAAGTGTAATTGTAAATTTGTTTGGTTTTACTTTTTGTAATGGATGGGGCTAATGGCATTTTTGGTTAATTGTGTTTGATTTTTGATTGTTTTTATTTCTAAATTCCATCTGAAACTTGGTTTTGAAAGTTGGAATTGGATTTTTAAGAATTTTTTTGTCCATTTTTTATTTTTTAATTTAAACGAGCTGAGCGAGCCGAGTGCCCAATAAGGCACTCGGCTCAGGTTGTGGACGAGCTCAAGCTCGATCTCGCACACAATGTTAATGTTACCAAGCCGAGCCGAGTCCACCATTTAGGGCTCGTCACGAGCTCGAGCCGAGCTCGAGCTTTTTGAACAGTACATGCGAGCCGAACTTGGACACCCCTAACTCGCCCGAGCTCAGCTCGTTTACAGCCCTATTTGCAGGGACAAGTGTGCTTCAGTTCAAGTTTGGGGGTGTGCTATAAGCCATGCTATTCCAAACAAATTCGTCCACATCCATGGTAAATTCTTTCCATGTTATAGACACATTGGGGACAATGTGTAATTTAAGTTTGGGGATATGGAAGACACTTTACACACACCTTGTCCCAGTTTTCAGTTTTATTTTATTTTATTTTTTTAGTTTTTGTTGTTGTGAAATATATATATATATATGTTCATGTTTGCCTTAAGACTTTGGTTGATCTGAAAGAATTGTGATTTGATTTCATTAGTAAGCTTAAAATTTTGAACTCATGATCTGATAATTGAGTTTTTCAGTTTGGTTACTTGCTTAGGACAATTGAGAATTCACATATTTGATCTGATCTTATACAAGCACATTAGCACATAATTTGTGGGGTATGACATGAAGTCTGATGTGTGTGTTTCTATGTCTTGAGTGAAACTGGATGATTTATTAAAGGGATACTTTGGCATATATATATGTGATAAAAAAAAAAAAAAAAAAAAATCATTGATAAAGCTTTCCACTAAGTAACTGGACCTCTTGTCTCAAAACATTAAGTGTTCATGTCAAAATGTGAAGAATTTTGATTTGGTTAATGTCATGGTTAGTTTGGTTTCGTAGCCTTTTTTTACTTGAGTTAGTAAGTCCTAGGGGTGTCTCTACACCTAATGCCCAAAAACCATTTGGTTTGGGAGTCATTGACTTAACACTCGTTACATGGGTCAATTAGAAAGCTTAAGGGAATCAAACATTGCACAACTTGATGAAAAAGAAAAAGAAAAAAAAAATGCCATTGTTGTTCATTCTAATAGGAATTTCAGTGAACTTTGAGATATTAAGACATTGCAGATCAGAAATAATTAGAAGCTTCATATTTACGTGCTAGTTCACTTTACACTGTTTTCGAACTTGTGATGCCTTAACATGTCTTTTGTAAGTGATTAAATTTTAAAATTTCAATTCATTGTGAAGATGGAGTTTATCTTTTTAAGCTTGCTAATGAACAAAAGTCATGGTTTTGAGTGATACCTTAATTTTTGAATAACATAAACTCTTGCATAATGTTTATGGGTAACATTCTTGGAAAACCCTCATGAGACTTCACTCGTCCTCTACGGAATTCCTAGGGGTTTAAAAGGCTTGTTGCATATGCTAAATGCAATCGTACATCCCACGAAAGATGGATTTATCTTTTTGTTTTCTGTTTTTCATTTTGTTTTTAGTTTTGTATTGCTAAGGGACGTGCAATATGTAAGTTTGGGGTGTGTTAAGTGCCAAAATATTCATATTTTAGCTCTTAAATTTATCTGTGTTAATTCCTTAAGTGTTGTTAATTTATGTTATTTTAGTTATTTTATGTGTTTTCTATGCTTTTGTAGGCTTTTGGAAGAGAATGGAGTAAATCTTGAAGATTTGAGCTCAAAGAGAGAATTTGAGAAATGTTGGGGTTTCTGGTAGTGCGATCGATCGCAAGAAACCTGTGATCGAGCCCACACGGGCTGCGATCAATCGCACCCATGCGCTGGAGAACAATGAGCTGCGGCCAAAATGCCCTTTCCTTCCATATTAGGGTATTCCAAGTCCCACTTGTGATAGGAGTAAATCCTACGAATTTTCTAGGTTTACTAGTGTAACAAAGACTTTTAAAGCCTTATAAATAGACTTCTAAACCTTGAGAATAATCATCCTGGAAAAAAAATACAACTTTGGGGAGAGGAATTTGGAGGCTACTTCTAGGAACGGTTTTCAGTTCTTTCTTTCCCTTTTCTCTTTAGTTTTATTTTCATTATGTGTAACTAACTCTTTAGGAAGGCTAGATTGAAGCCCTAATTATGCTTATTTAATATTTGAATATTTGCGCCTTTGTGATAATTATATTGTATTGCTTAACTTGATTCATTCCTGTTTTCTTGAATTCCTCATATGTGTTTGTCTGATCAACATATGCATGTGGTATGGACTAGTTAATTAAATCAATTTAGATGATCGAGTCCTGGGTTTAATAATAGTAACAAAAGAAATCCACACCGGGTTCTTGGGTTAATCAACATGGGGAACCGAGAGTAGACACCCATGCCCTAGGCCTCATGTGTTTGTCAATTTTCACAAATTTATACTTTCTCAAAGAACAACTTAGTAGACACCTATGCTAAATCCTTTAAGAAAGCAAAGAATTAGAGTAGACACCAATGTATAATTCGTTGCTTAGGGAAATCAATAGCTTAAGAAGTGGACACACATACCTTAAGTTGACAAACATTAAGTATTCATAATATGACTGGATCATTGACATATTGCTATATTATCTAAGTATGATTAGTGGTGGATATCAAAGCCCTACCTTTAACTTTTCATTTATCTTTATATCTTTTTATTTCTTTTTCATAATATTAATTTAGTGACAAATTAATATTTTTCTCAATTCTAAAACAAAATCAACAATCCTCGTGGGATCGATCTCGTATTTGTTGCACTATACTATCGTTTGATCTTGTGCACTTGCGAGTAAAATGTACTAAATATTATCTATTAATTTAGTTAGTATTTAGCACAACAGCTAGTGTTATGGATGGTAGCGTGCCATATTAGGGGCACCGGTATTATATTACAGGTCTTTTGGGACAACGCCAACTCTGCTACGAATATGTAATATCTCGGGTAGACTATATGGAGTTGAATTTTGCCATGATTATCAAATTACAACATGTACTTCTATATTGCGTCTATGCTCATATGATAAACTGTGACCTCATAATGCTGGATGTGATTTATAAATAACCAAGTTCACAATTTAATGACGTGTACGTCTTGTGCATTTGTACTCACTAAGTCTTCGGACTTACTCTTGTATTCTTTTCCCCTATATGTATCTTATGTTGTTATGAATAATTTAGTTGAAGATGAATCCCAGGAGGCATCCGATCATTGTGAAAGATTTGATCATAATCATTTTTAGGGACCTAGATCCCTGTGGCTCAAGTCCATGTGGGACACTAATGAAGCTACCCTCCATGATATGATTAAGATTGTTTTTATGATGTACCTTGTTAAATGTAGACTTTAATTATGTTCCAGAATAATTAGATGTGGTTTGTAATGTATTTTGGATGATTGGTCTTTGACCGCAACATTTGGGAGCTAATCTATGTTATGATACTTTAAGTTTCACTCTAGTTGCTTGTGATTGCGGATTTTAAATTATAGCTATCTCTTTCTTTTAGTGAAAGTCTTCTACTACAGACTCTCTTAAGAAAAGATGAAATCCCTGAGTTTTGTTCCTCGTAGAATAAGACTAGGAAGTCAGTTACCAGTTAATTGATTTCTCTAGGGCATTACAAGCTTACCTCTTATGTTAGGTCTTTCACTCTCTTCCTTCCGGATCAAGAGTGAAAATAGGCCCTCCCTTGTAACATTTTCTCCCATTTAATTAGAAAAAAAAAAAAAAAAAAAAAAGAAGAGCAAATTACTTGACTATTGAATATATTTTGGAAACAAAAATCCTTTAAAACATTTTGACAGCTTTTTCCATTGAACTTCCCACATCAATTAGGCATTCATTGCATGGGACTATGCATGTATCATTGGACATTCATAGAGGATGATGTTGCATTCAACTCTTACATGTGGGCATGAATGTGGGAGTAGAGATTCAAAAAGGACATTCAGCGAGTGATGGCACATGCAACTGTATTCTTATCTTGGAGACCCTTTTCAAGCAAAGGGGAGACATTGGGGCATTATCTCATTAATAGCCTCCCCACTTCCTCACGTTGCCTAGCAAAATATCTCATATCATATATAAATCATTTTATCTCCCAAAATCTTTATTACATTAAGCTGTGTATAATGTTAAAGTTTTCAAGTCAAATACATATGAATGAAATTGAAATGCCCAAATAACTTGCCATCCATTATTAGGGGTTTCCAAAGGAGAAATATGAATGGAAAAGAATCAATAATTCCCATATTTAAGGAATTTTATAGACCAAGATAAGACTACATTTGTTTCAACGTAAAATATTTTCCGTCGAAAGATTATTTTAGCAGACAACATTTTCTTGAAAGATTTCCTTGAAAATATTTTCTAGTATTTGGAGCGTATGAAAAATCACAATGTTTTTTAATATATTTTTTTTTATTTAATCATATGAAACTTTAAATTATGATAATGTCCCAATCAAGTCCTATCGGCCAAGTTTTGCCAGATCCTAAGTGTCCCAACTATGCTATAATAGGGTTCCGACAAAGTCTTGGCAATTTCCAAGCAAAGTCCCAATAATGGCCAGGTTGGATCCCAGCGAGTCCCATCAGTGTCCTAATAGGTCCTAACGGTGGCTTGGTGAAATCTTAGCAAGATCCTAACTGGGTCTATCAATTTGAGGTTGAAAAGCTCAAACTTGAAAAATGGTTTACGGTTTGCAAAAATAAAAACCATTTTACGAAAATCAATTAAACTTTTTCGATTAAACTGAAAATATTTTGTTTGACTATTATTTTTCGTCGCACCAAACACTGAAAAATACAAAAAACATTTTCTAGAAATCATTTTACACCGAAACAAACAAAGCCTAAGAGAAAATTCACTGGGTTTTGACTGGAGAAAATGCACTGGGTTTTGACATTTCCAGTAATGTCGCAACATAAGACGTACCATAATCAAAAATAAAAAAATAAAATAAATAAATAAATAATGTAGAAGCAATGGTATTGTCCTACATTAACATGATGTAACAAAACCCATGCAAAGTTACAAAATTCAACACATTAATTTTCAAGAATTCTAACAACAAGAATGCCACATAATTGAATTCATGCACACTTATTCCCATAAAAAAGTAATTCTCAATAGACATGATAAAAGGACAACCCAAGAAGAGTAGCATGACATGGATCCATCCACCAATCACAATCTTTTAATTATCGTGGCACACTGAGACCAAGTTCTGAAAAAAGAAAAAAGAAAAACAACAACAAAGAAAGAAAAAATATATTAGCTTACCCAGAACTGACAAATGCTTCACTAACAATTAAAATATCAAATTCATGAAGTCAAATGAATTCTTAACTATTAGGCTAGTCTTTAGAAGTCAACTCAATATAAGGAAAAGCATAATTAAATTAATATTGTGCAAGAGTTAAGTAGGTCCAAATAAAACCCTAATACTAGAATACAATTTTCTATGAAATTAAAATTGAAATACTGAAAGTCTTGCATGGAAAATAGTCAAGTCTGGACAAATTCTCAACTTTGCTTAACCCTGAAAAAAAAAAAAAAAAAAACCCAAGTTTGATTGTATCTCACTGAACTTAAACCCTCACATAGCTTTATAAAGCAAGTAAAACATTCTTCTTCTGAAAGATACATATTACAGCGTGAAAGAAAAACAATCTTTTAAAAAGGCTTATTGCCAAAACCATTCTATCTTAAACTCTTGAAGTACATGTAATCATGGCCACTTTAACCACTTGACAAGATATCACCAACCTTACATCTGTATGTTGCTATAATCACTTGTAATTTGTCTAAATTGTAACAAATTTACTTAACCATTGTCTCCCAGCATCACATGGATCCCCATAAAGCTAAACATCAAAAACTTTTGACTTATTTATCCAAAAAAAAAAAAATACAACACTTCAAGAGACTTCCCTAGAGCTAAAGAAGCTTTAAGAATCTATTAATTTGAGCCCCAGAGCATGGTCTAATATTTAAATGCTTTTTATGAGCTGTCATTATTACTTCTAGTGCAGGGTCATGCCAACAATATAGCTTATAACAATCTACTTTTACACCTCCATGAGACAAAATTCCTTGATACTTAAGCAAGTGTAATTAATTCTGAGAACCGACTTTCTAGATCTACAGTTAGGGGGGGGGGGGGGGGGGGCAAGTTGCAGAAAGTCAACATAGAAAAGCCATAAACTCGGTGACTTCAAAATATGATGAAGAACATAACAAGCATGATACCTTATGGAATTTAATAATACTGGGGTCATATGCCAATCCAATACCACAGATTTTGACCATGCAAGCAGAGCTCCACATTTACTTCAATACAATATGAGAGTAGACACAATCTTGCTTTTGTTAAGACAGTCAAAAATTGAATTCAGCTTTCATTGTATTTTATTTGTTATAAACAATCTTCTGCAGGATAAATGCTAGCACAGCCATATGCGAGAGAGAGAGAGAGAGAGAGAGAGAGAGAGAGTAGAAAGTGCGATCAATAACTACCTACATAATCATGTATAATTTTTCTCACTACTTTAACTTATTTTTACAAAAAAGTTAAATCTTTCAAAAGTTTCCCATTCCAAATATTTTCAAAGTTTTGACAGGAGGAACATTGTAGGTTGACAAACAATTCTTCATCCAAAACATAATTTACCTTTTTTTAATAAGTGCATCCAAGAGATATAAACTATTCAAGATGACATTTTTGCACATATAAATATCTTTTTACAAATTAGCAGGAAACAGCTCGCCATTGTGGTAAACTAGCAATGCCTTACTGCAGTCGGGTAAATTAGGCATAATACACAATCTCAGCTCACTTACAATGATAAACATTAGCTTACTAACTGATAGTTTTTGTAAATCCTTATTCGATTTCCAAATTTACATTCAAGAGAACAAATAGTTAAATGTGTCAATGTCAAGGCATAGATAAGTGGTCCTGCAATCACATCCCAAAAGATCAAACAACTGCATACAAAAAATGTGGTGCAAATGACAGGATTGAAACCCTGACCTAATACTCTACTCCTTTACGGGGCGACAAGATGCCATTTGGTCTAAAGACCATCGGCCTAATGGATGTCTAATAACTTAATGCCAGTTTATGTCAACAGACATGAAAGATAAAGACAGACATTAAAAAGTCCATAATAAACCTTAAGCGTCAAGTTAAGTAAGAAAACTAATTTGCAAATTTGTGGTATACCATTCATCAAGAATATCCAGCCCAAACAACAATTATTAGTCCCACACAGAAAACCGATTGCTATACCTAATTGAAAAGAGTATCATGCACCCCCAAAAAAAAAAATATTAGTAAAACAAGCATGATCCTTTCACATCTATTTTTGGCCTTAACATCCAAAGATGGCTCCTCAAAAAATCTTCTCTACCAGTTCATTTTAGAAGTAAAATAAATACACATCTTGATCTAAAGGCTTAAACTCCAGAAAGCTATGGAAGAGCCAACTAGCCTGGACGTTTAAAGGAGTTATCCATATTGTATGCCTCAAAACACCATAAGACATAACAACGCTTGAAAATACGAACTCTTTAATGAGAAACTCACATCCAGTCCTAGAAAAATTATATCACATTAATTGTAATTATTTCATTCTTGGAAACCTCATGATTCCATAATGATAATGATTTTTTTGATAAGCAAAGCAAATTTATTAAAAAGTGCACGGGGCGCAACCTAGTACACAGGAGGTATATGAGAGAAAAACACTCCGCAACATCAAGAACAAGGAAAAAAAAGCACAAAACTCTACAAAGCTACAGGCATCAAGAAGGGCGTTAATAGAGATCTACTCAAAGGAGGATTTAAGGAAACAAAGTTGTAGATTCAAGCTCGTCTTCTCACAATCATCGAAACTTCGAGCATTCATTTCTCTTCAAATGCACCACATTAAACAAGAAAACATAACATTCCAAATAACATTAAATCCTTCATCCCCTTTTCCAACACGCCATGAGCTCCACCACCCATCTAGGCATGGTTCTTTACTCCAAACATCTTAAAAACCAAATTCAAAAAGTCTCTCGCAATATCACAGTGAAGGAAGGAGGTGATCAGGAGTTTCCCTATCCTTTTTGTACACACAACACCAATCTATCACTCTGATTTGACACTAGCGGAGATTATCCATAGTGAGAATTTTTCCCAACAATGCCATCTACTTGAAGAATGCCAGCCTCAAAGGAGCCTTAGACCTCCAGATGCTCTTCCAAGGGAAAGAATAGTCAACATTGGGGAGGAGAGCTTTGTAAAATGTTTTGATCTCAATAGATCATCTTTTGGAGGGAACCCAACAACACTTATCTTCCACTCCCCAACTCCAAACAGAATATAGAGCATTGAAAAAAGAAGATACATACTCCACCTCCCAATCATGAAACAATCTGATAAAATTCATATCCCAATGCACCTCGTCATTGTGAGCAAACATATGATCAGACACTAGATCATCCATGTCTCTTGCAATGAAAACTTAACTCCAAAAAGAATTATGGAAAGGATTCCTTTAGAGGACAATCCCCACACCCAATGTCAAGTCAAAACTTGGTCTGAGAGCCCTCACCCACCTAGATAGTAACAAAACTAGAGAATGCATCACAATCCCTCCTAATATATTTCCATAGACTCCCCCATAAGGCCCGGTGACAACTTTAGACACTATCCACCCACCAAACTACCATATTTTTATCCATCACTTGTTGCTAAAAAGCCTCTCTCCATAGTATACTTCCAAAACCACTTTCCAAACAGAACCTGATTGAAAGTGAGCAAACTCCAAATCCCCAAACCTCCACGACTATGGGGAGTACAAACCTTCAATTAGCAAGATGGAACTTAAAACTCGTTATCCAAACCACCTCACAAGAAATTGCTCTATAACTTTCTATCTGATTAGCAACACTGACTGTGATAGGGAAGAGAGAAAGGAAATATGTGGGCATGTTGGAAAGTGTGCTCAAGGAAGGGGGGGAGGGGGATGGGGAGGAGGAAGATCGCCTTGTCTCAGATCACGAGAGCTATTAAAGAAGCCATTGGGAGTACCATTAATCATAATAGAGAACCGAACAATGGATATCCAGTGCACAATCCAACTATGCCATTCTCCCCAAAGCCACGTCTCTTCAACATGTATAGCAAGAAATCCTAACTGATGTGGTCATAAGCCTTTTCTAAGTCCAATTTACATAACACTTCTACCTCGCTAGATTTGAGACGACTATCTATACATTCATTGGCGATAAGAACATAACCAAAAATTTTGACGACCTCCAATAAAAGTGTTTCGAGTCTTCGAAATGCTATTCCCCAAGATAGTTTTCAATCTATTAGCCAAAACCTACCTAATAATCTTACGAATACCACTT
>NC_081548.1:12800606-12824929 GCF_901000735.1 Corylus avellana | reverse complement strand
GTTTGGGGGACTTTTTTTTATATTTTTCCCAAAACCAAAACTATACTTTTATCATGTAATGGTAGTGCAATATCTAACATGTTTGCGAAAACACACGTTTAATTACGAACTCATAACGGAAGCTCATTTCATACTCAATCGTGAGATTTACTTACTAATGCTCTGTTTGTTTCAACATAAACTGTTTTCCGTCCGAAAATGTTTTCAGCATAAAACTTTTTCCGGAAAAATGATTTCTTAGAAAATATTTTACAAGGGGCATACGAAAAATCACAAATTTATATATATATATATATATATATATATATATATATATATATATATATATATATATATATATATTCATTCAATCATATTAAACTCTAAATTACGAAAATGTCTCGGCCAGGTCTTGGAGGTGTCCTAACCGAGTCCTGTCGGGACATGATCGAGACCAACCTAGCACGCCGCCGGGACCCACTCGTGATATCTCGGGCGAGTCTCGGCGGGATAGCTGTCGGATTCAGGCGGATCATGGTCGAGTCCTGGTCAGGTCCTAGGTAGGTCTCAGTCAGGTCTCAGACAAGTCCGGATTAGGTCCCGACGGGGTCCTAGGTGGGTCTTGGCAGGGTTTCGCATATGTAGTGCCCTAGATTTTAAAATTCTTATTTTAGAGATATTAATTTGATGCTAGGATTATGTTAATATTCATATTAGGCAATGATATTAATTCTTGAGGAATTTATGATATTGTATGAATGGTAATTGGAGATTGGTAGTTGTATAATAGCAAATGGAAGGTAGAATAGTATAGGGTAGGTAGAATAGTAAATGGAAGGTAGAATAGTAAATGGTAGGTATAATAGTATTTGATAGGTGAAATGGTAAATGGAGGGTACAATTGTAAATGAAAGGCGGAATAGTATTTGGTTTTTCCTATAAATAGAGTTCTCACCCTTCACAATTTTCACAACTCATCTCCTCTCCCTTCTCTTTCACATATTCTTCCTTCTTCTGCTTTCTACTCAATCTTTCTTCTTTCTTAGAGTGTTTACACAGAGCATAGAGAGAAAGGGCAAGACAAAGCCCTGCAAGAAAGAAAGAACTCGAGAGAGAGAGAGAGAGAGCTAGCAGAGAGATGGTGAGAGGCAGAGTTAGAGGGAGAAGCAGTGAGATGAAGATAATTCAGAGAAAGATGGAGACAGAGAATCAAAGATTGAGAAGGAGTTTTTGGAGACAATGAGAGATATTGAAAGAAAGAGACTGTGTGAAGCAGAATGGGTTTCAACAAGTAATTACCTTTGATAATCCATTCATGTAATCCACTGTAAGTATTCTTACTTACTGAGAGTGATATTGATATTCAATAATATAGATATTTGTAGTTTTATTAAATGTCTGGCCTTTTGATATAATTGCTTCAACAATGATTTATATTATCGTGAATCAATTGACTCATTACTTTACAGTTTTTGCAGTGCTTGCAGGAATGGAAAGTCAAGGTAATTATGTAGTTGTGATTAGAGCTTCATATTTGAGATGTACAGAGATTCTAAGTTGGTGAAGTTTGTCTAGAGTTTATACAGTCAGATAGATTTGTATAAATGCCTTGTTCGACATGATTGTGGGTATTTTGTAGAAAAGTATTTTTAATAGTATTGTTTTGTATTGATAAATTTCAGATTTTCAACTGTGTAAGATTATTTCAGCATAACACTCGATTATTTACAAGATAAAAGAAGAGAAATATCGGGATGTTACAGAATAGGTCCTGGTTGAGTCCATGGCAAGTCCTAGTCGAGTCCTACGTGGGTCCCGGCAGGGTTGCGAATAGGTCTCGGGTGGTGGCTCCCGGCAAGGTTTAGGATAGGTCTTGGGTGGGTCTCGGACAGGTTCCTGTCAGGTCCTAGTGAGGTCTGAGACAAGTCTTGATTGAGTCCCGATAGGGTCTTAAATAGGTCTTGATCGGGTCCAAGTGGGTCTCGGTCAGGTCCTTGGCGGGTTCCAATAGGATCCACATCGGGTCCTGAGCGGTTCCAGGGCGAGTCCCGATGACTTTTCAACTAGGTCTATTGATTTGAGAAAAAGATGCTCAAACTCGAAAAATGGTTAACGGTTTTCAAAAATGGAAACCATTTTCCAAAAATTAAAGAAGAATTTTCGACCAAACAAAAAATATTTTCTGTTGACTATTATTTTATGTCGTACCAAACACCGAAAAATAGGGAAACCATTTTCTACAAATCATTTTACGTTGAAACAAACGGAGCCTAAGTCTTAGACTTACACAATATTTGGGGCTTATCAAGTTATTTGTTTTAAGAGCACTTTTTAAAAGGAATGAGCTAGGAGTTGATTTTGCGGTACCGAGTTTGATTAAAATGACTATTTTGGTTAGAAGTTCCAAGTTTATGATTGATGGTAATAATTGCATCCTTTATGATTTTTAGAAGATCCTTCAATTTCACCTTCCGCTTATATTTACTCTAAGTATGTTAGACAAGTGATCCCTTCAGTTAGTTACTAGTTCACTGAACTGAAAGAATTGCCAGTAACCATACCAAAGTGATTAAGTCTATTTTTTGGGGCATTACAGCATGGAGGTGTTATTTTGGGTTAAAGTTCTATTAGGAATCATGATAAGACCTTAGGACTTGCTTAGAAGTGTTTTAAAGACTTTTTGGTTCGAAATGCGTTTTCTGCCTAGCATCAAACGTGTGACTCTTCTAGTCCAAACGTTCGATGTCGTGGCCGAACGTTCGAACCTTTTTTGTTCCAACATTTGATGGTTAGGCAGAAGGTCTATTTTGAACATGTTTAGGTCTAGGGCGTGTTTTTGCTCAAGTTCAGAACTGACGATAGGTCTTTTCTCGGATTTTGATGGTGTGGAACCTATAGAGGAATTTGTGCAGGAGGTTTACGACTGAAGTGAGTACCAACTCACATGAATATTTGTTATTTTTCATGCATAGCATGATTATTTCATGTGAACTAAACATACATCCTTACAACTCTCATGAAATACATTTTGGATTACTGAGAATTTTATTTTGTGAAAAAGTATGTTGATTGAGCAAGATAACGAAAAATGATGAGATTTATAAAAACATGCATGTAAAAGATGGAACAGATTAATTGCATAATATGACATGGTACACCAGTATGTGTAGGATAGCGGCAATAAGCTTACTATACAAGTTAACCCTAAGGTCAAAATGTGTGTTTGTTTATATGGGCCTTGGATCCAATGGGTGTTCATAATCGGCGCAACCTTGTTTGATTGGCAGGTCACTACAAAACGTACATCATTAATAGCGTGGGCTACCCAAAGTCAGATTCGGTCTGGCTGCTAGTGTTAAGTGCCAAAATATTCATATTTTAACTCTTAAACTTATATGTGTTAATTCCTTAAGTGTTGTTAATTTATGCTATTTTAGTTCTTTTATGTGTTTTTCATGCTTTTGTAGGCTTTTGGAAGAGAAGGAAGTAACTCTGGAAGATTTGGGCTCAAAGAGAGAATTTGGGAAAAGATGGAGTTTCTGGTAGTGCGAATGATCGCAGGAGACCTGTGATCGAGCGCATTGCGATCGAGCATACACAGGCTGCGATTGATCACACCCATGCGCTAGAGAACAATGAGCTGCGGCCAGAATGCCCTTTCCTTCCATATTAGGGTATTCCAAGTCCCACTTGTAATAGGACTAAACCCTGTGAGTTTTCTAGGTTTACTAGTGTAACAAGGACTTCTAAAGCCCTATAAATAGACTTCTAAACCTTAAGAATAATCATCCTGGAAAAAAAACAACTTTTGGGAGAGAAATTTGGAGGCTACTTCTAGGAACGGTTTTCGGTTCTTTCTTTCCCTTTTCTTTTTAGTTTTATTTTCATTATGTGTAACTAACTCTTTAGGAGAGCTAGATTGAAGCCCTAATCATGCTTATTTAATATTTTAATATTGGCGTCTTTCTGATAATCATATTGTGTTGCTTAACTTGATTAATTCTTATTTTCTTGAATTCCTTATATGTGTTTGTTTGATCGACATATGCATGTGGTGTAGACTAGTTAATTAAATCAATTTGGATGATTGAGTCTTGGGTTTAATAAGAGTAACGAAAGAAATCCAAGCTGGGTTTTTGGGTTAATTAACATGGTGAATCGGGAGTGTCTACCCATGCCCTAGGTCTCATGTGTTTGTCGATTTCCACAAATTTATGCTTTCTTAAAGAACAACTTAGTAGACACCCATGCTAAATCCTTTAAGAAAGAAAAAAATTAGAGTTGACACCCATGCCTAATTCGTTGCTTAGGGAAATCAATAGCTTAAGGAGTAGACACCCATACCCTTAGGTTGACAAACATTAAGTATTCATAATATGATTGGATCATTAACATATTGTTATATTATCTAAGTATGATTAGTGGTGGATATCAAAGCTCTACCTTTAGCTTTTCATTTATCTTTATATCTTTTTATTTCTTTTTTCATAATATTAATTTAGTGACAAATTAATATTTTTATCAATTTTAAAACAAAATCAACAATCCTCGTGGGATCGATCTCGTATTTGTTGCACTATACTATCGTTTGATTTTGTGCACTTGCAAGTAAAACGTACTAAATATTATCTATTAATTTAGGTAGTATTTAGTACAACAAGTTTTTGGCGCTGTTGCCGAGGATTGTTTGATTTTGTTTGAAATTATTTTCCTTAGTTTATTTTTGTTTTAATTTTTTCTCCTTTTCTAAGTTTTTCCCCAGTTACTATTCTGCCTCCGTAGGTGCGATCGAGCGCACCAGTGTGATCAAGCGCACCTCACGGTGCGATCGATCACACATCTGGAGAGCAACACAGTTACAGCACTAATTATAGATCTGATTTTTTTTTTTCCCTTTTGTTTCAGGCAGGGTCATTCGAGACTGCATATTTGTAAGTTTTCTTTTTAAATTTTGTTTTTATTTTCTTTTTTTTTTGACTTTTTTTTATTTTTTATTTCACACATGTGGGGAGGCATTCCGACATCCCATGGACCATGTTCATTATGCCATGACCCTTATCACCATGTTAGAGAATGTCTTATAATGAGACAAATCTCTAACAAAATTAATGAGCATAAGAACACATCGTTCTCTAGATCGGGGAACTACAACTATCTTGATTCCGGCAACTCAACCTAGAGCCAACAGTCAAATTTCCCGTGACAAGCTCTAGCTCCTAGAAAACATGTTCCAAAATTTAATGAACTGCATCATCAATCATATCCGCAGTTCTATGATCATTCATATTTCTCTCAATCAGCTCCACCACTACAAAATCATATGGCTACCATGCAGAAGACATTAAATATGATTCTAAACTCCATGACTACTCAGAACATCTCTCCTATTCAGCCAGCCACCCAACTCTAGGTATGTTCCTTATGTTCTCATTCTGCTCATTCTACTGAAACTTGTCCTTTGTATTCATCTGCAAATCAGGAGCAAGAGTTAAAGCTAAATAGACTGGAAAGTATGCTACACACCCTGGTGACTTCGCAACATCAACTCATGACTGATCAAAACAAATCAATACAAGGGCCGATCAAGCGTTTCAAAGAACCGATCAAGCCATTCAAAAGACTGGAAGTACAAATGGCCAAGGAGCTGAGTGCATCCCCCATCAATTGGCCTCAACAATACCAAGAAGAAGAGTGTCAAAGGCAATTGATGGAAAACCCCAATGGACAATACATGGAGGAAGCGTGCACCTATTATCATGCGCAAGCTGTCACACCAAGGAGTGAAGAGGTGGTTGAAAATCAAGTTGAAGAGGGGAAGGAGGAGCAAACCGAAGTTCCACAGGAGCCACATCAGGAAAAAGAAAAAAGCAATAAGATTTTTTCAACATTAGCTCTTATTCCTGAAACATCAAGAGGCCAGGAAAGAAGTCTGTTAGAGCTATCACATAAATAAATTGAGGATATCAAGATAGAGAAGCTCCCTGAGTTTTCTTCCTACTTTATTCCAGTTCATGATTCCCCACTAAATGAGAAGTTGTTTAAGAAAACTCAAAGTGGTCATTCCCGATCTATAGACATTCAGAAGCATCTTGCAATAGGAAGAATTCATTCCCTTTGGTGCAAGAGAAGAAAAGATCGGTGCTTCAAGTTTAAAGTGTCACAGTCTGGCTGAAGACGTTAAACTTAGCACTCATGGGAGGCATCCCATAGTTTATCCTATTATTTTTCTATTTATTTTCAATTTATCTTTATGTTTGTCTTTAGTTTTGTTTTTTGTTTCCCTTTTATTTGTTTTAGTGTTTTATTTTGCAGGGACAAGTGTGCTTTAGTTCAAGTTTGGGGGTGTGCTATGAGCCATGCTATTCCAGACAAATTCCTCCAAATCCCGGGTAAATTCTTTCC
The DNA here is from genome assembly GCF_901000735.1 of Corylus avellana. Classification (NCBI taxonomy): domain Eukaryota; kingdom Viridiplantae; phylum Streptophyta; class Magnoliopsida; order Fagales; family Betulaceae; genus Corylus; species Corylus avellana. Next base: position 12,818,548 of record NC_081548.1, on the reverse strand, counting down.
ATGTTATAGACACATTAGGGACAATGTGTAATTTAAGTTTGGGGGTATGTGAGACACTTTACACATACTTTGTCTCAGTTTTATTTTATTTTTTTAGTTTTTGTGAATATATATATATATATATATATATATATATATATATATATATATGCATGTTCATGTTTGCCTTAAGATTTTGGTTGATCTAAAAGAATTGTGATTTGATTTCATTGGTAAGCTTAAAATTTTGAACACATGATCTGATAATTGAGTTTTTCAGTTTGGTTACTTGCTTAGGACAGTTGAGAATTCACATGTTTGATTTGATATTACACAAGCACATTAGCACATAATTTGTGGGGTATGACATGAAGTATGATGTGTGTGTTTCTATGTCTTGGGTGAAACTGGATGATTTATTAGAGGGATACTTTGGCATATATATATATATGATAAAAATAAAATAAAAAAATAAATCATTGATAAAGCGTTCCACTAAGTAACTGGACCTCTTGCCTCAAAGCATTGAGTGTTTACGTCAAAAGGTGAAGAATTTTGATTTGGTTAATGTCATGGTTAGTTTAGTTTTGTAGCCTTTTTTACTTGAGTTAGTAAGTCCTAGGGGTGTCTCTACACCTAATGCCCTAAAACCATCTGGTTTGGGAGTCATTGACTTAACACTTGTTACATGGGTCAATTAGAAAGCTTAAGGGAATCAAAGATTGCACAACTTGATGAAAAAGAAAAAAAAAAAAAATGCCATTGTTGTTCATTCTAATAGGAATTTCAGTGAACTTTGAGATATTGAGACATGCACATTGGAAATAATTGAAAGCTTCATATTTATGTGCTAGTTCACTTTATACTGTTTTCGAACTTGTGATGGCTTAGCATGTCTTTTGTAAGTGATTAAATTTTAAAATTTCAATTCATTGTGAAGATGGAGTTTATCTTTTTAAGCTTGCTAATGAACAAAAATCATGGTTTTGAGTGATACCTTAATTTTTGGATAACGTGAACTCTTGCATAATGTTTGTGGGTAACATTCCTGGAAAACCCTCATGAGACTTCACTCGTCCTCTAGAGAATTTATAGGGGTTTAAAAGGCTTGTTGCATATGCTAAATGCAATCGTACATCCCACAAAAGATGAATTTATCTATTTGTTTTCTGTTTTTCATTTTGTTTTTAGTTTTGTATTGCTAAGGGACTAGCAATATGTAAGTTTGGGGGTGTGTTAAGTGCCAAAATATTCATATTTTAGCTCTTAAACTTATATGTGTTAAATCCTTAAGTGTTGCTAATTTATGTTATTTTACTTCTTGTATGTGTTTTCTATACTTTTGTAGGCTTTTGGAAGAGAGGGAAGTAAATCTGGAAGATTTGGGCTCAAAGAGAGAATTTGGGAAAAGTTGGAGTTTCTGGTAGTGTGATCGATAGCAGAAGACCTGTGATCGAGTGCACACGGGCTGCGATCGATCGCACCCATGCGCTGGAGAACAATGAGCTACGGCCAGAATGCCCTTTCCTTCCATATTAGGGTATTCCAAGTCACACTTGTAATAGGACTAAGCCATACGAATTTTCTAGGTTTACTAGTGTAACAAGGATTTCTAAAGCCCTATAAATAGACTTCTAAACCTTGAGAATAATTATCTTGGAAAAAAACACAACTTTGGAGAGAGGAATTTGGAGGCTACTTCTAGGAGCAGTTTTCGATTCTTCCTTTCCCTTTTCTTTTTAGTTTTATTTTCATTATGTGTAACTAACTCTTTAGGAGGGCTAGATTGAAGCCCTAATTATGCTTATTTAATATTTGAATATCGGTGCCTTTATAATAATCATATTGTGTTGCTTAACTTGATTAATTCCTCATATGTGCTTGTCTGATTAACATATGCATGTGGTATGGACTAGTTAATTAAATCAATTTGGATGATCGAGTCCTGGGTTTAATAATAGTAACAAAAGAAATCTACACCGGGTTCTTGGGTTAATCAACATGGGGAACCGAGAGTAGACACCCATGCCCTAGGCCTCATGTGTTTGTCGATTTTCACAGATTTATACTTTCTTAAAGAACAACTTAGTAGACACCCATGCTAAATCCTTTAAGAAAAAAAAGAATTAGAGTAAACACTCATGCCTAATTCGTTGCTTGGGAAAATCAATAGTTTAAGGAGTAGACACCCATACCCTTAGGTTGACAAACATTAAGTATTCATAATATGATTAGATCATTGGCATATTGGCATATTATCTAAGTATGATTAGTGGTGGATATCAAAGCCCTACCTTTAGCTTTTCATTTCTTTATATCTTTTTATTTCTTTTTCATAATATTAATTTAGTGACAAATTAATATTTTTATCAATTCTAAAACAAAACCAACAATCCTCGTGGGATCGATCTCGTATTTGTTGCACTATACTATCTTTTGATCTTGTGCACTTGCGAGTAAAACATACTAAATATTATCTATTAATTTAGGTAGTATTTAGCACAACAGCTAGTGTTATGGACGGTAGCATACCATATCCGGGGCACCGCTATTGTATTACAGGTCATTTGGGACAGCCCCAACCCTGCTGAGAATATGTAATATCTCAGGTAGACTATATGGAGTTGAATTATGCCATAATTATTACATTACAACATGTACTTCTATATTGCGTCTATGCTCATATGATAAACCGTGAACTTATAATGCTGCATGTAATTTATAAATAACCAAGTTCACAATTTAATGACGTGTACGTGTTGTGCATTTGTAATCACTAAGTCTTCGGACTTACTCTTGTATTCTTTTCCCCTATATGTATCTTATGTTGTTATGGATAATTTAGTTGAAGAAGAATCCCAAGAGGCATCCGATCATTGTGAAAGATCTAATCATAATCATTTTTAGGGACCTAGATCCCATTTGCCTCAAGTCCATGTGGGACGCTAATGAATCTACCCTCCAGGATATGATTAAGATTGTTTTTATGATGTACCTTGTTAAATGTAAACTTTAATTATGTTCCAAAATAATTAGATGTGGTTTGTAACATATTTTGGATGATTGATCTTTGACCGCAACATTTGGGAGCTAATCTATGTTATGATACTTTAAGTTTCACTCTAGTTACTTGTGATTGCGGATTTTAAATTATAGCTATCTCTGTCTTCTAATCTTCTACTACAAACTCTCTTAAGAAAAGATGAAATCCTTAAGTTTTGTTCCTTGTAGAATAAGATTAGGAGGCAAACTAGGAAGTCTAATTGATTTCTCTAGGGCGTTACAAGCTTACCTCTTATGTTAGGACTTTCACTCTCTTCCTTCCGGATCAAGAGTAAAAATAGGCCCTCCCTTGTAACATTTTCTCCCATTTAATTAGAAAAAAAAAAAAAAAAAAAAAAAAAAAAAAAAGAGCAAATTACTTGACTATTGAATATTTTTTGGAAACAAAAATCCTTTAAAACATTTTGACACAGCTTTTTCCATTGAACTTCCCACATCAATTAGGTATTCATTGCATGGGAGTATGCATGTATCATTGGACATTCATAGAGGATGATGTTGCATTCAACTCTTACATGTGGGCATGAATGTGGGAGTAGAGATTCAAAAAGGACATTCAGCGAGTGATGGCACATGCAACTGTATTCTTGTCTTGGAGACCCTTTTCAAGCAAAGGGGAGACATTGGGGCATTATCTCATTAATAGCCTCCCCACTTCCTCACGTTGACCTCACGTTGCCTTGCAAGATATCTCATATCATATATAAATCATTTTATCTCCCACAATCTTTATTACATTAAGCTGTGTGTAAAATGTTAAAGTTTTCAAGTCAAATACATATGAATGAAATTGAAATGCCCAAATAACTTGCCATCCATTATTAGGGGTTTCCAAGGGAGAAATATGAATGAAAAAGAATCAATAATTCCCATATTTAAGGAATATTATAGACCAAGATAAGAAACATAAAATATTTTCCGTCAAAAGATTATTTCGGAAGACAACATTTTCTTGAAAGATTTCCTTGAAAATATTTTCTAGTATTTTGAGCGTATAAAAAATCACAATGTTTTTTTATATATATTTTTTCATTTAATCATATTAAACTTTAAATTATGATAATGCCCCAATCAGGACTTGTCAGCCAAGTTTTGCCAGATCCTGAGTGTCCCAACTATGTTCTGACAGGGTCCTGGCAGTTTCCAAGCAAAGTCCTAGTAGTGGCCTGGTTGGATCCTAGCGAGTCCCATCAGTGTCCTAATAGGTCCTAACGGTGGCTTGGTGAAATCTCAGCAAGATCCTAACTGGGTTTGTCGATTTGAGGTTGAGAAGCTCAAACTTGAAAAATGGTTTACGGTTTTCAAAAATAAAAACCATTTTACGAAAATTAAACTTCTTCGGTTAAACCAAAAATATTTTTTGTTTGACTATTATTTTTTGTCGCACCAAACACTATAAAATACAAAACACATTTTCTAGAAATCATTTTACACCGAAACAAACAAAACCTAAGAGAAAATTCACTGGGTTTTGACATTTCCAGTAATGTCGCAACATAAGACGTACCATAATCAATAATAAAAAAATAAAAATAAATAAATAAATAATGTAGAAGCAATGGTATTGTCCTACATTAATATGCTGCAACAAAACCCATGCAAAGTTACAAAATTCAACACATTAATTTTCAAGAATTCTAACAACAAGAATGCCAGATAATTGAATTCATGCACCCTTATTCCCATAAAAAAGTAATTCTCAATAGACATGATAAAAGGACAACCCAAGAAGAGTAGCATGACATGGATCCATCCACCAATCACAATCTTTTAATTATCGTGGCACACTGAGACCAAGTTCTGAAAAAAGAAAAAAGAAAAACAACAACAAAGAAAGAAAAAATATATTAGCTTACCCAGAACTGACAAATGCTTCACTAACAATTAAAATAACAAATTCATGAAGTCAAATGAATTCTTAACTATTAGGCTAGTCTTTAGAAGTCAACTCAATATAAGGAAAAGCATAATTAAATTAATATTGTGCAAGAGTTAAGTAGGTCCAAATAAAACCCTAATACTAGAATACAATTTTCTATGAAATTAAAATTGAAATACTGAAAGTCTTGCATGGAAAATAGTCAAGTCTGGACAAATTCTCAACTTTGCTTAACCCTGAAAAAAAAAAAAACCTTGTATCTCACTCAACTTAAACCCTCACATAGCTTTATAAAGCAAGTAAAACATTCTTCTTCTGAAAGATACATATTACAGCGTGAAAGAAAAACAATCTTTTAAAAAGGCTTATTGCCAAAACCATTCTATCTTAAACTCTTGAAGTACATGTAATCATGGCCACTTTAACCACTTGACAAGATATCACCAACCTTACATCTGTATGTTGCTATAATCACTTGTAATTTGTCTAAATTGTAACAAATTTACTTGACCATTGTCTCCCAGCGTCACATGGATCCCCATAAAGCTAAACATCAAAAACTTTTGACTTATTTAGCCAAAAAAAAAAAAAAATACAACACTTCAAGAGACTTCCCTAGAGCTAAAGAAGCTTTAAGAATCTATTAATTTGAGCCCCAGAGCATGGTCTAATATTTAAATGCTTTTTATGAGCTGTCATTATTACTTCTAGTGCAGGGTCATGCCAACAATATAGCTTATAACAATCTACTTTTACACCTCCATGAGACAAAATTCCTTGATACTTAAGCAAGTGTAATTAATTCTGAGAACCGACTTTCTAGATCTACAGTTAGTGTGGTGTGTTGCAGAAAGTCAACATAGAAAAGCCATAATCTCGGTGACTCCAAAATATGATGAAGAACATAACAAGCATGATACCTTACGGAATTTAATAATATTGGGGTCATATGCCAGTCCAATACCACAGATTTTGACCATGCAAGCAGAGCTCCACATTTACTTCAATACAATATGAGAGTAGACACAATCTTGCTTTTGTTAAGACAATAAAAAATTGAATTCAGCTTTCATTGTATTTTATTTGTTATAAACAATCTTCTGCAGGATAAATGCTAGCACAGCCATATGCGAGAGAGAGAGAGAGAGCGAGAGAGTAGAAAGTGCGATCAATAACTACCTACATAATCATATATAATTTTTCTCACTACTTTAACTTATTTTTACAAAAAAAGTTAAATCTTTCAAAGGTTTCCCATTCCAAATATTTTCAAAGTTTTGACAGGAGGAACATTGTAGGTTGACAAACAATTCTTCATCCAAAACATAATTTACCTCTTTTTAGTAAGTGCATCCAAGAGATATAAACTATTCAAGATGACATTTTTGCACATATAAATATCTTTTTACAAATTAGCAGGAATCAGCTCGCCATTGTGGTAAACTAGCAATGCCTTACTGCAGTCGGGTAAATTAGGCATAATACACAATCTCAGCTCACTTACAATGATAAACATTAGCTTACTAACTGATAGTTTTTGTAAATCCTTATTCGATTTCCAAATTTACATTCAAGAGAACAAATAGTTAAATGTGTCAAAGTCAAGGCATAGATAAGTGGTCCTGCAATCACATCCCAAAAGATCAAACAACTGCATACAAAAAATGTGGTGCAAATGACAGGATTGAAACCCTGACCTAATACTCCACTCCTTTATGGGGCGACAAGATGCCATTTGGTCTAAAGACCATCGGCCTAATGGATGTCTAATAACTTAATGCCAGTTTATGTCAACAGACATGAAAGATAAAGACAGACATTAAAAAGTCCATAATAAACCTTAAGCGTCAAGTTAAGTAAGAAAACTAATTTGCAAATTTGTGGTATACCATTCATCAAGAATATCCAGCCCAAACAACAATTATTAGTCCCACACAGAAAACCGATTGCTATACCAATTGAAAAGAGTATCATGCACCCCCCAAAAAAAAAATTATTAGTAAAACAAGCATGATCCTTTCACATCTATTTTTGGCCTTAACATCCAAAGATGGCTCCTCACAAAATCTTCTCTACCAGTTCATTTTAGAAGTAAAATAAATACACATCTTGATCTAAAGGCTTAAACTGCAGAAAGCTATGGAAGAGCCAACTAGCCTGGACCTTTAAAGGAGTTATCCATATTGTATGCCTCAAAACACCATAAGACATAACAACACTTGAAAATACGAACTCTTTAATGAGAAACTCACATCCAGTCCTAGAAAAATTATATCACATTAATTGTAATTATTTCATTCTTGGAAACCTCGTGATTCCATAATGATAATGATTTTTTTAATAAGCAAAGCAAATTTATTAAAAAGTGCACGGGGCGCAACCTAGTACACAGGAGGTATATGAGAGAAAAACACTCGGCAACATCAAGAACAAGGAAAAAAAAGCACAAAACTCTACAAAGCTATAGGCATCAAGAAGGGCGTTAATAGAGATCTACTCAAAGGAGGATTTAAGGAAACAAAGTTGTAGATTCAAGCTCGTCTTCTCACAATCATCGAAACTTCGAGCATTCATTTCTCTTCAAATGCACCACATTAAACAAGAAAACATAACATTCCAAATAACATTAAATCCTTCATCCCCTTTTCCAACACGCCATGAGCTCCACCACCCATCTAGGCAAGGTTCTTTACTCCAAACATCTTAAAAACCAAATTCAAAAAGTCTCTCGCAATATCACAGTGAAGGAGGTGATCAGGAGTTTCCCTATCCTTTTTGTACACACAACACCAATCTATCACTATGATTTGACACTAGCGGAGATTATCCATAGTGAGAATTTTTCCTAACAATGCCATCTATGTGAAGAATGCCAGCCTCAAAGGAGCCTTAGACCTCCAGATGCTCTTCCAAGGGAAAGAATAGTCAACATTGGGAGGAGAGCTTTGTAAAATGTTTTGATCTCAATAGATCATCTTTTGGAGGGAACCCAACAACACTTATCTTCCACTCCCCAACTCCAAACAGAATATAGAGCATTGAAAAAAGAAGATACATACTCCACCTCCCAATCATGAAACAATCTGATAAAATTCATATCCCAATGCACCTCGTCATTGTGAGCAAACATATGATCAGACACTAGAGCATCCATGTCTCTTGCAATGAAAACTTAACTCCAAAAAGAATTATGGAAAGGATTCTTTTAGAGGACAATCCCCACACCCAATGTCAAGTCAAAACTTGGTCTGAGAGCCCTCACCCACCTAGATAGTAACAAAACTAGAGAATGCATCACAATGCCTCCTAATATATTTCCATAGACTCCCCCATAAGGCCCGGTGACAACTTTAGACACTATCCACCCAACAAACTACCATATTTTTATCCAGCACTTGTTGCTAAAAAGCCTCTCTCCATAGTATACTTCCAAAACCACTTTCCAAACAGAACCTGATTGAAAGTGAGCAAACTCCAAATCCCCAAACCTCCACGACTAAGGGGAGTACAAACCTTCAATTAGCAAGATGGAACTTAAAACTCGTTATCCAAACCACCTCACAAGAAATTGCTCTATAACTTTCTATCTGATTAGCAACACTAACTGTGATAGGGAAGAGAGAAAGGAAATATGTGGGCATGTTGGAAAGTGTGCTCAAGGAAGGGGGGGAGGGGGATGGGGAGGAAGAAGATCGCCTTGTCTCAGATCACGAGAGCTATTAAAGAAGCCATTGGGAGTACCATTAATCATAATAGAGAACTGAACAATGGATATCCAGTGCACAATCCAACTATGCCATTCTCCCCAAAGCCACGTCTCTTCAACCTGTATAGCAAGAAATCCTAACTGATGTGGTCATAAGCCTTTTCTAAGTCCAATTTACATAACACTTCTACCTCGCTAGATTTGAGACGACTATCTATACATTCATTGGCGATAAGAACATAACCAAAAATTTGACGACCTCCAATAAAAGTGTTTCGAGTCTTCGAAATGCTATTCCCCGAGATAGTTTTCAATCTATTAGCCAAAACCTACCTAATAATCTTACAAATACCACTTACCAAATTGGTAGGATGAGAGTCTTTTAACCTCAACAGCCCCCACTTTCTTAGGAATAAGGGAAATAAAGGTCATATTCAAGCTTTTAACGACCTTGCCACACATATGGAACTCATAGAAAGACCTTCATAACATCTTTGATAGCATCCCAACATGATTGGATGAAAGCCATCGAGAAACCGTCTAGACTCGGAGCCTTATCCTTATTCAAATCTTTCACACTTTGGAAACCACCCTCTCTTCAAAAGCTCGCTCGACCTTCCTCCTCACCAATAGAGTGGAAAGGAAGACCATCCAAGTTTGGCCGCCAATTTTTGTTCTCAGGGTAGAGCTAAGTGGAAAATTGGACTATATGACCTTAACTTTATCTGGATCATATGAGATGTCTCCATTGATAACTAAATTCTCTAACATGAAACTTTGTTCATTTTCCTAAAATTTCCACATCTTGGATCTCAGTTGAAAATCATTATCCACGACATGTAAGTGTCAACATGGGTAAAACAAATAGAGTGAAATTATCAGCAGCCTCAAGAGTTTGATTATTCCTACCTCTCGAAATTGTCCGCAATAAGGCAAAGAGGAGCTTCATTCTATATGAGACTATTTTTATGGCAACGAAACAACCCTTTCCAACTGAAGTAGACATTGATCACCTTCTTTGGATCCCAAAGATAGAAAATACAAAACAACACACAATTCATTTCTGACTCATTATACAAGGATTTCACACCACAAAATGAAACTGAAATTCAAAGTTGAGATTCAGGAGCAAAAAATTTACATATATACATACAAGCATGTGTGTGTATGTACACTTACACACACACACACTCCTTGCATGTGCATCTCGCTATAAAATTGGATCTTTCTGGAAAATTAAAGTTTTGATCTTAGATAGTAAAAGGATGTTGAGAACACTAAAACATTTTGTATCTCAAGTCAGATCTCATGATGCGAACCAACTAATAACAAAACATAGGAAAGGATAAATCGGCTACTTCGAGAGAGCCTTGACCTCCAAAACATAATAAACTGTATTCTAAAAAAATAATCAACTCATACTTTGTTATTGATAGTTCCCCTTTAAATAGACAAACAATATACTATTGATTACATAATAGACCAATTAGGTCTTGACTTGAACAACTCTAATAAAGAAATAATCTAACTATTTATTGGACTATAAAATCTACGAAGATATACTCCTTATTGGACTCTAACACAACACCAGACAATATCAAATAATTATGATCATATCATTCCCCTCCCTTAACAATTTTCTTGTCCCATAGAAAAAATTCGAAACTAAACTACTTGATCATGAAAACCAATTAACAAAAATAAATACTAAAGAAAATAACACAATAACTAAGATCTCAATTTTTTTCTGTTGCATGTCGGACACTATTTCTGGTAGTTGTTGACTTGTTAGGATCATATGATCTTGCAACAATTTTTTTTCCTCTTTTCACAACCAAACAAGAAGACGTCGAACGAAACTTGCAGCTCTTTCTTTGGGTTTTCAGTCGCTTCTCTTGTTTTCTTTTCAACATTTTTTTCCCTCTTTCTAAGCCACACAAAGGCTCGTCATTGCTTTATCTCACTCACACCGCAGTAAAGAAGAAACCTAGAGTCTGGAACTGTTGGGACGCAAGCCAGAGAGGAATTCTTGGACTGCCAGCTTGGTGCTCTTGAGGTGGTGGACTGGCGACGTGGGTGGATTTTTGTTGCTTGTCAGCTGAAGCTGTGGTTTTGTTTATGGCATTGCTTGATGTTTTGCGGTTTGGGTGTCGTGACGAGGGGCTTGGATGAACGAAGGCATGATTTTTTATTTTTTCTTCTTGTTGCTTGGCCACCGAGGTTTATTTGGTATTTTCGGATGGGTTTCTGTTGGATTTGGGTATTTGGTTTGTTTTCCTGGTGGAGATGGTTGTGGGAACGTGACTGGTTGTGGTGGTGAATTTTTTGGTATGGATGATGGTTGGGTTCTTAGGACAAATTTGTGATAGACATCACTCATCTTCTCACAGGTAGTGCGCAGCTCTTCTAGAAGCTCAAGGAGCCTATCATCACGTTGTTGTTTCGTCATAGATTGGTGATTCTTACAAAAAACAATCAGCCTTGCTCTGATACCACTTGATGCGAACCAACTAGTAACAAAACATAGGAAAGGATAAATTGGCTACTTCGAGAGAGCTGTGATCTCCAATGGCTACTTCGAGAGAGCCTTAACCTCCAAAACACATTAAATTGTATTCTAAGACAATAATCAACTGAAATTTTGTTATTGATAGTTCCCCTTTAAATAGACAAACAATGTACTATTGATTACATAATAGACCAATTAGGTCTTGACTTGAATGACTCTAATAAAGAAATAATCTAACTATTTATTCGACTATAAAATCTACAAAGATATACTCCTTATTGGACTCTAACACAACACCGGACAATATCAAATAATATCAAATAATTATGATCATATCATCTCACCATCATTTTCGGTAGATTTCAAGATTTTGCTTACCTTATTCTTTTCAACAACAATTAAACCAAATTTTTTTCCTTTTTCTTTTTGTAAACAACAGTTTCTCAGTCACCAAAGAAAGAGCTAGAGAAAATTAATCACAAAAAAACATAAGTGTACGAAAAGAAGGAACAACCCAACAAAGGCCAGCTTACATATGATGACAGTGATACTTTCTAATAATGCAAATAGGAATATAAATTTATCGATTATACGATAAATTGAAAGAAACACAGCAAATAACAAGCATAAGAGAACTTGAAATCCAATTTTCAATTATCGAGTAAAAAGTTGCTTACAGATACTAAATTTAAAACAGTGGACAACATCAAACTCCTGGGTTTGCACTGCAAAGCATACCCTGAGACAACGACCTCGAGCTCATCGGATCGACTCCGAGGCACGAGGTGAGCCGAGCCGAAGAGACCGCTGTGAAGAGAGGAAGCAGAGACTGAAGAGCACCCAATTGAGGAATCGACCTGAAATTCAAAATCCGCACTTTTTCAGAAATTATACTCATTTAAGGAAAACCCAATTTGAGGAACCGGCCTGAATTTCATATAACAAATTAAAATTTGAGAAATGGTTCAAGGGGCGTGCCTTTGAATTCTGACAGAAGAGTGGTCCGTGACTGTGCGAAGAGAAGGTGCGGCTCTGGGTTTAACGGCGGGTTTGGCGAATGTCGATTTAAGGAAAGAGAGAGTTGGTGTTGAGATAGATCTACAGCGAGTGGCCATTGGAGAAGACAGAAGAGCAATGATAGGGTTAAGTTTTGGGTTTTGAAAAATGACAGAAAGAGGGCTTTAGCGGGGTTTTAGCATTTTGGGCTGAAAAGGATGCTTTATACTTTTAATCTCTAACATGGGTATGGGTAGAGAGTACAACATCTTCTTTTGAAAAGAGGATGTGCACCTAACTAACTAATAAGAAGATGGCATATAGCCAATTTTATTAAATTTAAACTTAAAATAAAAATTAAATCACACCAAATTATACTCTAAATAAAAAAATAAAATAAAAATATTTAAAATAATAAAAAAACAGAATTGAAGGGGTGGCTACCCTCCCCCACTTTGGGTGGCTGGCCACCACCTCTAGGCCTAGGGGTTGCCACACGGCCACTCCCATGGCCTAGGGGTGGCTCGCCGGTCACCCCATATGCCATGGGGGTGGCCGCGCGGCTATTCACTGGGCGGCTAGCCACCCTAGATCCGGATTTGGGATGGTTGGTCGCCACCCCCAGCCCATGGGAGTGGCTCGCCGGCCACTCCCATGGCCTAGGGTGGTTGCCAGCCACCCAAGTGGGGGAGGGGTGAGCAACTAGCCAACCCTTCAATTCTTTATTATTATTATTATTATAAATAATTAATCTTTTAGTTTATATGTGATATAATCGGGTGTAATTAAGATTTTAAAAAAAAAACTTAAGTTTGATAAGTTAGGACTTTGAGAATTGCGTAGGGCTAAGATAACAGAAACAGTGTCATCCCTCTCTCTTCGCTGCCACCAGCCACCTGATACTTCAACGTTAAAAACATAGGTTTTAAAAATAAAATAAAAATTATTATTAAGAGGAATAATAATGGCTTGTGAACTTTTTAGGTTTTGCCAAAAGAATAGCCGTTATTGGTGCAGGTGTTAGGTTTTGTTGTTCATTAATATTTGAGGTGCAGGCTGATCACTAGATGTTATCTCCTAATTTCAGCTACACTTCCATTGATCTGTATGACTTTAGTGTGGCAGTGGGGTTTTTTTATTAGAATCATAAAGGAGAGGCTGATTCTATTGTTAGCTATTAATCCTGGTTATAATTAAAGCAAAAAACAAAACTCTGTTGATATAGGGCTATTTATTTTGTCTATACTGTTCATTCACTTGTGAGGTTTGTATCTCACATTGAGAAAATATAAAGAGAAAGAGTGCTTAATATATATATAAGTGGATAAGTGGTCCAAGTCCATTAGCTTAGGCTGTTGGGCTAGAAGTAGTCTCCTAATATCTATATTAATTTACTCTTGTTTGACTCTCTTGCTTTGTTTTTGCTGCTGCTGATATCAGTGTTTTGGTTTGACGCGTTTAGTTTGATTCCGGGAAATTTGTTGTGCATGCACTTGTGAGGTTTGTATCCTACATTGAAAAAATATAAAGAAAAATAGTGCTTAATATACATAAGTAGACCCAAGCCTAAACTAGAAGTGGTGTCCTAACACGTTATGTTAACTTACTTTTGTTTGACTCTCTTGGTGTTTCTCCTTCCAACAGTTTAATTTGATTTTTGGGTAAAAAAAGTTGCATATTGTGTTGGCAAGGCTAAATAGGAAGGAGGCAATGCAACGCCTCAGTAAGTTAGTTTCACATTGAGTGGGTGGATTTTCCACATTGAGTATGTCGATTATCAAGGTGCTCAGAGTCTTAAGTCTCACAACGGTTTTTTACTAGGTAAGACTAGGGTTAATAAGTGCATATAGAAAACTCCAATTACAACTTGACTTCTTTATTATTATTATTATTATTATTATTTTGAGTGGTAGCGCAAATTGTGATTATTTCTTTTCCTAGGTCAACAAAAGGAATGCAAGATCACCTCGATCCAAAATTAATTTGATATATTTATTGAGAGAAACACACATAGAGATTTGCTTACAATTACTTAATTGATCTAAGAGGTGCATCGATAGTAAGAGAGGATAGAAAAAAGGGTTTGTAAAAAGCTAAAAACTAGAATTGTGATTGCAGCCATGACAGACAAACTCGTCCATGGATTGTTAAAATAATCGCGCCTTAAAGTTGCTTGCCATATGTTCCGATGACACCTACAATATGCATTCACTTCATGGTAGAGATCCGAGTAAAGGAAAACACCGTGGATTGCAGCATCCCTATAAATCCTGTTGAAGAAACTTGCTACGTCCTCGCTGCTCAAATTGAGTTTTAGAATTCCTTGGTGTTTGAGAAAATTTACATCTTGACTAGTGTTAATAAGGTCATCCAATAGCTTAGCATAAGAGGTGATTTTATAGTCGTTGCTTGGATCACATTGTTCAAATGCGATGAGGTTTCTGAGCACATATTCATTCTCCTCTGAAACAAACCTCTGTGGGATTGTCATCACTCCATCTTTAAAAGTTACATTGAGCGGACCATAGTTTCTGTAATTTCCAACTTTGAATCTAACTCCAGTTTGCACAAGTTCTGTCACAGATGGAATCTGATCCGGATGCAAGATTACTCTAGCATCAATGGGTGTTACTGTACAAGTTCCAATTAAGGAGTTTCGTATGTAATCAAGTATATGCTCGTGTTTGAGGTTATCATGAGGGGACCATTCAAATGGGAGAAACAAACGGACAAGATTAGGTAGGGACCTCTGTTCAGCACCTGATTTGGTCAAGTTGAACAAACAGTTAAGTGCGCGCCAAGGAAGCTGATTCTCAAGTAGATTCAGATCATTTAATAATCGCCATTTCATCCATGGCATATTGAATACGGGATCTTCCTCGTCTCGTTGCACCTCATTTGAAGCTTTGCGAAAGAATTCAATAATAAAGCAACCATCAACCACCATCATCTCTATGAAATTCTTTTCAGCAAAACCAATTTCTCCTTCATAACATGCACGGCATTCTTCCGCAATTCTTCCAATAGCTTCTACAAAGCACTTCAAGGTAGTTTTCCTAGTTGGTGCTCGATTGAGAAGGCAATGCAAATACCATAACTTAATTTTTTGCATTGATTGTAGCTTCTCCTTCCCGTGGTGAAATGGACCAATCGAAACCAGCATTGGCTTGAAAACATTTTTATTGTGCCTACGTAGTTGCTCTGGGACTCTAAATATAGAACATTTAGATGGTATTGGAGACTTTTGGCAAAGCTTTTCTTGAATCAAAGATACTACTTCTGTTACATCTCTAATATTGATAGATGGTGTTTGATTGCTATTACTTGATTCTGTCATCATATGTTCCTTCGTATTCTTCTTGCCAATCCTAGATAATATCTTGGATTTCTGCAATTATAATAAGTAAAAAAAAAAAAAAAAAAAAACTTATTTACAATCTTCCAAAACTCTAATAAAGTTAGTTAAAACCATATCAAGTTCCCCTTTTAAGTTTTTCAAAGTGCAATCTATGACTAAATTAACAAAGATGATGGCCACTTGTTTGTATTTTCAATTCAAGTAACTTTACAAATTTTGAGTAATTTTTTGGTGCACTTGTTGTATTAAACCCCTAAGAAAATGGCAAACATGATATGCACGGAAATGAATTATATCTATTTGAAATAAATCGGGAAATGTAAAGTTAATGTATCCATACGTAGATATCTATAAGTGGTGGTTATTATTTTAGATCTAAGCAATTCGATGTATTACTCCTAAAAGTTCGAGTAATTGTAGAAGCCCTTCTTGTGTTACTCAAAAAATGAGGTAGCTTTTGAAATCATCATTTGATCAAAATCCAATAATAATCAATCACAAGCCCAACAGTGATTTTTTAGAGTCACATACTTTTTGGAAAGAAACAAAAGTGACACAATGAGAACTTGTAGCATTACTCTAAAAGTTCACATCTGAATAGTGCTAGTTGATGATATTACTTTGGAAACATACAAAAAAAGTAAAATTAATTTCGGATTATTCTCTCAATTTCAATAAAATGCAACTAGTATGAATTGGCGATCAAAACATATGTGGATAGAACTTATAATGGGGTCTCAAAAAACATTTAATTTCTATTGGACCTTTATCCTTTTTGTAGGTTCATTAGGGTTTTTATTTGTTGGAATTTTCAGTTATTTTGATAGGAATTTTATATCTTTATTTTCGACTCCACAAATAATTTTTTTTTTCACAAGGGATCATGATGTCTTTTTAATTGCGGGTCTTTTTGTTAGCTCCTATTTGTGGTGCACAATTAAAATTATAGCATGTAGATGTTTATGCTACATACTAATTATAAAATTTGTAGTAAATTAATTATAATGCTTGATTTTCATTAGTATTGCTTTATAAACAAATAACTAAATACAGCAAGAACACAATTCTTTTCGTGTTTAGTTGATGATCTTTAATCTGAACACAAAGTAAATACACACGTATGTATATATATGCAGCTATTACCCTATTCGAACTATAAAAAATATATATCAAAGCAAAAGAAAAGAGCAAAAATACTCACCTTGTTTCAACGAAGAATTATTGGGTGGCTGGCGGCGAAGAGAGAGGGTCGCGCGTGGGGGTGTAAACGAGCCGAGCTTGAGCGAGCTTTCCTTGTTCAGGCTTGGCTCGTTTAAATTTTACTCGAGCTCGAGCTCGAGTCGAGCTCAAAGTCGAGCAAAAAAAATCGAGCTCGAGCTAATAATAAGTCGAGAGCTGGCTCTTATATTTAATGTTTTTGTTTTAAAAACAAAAAATTAACTTCAAGTACTCTTAAACGGCTTAAGAAGTTAGTTTACATATGAGTATTTGCTTAACCTAACTAGTCGAATATGGAGCCTGAGTCAATACAGCAAGGTATTTGGTTTCAAAGAAAGAGGATATGCATCCTTTTATAGATAAGCAAACTTGCACATTAATGTTTTCTTAACAATGTGGGACAAGTTAACATGTTGCATTCAGACTGCATTGGGACAACGCCCCCTACAAAAAACTATTTTTTCAACATCTCTCTCTCAATCCCCCTCACCAGTCACAACGCATCTTCCACCTGAACTCTCATTTCCCACACTCTCACTTTCGCTCATCAAACAGGTAGTGATAGTATTTGGGTCTGTATGATTCTTCAATAGTTTATGCCTTTTGCAATCTCCCTCAATAGTTTCTGCTTGATTCTTCCTCCTTTCGTTTGGGTCTGCTCTAATTGAATCGAGGTCTTTTTAATGATTGCTCTCTCTCTCTCTCTCTCTTTGATCACGAAGGGTTTAGAATTTTTCATTCTCTAACACTTAAATATAAATGCAATTTTAAGATTTTAATAATTATGAGATTTATAATTAATTATGTATTACTTAGTTTATATATATATATATATATATATATATATACACACACACACGAGCTTATACGAGCTTACTCACGAGCCTAGCCGAGTCGAGCCGAGCTTGCTTCGTTTAATATTCGAGCTAGGATTTGTGTTCATGAAACGCTTCATTTAATATTCGAGTCGAGTACGAGCCGAGCCCGAGCTTGCTCGCGAGACGCTTCGCTCACTTAACAACCCTCTACTCGCGCGAGAGAGAAGAAAGAGTGAGACTGTAGGTTGTGTGGGCCAGTGGCAGAGCCACGTTGGTCTTTGCGGGTGCCAAAGATTTTTAAAAATAAAAATAAATAAATAAATAAATAATTCTTTTTTCCTACCCACGTAACCCACGGCACCCCTAACTAGGGGTGTAAACGAGCCGAGCTTGAGCAAGCTTCCCTTGTTCAACCT
>NC_081548.1:12796273-12800506 GCF_901000735.1 Corylus avellana | reverse complement strand
AAACAGTGTCATCCCTCTCTCTTCGCTGCCACCAGCCACCTGATACTTCACCGTTAAAAACATAGGTTTTAAAAATAAAATAAAAATTATTATTAAGAGGAATAATAATGGCTTGTGAACTTTTTAGGTTTTGCCAAAAGAATAGCCGTTATTGGTGCAGGTGTTAGGTTTTGTTGTTCATTAATATTTGAGGTGCAGGCTGATCACTAGATGTTATCTCCTAATTTCAGCTACACTTCCATTGATCTGTATGACTTTAGTGTGGCAGTGGGGTTTTTTTATTAGAATCATAAAGGAGAGGCTGATTCTATTGTTAGCTATTAATTCTGGTTATACTTAAAACAAAAAAAAAAAAAACAAAACAAAAAAACAAAACAAAACTCTGTTGATATAGGGCTGTTTATTTTGTCTATACTATTCATTCACTCGTGAGGTTTGTATCTCACATTTAGAAAATATAAAGAGAAAGAGTGCTTAATATATATATATAAGTAGATAAGTGGACCAAGTCCATTAGAGTAGGCTGTTGGGCTAGAAGTAGTCTTCTAATATCTATATTAACTTACTCTTGTTTGACTCTCTTGCTTTGCTTCTACTGCTGCTGATATCAGTGTCTTGGTTTGATGCGTTTAGTTTGATTCTGAGAGATTTGTTGTGCATGCACTTGTGAGGTTTGTATCCTACATTGAAAAAATGTAAAGAAAAATAGTACTTAATATACATAAGTGGACCCAAGCCTTAACTAGAAGTGGTGTCCTAACACGTTATATTAACTTACTTTTGTTTGATTCTCTTGGTATTTCTCCTCCCAACAGTTTAATTTGATTTTTGTGCGAAAAAAGTTGCATATTGTGTTGGCAAGGCTAAATAGGAAGGAGGCTATGCAACACCTCAGTAAGTTAATTTCACATTGAGTGGGTAGATTTTCCACATTGAGTATGTTGATTATCAAGGTGCTCAGAGTCTTAAGTCTCACAACGGTTTTTTACTAGGTAAGACTAGGGTTTATAAGTGCATATAGAAAACTCCAATTATAACTTGACATCTTTATTATTATAATTATTATTTAAGTGGTAGCGCAAATTGTGATTATTTCTTTTCCTAGGTCGGCAAAAGGAATGCAAGATCACCTCGATCCAAAATTAATTTGATTCATTTATTGAGAGAAACACACATAGAGATTTGCTTACAATTACTTAATTGATCTAAGAGGTGCATCGACAGTAAGAGAGGATAGAAAAAAGGGTTTGTAAAAAGCTAAAAACTAGAATTGTGATTGCAGCCATGACAGACAAACTCGTCCATGGATTGTTAAAATAATCGCGCCTTAAAGTTGCTTGCCATATGTTCCGATGACACCTACAATATGCATTCACTTCATGGTAGAGATCCGAGTAAAGGAAAACACCGTGGATTGCAGCATCCCTATAAATCCTGTTGAAGAAACTTGCTACGTCCTCACTACTCAAATTGACTTTTAGAATTCCTTGGTGTTTGAGAAAATTTACATCTTGACTAGTGTTAATAAGGTCATCCAATAGCTTAGCATAAGAGGTGATTTTATAGTCCTTGCTTGGATCACATTGTTCAAATGCGATGAGGTTTCTGAGCACATATTCACTATCCTCTGAAACAAACCTCTGTGGGATTGTCATCACTCCATCTTTAAAAGTTACATTGAGCGGACCATAGTTTCTGTAATTTCCAACTTTGAATCTAACTCCAGTTTGCACAAGTTCTGTCACAGATGGAATCTGCTCCGGATGCAAGATTACACTAGCATCAATGGGTGTTACTGTACAAGTTCCAATTAAGGAGTTTCGTATGTAATCAAGTATATGCTCGTGTTTGAGGTTATCATGAGGGGACCATTCAAATGGGAGAAACAAACGGACAAGATTAGGTAGGGACCTCTGTTCAGCACCTGATTTGGTCAAGTTGAACAAACAGTTAAGTGCGCGCCAAGGAAGCTGATTCTCAAGTAGATTCAGATCATTTAATAATCGCCATTTCATCCATGGCATATTGAATACGGGGTCTTCCTCGTCTCGTTGCAACTCATTTGAAGCTTTGCGAAAGAATTCAATAATAAAGCAACCATCAACCACCATCATCTCTATGAAATTCTTTTCAGCAAAACCAATTTCTCCTTCATAACATGCACGGCATTCTTCCGCAATTCTTCCAATAGCTTCTACAAAGCACTTCAAGGTAGTTTTCCTAGTTGGTGCTCGATTGAGAAGGCAATGCAAATACCATAACTTAATTTTTTGCATTGATTGTAGCTTCTCCTTCCCGTGGTGAAATGGACCAATCGAAACCAACATTGGCTTGAAAACCTTTTTATTGTGCCTACGTAGTTGCTCTGGGACTCTAAATATAGAACATTTAGATGGTATTGGAGACTTTTGGCATAGCTTTTCTTGAATCGAAGATACTACTTCTGTTACATCTCTGATATTGATAGATGGTGTTTGATTGCTATTACTTGATTCTGTCATCATATGTTCCTTCGTATTGTTCTTGCCAATCCTAGATAATATCTTGGATTTCTGCAATTATAATAAGTTAAAAAAAAAAAAAAAAAAACAAAAACAAAAACACTTATTTATAATCTTCCAATCAAGTTCCCCTTTTAAGTTTTTCAAAGTGCAATCTATGACTAAATTAACAAAGATGATGGCCACTTGTTTGTATTTTCAATTCAAGTAACTTTACAAATTTTTAGTAATTTTTTGGTGCACTTGCTGTATTAAACCCCTAAGAAAATGGCAAACATGATATGCACGGAAATGAATTATATCTATTTGAAATAAATCGGGAAATGTAAAGTTAATGTATCCATATGTAGATATCTATAAGTGGTGGTTATTATTTTAGATCTAAGCAATTCGATGAATTACTCCTAAAAGTTCGAGTAATTGTAGAAGCTTTCTTGTGTCACTCAAAAAATGAGGTAGCTTTTGAAATCATCAATTGATCAAAATCTAATAATAATCAATCACAAGTCCAACAGTGATTTTTTAGAGCCACATACTTTTTGGAAAGACACAAAAGTGGCACAATGAGAACTTGTAGCATTACTCTAAAAGTTCACATCCGAATAGTACTAGTTGATGATATTACTTTGGAAACACACAAAAAAAGCAAAATTAATTTCGGATTATTCTCTCAATTTCAATAAAATGCAACTAGTATGAATTGGCGATCAAAACATATGTGGATAGAACTTATAACGGGGTCTCAAAAAACATTTAATTTCTATTGGGCCTTTATCTTTTTGTAGGTTCATTAGGGTTTTTATTTGTTGGAATTTTCCGTTATCTTGATAGGAATTTTATATCTTTATTTTCGACTCCACAAATAATTTTTTTTTTCACAGGGGATTGTGATGTCTTTTTAATTGCGGGTCTTTTTGTTAGCTCCTATTTTGTGGTGCACAATTAAAATTATAGCACGTAGATGTTTATGCTACATACTAATTATAAAATTTGTAGTAAATTAATTATAATGCTTGATTTTCATTAGTATTGCTTTATAAACAAATAACTAAATACAGCAAGAACACAATTCTTTTCGTGTTTAGTTGATGATCTTTAATTTGAACACAAAGTAAATACACACGTATATATATGCAGCTATTACCCTATTCGAACTATAAAAAATATATATCAAAGCAAAAGAAAAGAGCAAAAATATTCACCTTGTTTCAACGGCAAATTATTGGGTGGCTGGCGGCGAAGAGAGAGGATCGCGCGAGAGAGAAGAAAGAGTGAGAATGTAAGTTGTGTCGGCCAGTGGCGTTGCCACGTTGGTCTTTGCAGGTGCCGTGATTTTTAAAAATAAAAATAAATAAATAAATAAAATAAGTAAATAAATAAAAATTCTTTTTTCCTACCCACATAACCTCACGGCACACTGCACTGTGTAGTAGTGGGCAAGGCTTAGGTGCGGTAGTTCAAAACTACCGCACCATGCAGTAGTCCAAAACTGCACCGTTTGGTGCAGTTTTGAGAAGGAAAAATTCAAAACTGAACCAAACGGTGCAGTTTTGGGCTGGGAAAAAATAGGTTTTTTTTAAAATATAACAAACAATTATTTAAGAATTAAAAAATATAAAAAACTAATAATTAAAAATATTTTTCATTTTGGCCAAGGGGTGGCTCCACCCCTTTCATTTTTTTTTTCTCTTCTATTTTTTTTAATACTTTTAGTTTTTAAATATTTTTCTTT
>NC_081548.1:12748756-12796173 GCF_901000735.1 Corylus avellana | reverse complement strand
GTCCATAAAGTGCTTCATTTAATATTCGAGTCGAGCACGAGCCGAGCTTATGAGAGCCAAGCCCGAGCTTGCTCGCGAGACGTTTTGTTCACTTAACAGCCCTACCCCCAACGGCACACTGCACTGTGTAGTAGTAGTCCTAGTGGGTGTTCAAGTTTGATTGTTCATTTGTTTGAACTTTGAAGGCTTAGTCTTGAGATGGGAAGAGAAGAGGTGAGTCTGGTGAGGAGGAGGTGAGGAGTGAGGAGTGAGGAGTGAGGAGCCTTATGAAGGGTGGAAAATTGGAAATAGAAGATAAGAATGAAATTTTTAGAGGAAAAAAAAAAAAAAAAAAAACCTGCAAGGAGTAGGCTGTAGGCTTGCGTGAGTTTTTTTTTTTTTTTTTTGAGCAGTTGGCTTGCGCGTGAGTTGAAGACTGAAGTTGAAGGAAGAAAAAATAATAATAATAAAAGAAATAGTTGTAGACAGGCTGAGTTTTAAGGTAGAAAAAATATATATTAAAGAGAATAGAAAGCATTGGATTCTAGAAAGTGAGGAGAACCAAGACAAAAGATGAAGATAGGCGTTAGAATTTAGATTCTAGAAGGGTGAGTTAGTGGAATTTGAAGGAAGAAAAAAAAACATAATAAATGAAGAGAGTAAATGTAAGCATTAAATTCTAGAAGGTGTGAAGTGGAATTTTAAGGAAGAAAAAAATAAATAAATAGAGGAGTAGGCATGAGGAGGTGAAATTTTTTTTTTTTTTTTTTTAATTCTGGTGAGAGTTTAGAATACAATTTAAACTAAAATAGAAGTACTAAAATTAATTAGTGTGGGAGGAAGTTTAGAAGACAATTTAGAAGATAACTTTTTCTTTTTTTCTTTGTGTTCAATCATTTCTTTTTCTAATTCATTATTTGTTTTTATTGGTTTACAGCATTCGGCTATACCTTATTGTGTTTGATTTGTTTTCAATAAATCCCTCAAGATACCTCTGATTCACTATTAATTGTGCTCAAGTTTATTTCGTACATAATAAGTAGTTTGTATTATTATGTGTTTGTGATAGTTAGATAATATTTTGAATGGTTACTTTGTTTGTTGAAGTTCTTGTTTAGCTTTTTGTTGTTGTTGCTCGATCACGTCTATAGCAAACTAAACACTTTTGTGTTGGGAATGAAAGTTTTTTTTCATATAGTACCGACATGTTACATTTCTAATATATCAATTTGAGCACGAACTTTTATAGATATTTTGTTGTAATGCATATATTGTGTGAATTATTAAATTTTTAAAGTGTAAAAAATTTTTAGTACGCCAAAAAAATTATAACGGTACCCCCAATATAAATTGTCTGACTCCGCCACTGTGTAAGAGATGGAGAGAGATAAAAAGAGAGCTGAGGGAGGCCTTTCCAATTAATTATTGAACCCATAATGTACGCAATTCAAAGTTTGAAATGTGGCAATGAAAATGGAAAAAGGTCAATAGTTTGAAAATTGAAGCTCTCAAGTGTCAAGAGCAACACGGCCAAACCACAAATTGTACATCGACTTTTTCTTCATTTGCTAATGGAACAGACGCTATTGTTGAATTACACCCAGTCTTCTTCACTCTTAACCACCAACACTTTTCAGCATATTCAAAATGGACCAAGGATTCTCGGAGATTCTCTTAAATCGGATCACGTCGCGTGTCAAGGTATAAGTATATATATAGGTCAACCCAACTTGTTAATTTCATTTTGGTTCACTGGTTATGTCAATTTTTTTTTTTTTCAAGTATTTTGAGTTTTGAGAATCCAATTGGTTAACTAGTTTTGAGAAGAGTTTTCAATGTTTGAAAAATGAAGAGAGTTTTAAAAAATTTTACGGAACACTCGTCAAACATTCAAACGTATGAAGGTATTAAATATGACTACATTGCTTCTTGTAAATGTAATGGGAGCTTTAAATTTATATGAATTCATATTTTGTTGATTGATTTGTGGCGATCAGTGACTTTCTCAACTACTTGTATCATTCAGTACATGATGCTGCACTGATCCCGTATACTTCATATAGAAGTTGATCCCGTATGTGATCTCATGAGTCATGACACATCTTTTTTTACATTTGTGTCCTCTTTGTACTTTGTAAGATGTGAAAATTCTAGTGTAGACCTCAAGTTCTTTAACACAATATGTTGGGGATTGTGTCCTGAATCCCAATAATTTTATATATATGTTGACATTCAAATGTTTGTAATGAATATATGTTATATTCACTGATTAAATGATTTGAGTATATAATATATAAAATGTCTTTTACATGCTTATTACCAAAGTTCATCATATTTGTTATGCATGTGAAAGGTCTAGGATTACATTAAGTATGGCTATAGGGGTGAGTAACGTGGTTATCACACAAAATAGTAGTCCATAATCCTTGTATTCTTAAATGTATAAAGTTCGCAGTCAGTAAATAGAACTAAGCATTCTAATTTCAGAAAAATTCTTATACTTCGAATCTTGGTGATCTACCTTGATCAAGCGAAGCAGTGATTTCGAGATTGATGTGTAGTATGCTGAGATCCTAAGGCAATAAACAAACTAAGGAGTTATCTTTTCATAAAGATACTATCTATTAAGGAAAGACAATAACTCCTTAAAGACTACTTTAGACTTTGATTCTAAATTTTGAGGGAATTGTGGACTCAAATGTTCCATGTATATTGCTTTGATATATCAAAGAGTGAGACCTATCATCAGTCGAAATAACCCCAAAACATTGGGTAATTACATGAAACATTGTGGGAAAGCCTTTTCCAAGAGGGAATCCAAATCCTTTGTCGAATAACAAAGAGATAAGAAATTTTCTATTGTTTTAGATTTTATGGATATTATTTTCAAAATCTTCGGCTAAAACATTTTGGTTGGCATACCAAAATATATACATGTTATTTGCACAAGTATGAGGATAACGTAAAATCAGTGACTCAAGGATAAAGAGGTAGAGAATTAAGTGGCAGTATCCTTAGCCTTAATTCGCTTAATTGTTTAATAAAAAAATATTTATTGGAATACAGTCACAATTATTTAGTGGAATTAATTGTGATTAAAATATTGTTGCATAATAAATGTCAGGGAGACATGGTTACGAACATATTTAAACCAATAATATTTTTCCCTTTTAGATCCCTCACCAAGCTGATGTAATTTAACCATAATAAAGCTTTCTTATTTATTGGGCTAAATGTTTTATTTAAAACATGAGCTAAAGAGATATAGAGACCTAATGAGAATAAGTGGAACACATAAGGATAGGATAATTTCCTAGCCTTAGGCTACGAGACGCATGGACCAGGGAGATATTCTTCCTGGTCCATGCGACAACATGGAGGGGCTAGGATTTAATCCTAGCCGTCCATACTACTCTCTTAACTACTCTTGGATTTGTTTTTAAAAATACTAGTCCCATTGTGCTTAAATCTAAATATCTACTTCCATGCTAAGCCTATAAATTGAAAAGCATGAGCTCTCAAATCACTAACTCATCCCATCAAGTTCTCTTGATGATTAATTTTCATAAACTCTATGAGAATTAATAGTTCCTGTATTAAGTTATAAAGAAAAAAAAAATTAAGATTTGAAGAGCCAAGTAAAAGTTCACACTCTCTTGGTTATTATCAGTCATTGGTGAGAAGATCTAGAGGTCTCATCATCCCTGAGATCT
Source organism: Corylus avellana (assembly GCF_901000735.1). Lineage (NCBI taxonomy): Eukaryota > Viridiplantae > Streptophyta > Magnoliopsida > Fagales > Betulaceae > Corylus > Corylus avellana. Next base: position 12,792,481 of record NC_081548.1, on the reverse strand, counting down.
GTTGTGTTCTTGAAGAAAGAAGAACTTGTTGTTCGTGTTCTTGAGAAAAGAATAATTTGTTCTCCATGTTCTTAAATAATGAAAAGCTTGTTCTTCGTGTTCTTAAAGAATGAAGAATGTGTTCTTGGAGAAGAAAAAAGATTTTTGCCCAAAGCCAAAAGTGGCCGATGATATCCAAGTAAATGTTCTTCGTTCTTACAATTTAATTTTAAATAGAAATTGTTCTTCATAAAGGATTCTTGGCATGGGAATTTGATTATTCCGCTGCGCAAATATTTTGATTTCCAATCCTATTCCCAACACAATATTCCCAGTTCGATTATTCAAGTCGTTATCAATTCAGTTACACATATATCAAAACCAAAATCTAAGAAAAGCAATAAATTAATCAACATGGATTTTGGTAATAAAATGAAACCTTTTGAATAGCTATTCAAAAGTAAAACCACTTAGGGAGCCAGCCAACTCCAAAAGGCATATAACCTTAGAAGACTTATGTTACAAATTATTTTTACTTAAAAAATCTTTGTAACTCTTAAGACCCAATCTCTTAACCTAGGAAAACAACTTGTTCACCTCCCACCGCAGTGACTACAAAACCTCTAGCCTTCTTCTATATCTCTCCTTCATTCATTTTAGGTCTGAACATCTCAGTCTCTTGTTTCACTTGAGATCCCCCCCACCCCCACCTTCCTTCATGGATTGATAACCCAGACACATCTAACCCCTCCTCTCCACCCTTCCTTCTTTTCTCACTCCCCTTTCCTCTCAATAACCACAAAACCATCTTATCTCCATGGATCCTCACAACTGGCACTCCAAGCCCTAATTGATGAAACATAAGCTCTTGGATGGGACTCTCCTAATCAACTTGATGTTCTAGATGAAGCTCCTCCCAACCAAGATGCCTTTGCTATTGTTGGTATGCTCTTAACTCTCAAACCCCTTCACCCACAACAAGTCTGAGCTACCATAGCGTCGATTTGGAATTTTGGCTCTCCCCTAGCCATCGAAGTGTTTGCTCCAAACAAATTCCTATTTGTTGTTCCATTTCAAAGCCATGTAAATCATATCCTCTAGAAAGGGCCTTGGAATATCTCTGGTAGTCTCCTTCTTCTCCAACCATGGTCCCAAGATCTTGCACTAGAGGAGATTGAGCTTCATATCTACCCTTTTTGGGTCCAATTGCATGGTCTTCCTATGCAAAACATGACCACCTGAAATGCTATTCGGATTGGGAAAGCTATAGGTGCAATTCTTTAAACTTCGACAACAAAGGTATCATTAGTCACCAATATCTATATGTTAAGGTGGAACTGAATACCTTTTTACCTCTTATCCCGGGGTTCCACACTGGTAAAGAATCTCTCTAAGTTAGATTCAAATACGAAAGAGGCTTGCAAATTATTGCACTCTTTATGGACTCATTGGGCACAAGAAGTTTAGTTGTCCCTCTCCTCCTACAGCCATCCAAACCGACAACTATAGCATATGTCTTAGGGCTAATTCCTCATCCAGCCCAAGATTAGTTTCAATGAGTCACTTAGAGGACTCAGAGTCTGGCATTTCGATGGATAGCCAAGCTCCAGCTAGGTCCACAGCTTCAACGAACACCTCCCATGGAGGCAAGTCAACTCAACTACAGTTGGTTACTCACTATTCAAGTCCTCGGCCAGCCAAACACATTGCACTAAAGCCTCATTATTCTCGTCCTCAGCCTGCAAAACACGTGGCAACACCCCCTATAATGGTTGTAGCTACATCACACAAGTTCCCCCCTCCAAACATGTTGCATTGAAGCAACAGTCCATCTCTTTAGACAAACCACAGAGAGACACGTCCTCAGGCTCACGTGAGACCACCACACTGCATCAAACAAAATTCACTGCAACTGATAAGGGTAAATCCCTACTTATCCCCATGCAATCGATTCACCTAGCTGGTTTTTATCCTCTCATTCATGATAGACTCTACCATAACCCAAATCCAGGAAATCCCAGACCCACAAGAAACTACCCACCCAACCCACTTCAAGGATTTTCTTTCTACTTGGACCGAACCCCCAACTCAGCCTGCCATCACCTCTTTCAACTTTCATCCCACCAAAATTTAAATGCAAGGAACGAGTCACCTTTGATGAAGATGAGGAACCACTTGCTTTCCAAAAAAAAACAATAAGTAACTTGGAAGTCCACTTCAACTAATCTCCATGCGATGGAAATTGCGACACTTTCATTAACATTCTTAAAAGATTCCATTCCTTCAATGGGTTCAGCAATTGCGTTCATCATTGGCCCTTGTCCTACACCATAGAATAAGACCCATATTACAATCATGCATCCAAACCATATGGTTTCTGTTGTGGAAGCTTCAAGTAAATTGGACATCACTCCCACACTCCTCTCCCTAAGGTAACCAAAGTTCAAGTTTTGATGGCAGTCCACCCAGCCATTACTCGCAAGTTCTTCAGAGTAGCTAGAGGGCGTAAACTCTTCAATCGAGTAGTTCTAGATAGCAACGACATGTATATCCAGCCTTCAAGCCCCATTGATGATCCGGAGGTGAGCCATTTTAGGCCACCTCCCCTGCCACGAAACTCTTATCATAGAACTATAAAGGGTGACCTGTGCCTCTGCAGTGTGTAGCTTAAGGGCCAAGGTCAGAAAGTTCTCTCCTGATGTAATATTCCTATCTGAAACAAAAACATTACCTCATGCCTCTAGTGTAATACTTAACCGTCTTGGTTTTTTTTTTTATTATTATGGCCCATGCCCCTCCTTCTGATACTGAAAGAGGACTTTTGTTGGCGTGGCACAATGGTGTGGAACTAGAATGTTTTTTTGTTTAATGTTAATATAATAAGTGCTTGGTGTTACTCTGACTGTAGTAACCCAAATAATTAACTAAGCTGAGGTAGCTTAGTTAGAGGGTTAATTTGGGCTTTCGGTCACTAGGAACAGCTAGGAGGGCATTTTAAGAACTTTAAACTTTTTGATTGAACGTACGCATGGGGGACCGTGCGTACGTACACCTGCAAATGGTACACGAACGTACATATGGGGACCAACCGAACGTACGCTAACTTTTGGTTGACCGCTAGTTAATGCCCGTATGTACGATGCAGCTTTTAATCCGTTGGGTAAACAGTACGCGAACGTATGCCCCTGTAGTACTGTAAGTACGCTGCTTTTCAGAACAACCCCTGCAGCGCTCGCAGCTTTTCCCACCTATAAATACCCTACCCCTTTCAACCCTTAAGCCCTATTTTCGCCCATGTGCCCTCTGGAACCCCTGTGTGAGTGTTTTTACAAGTTTTGTGAGTTCGTGCAAGAGAAGAGGTGATTTTTTGGAGGCCTTGCTTGAAGGAGGTAACCTTCTGTGCTTAAGTTTTCCTTCATAGTTGTTATATTACTTTTCTAAACTAACTTAGTCGTTGGTTTTAGCTTCTAGCTAGGTTGTACCTTTAATCTTTGTTTAAGTTTGATTTAGCGTTTCATCTTGGTCGAACGTATTTTCTTATTCATGGAGGCATTGTTTTGGGATAGGAGGTCCTAGAAATCCTTTTGGAAGCCTTAGAATTAGTTTGGGAGGATATGAGGACGTTTGGACCAAATGAGGTTCTACCTGAACCTTCTAGGCGAACGTACAGCCAAAGCTCAAATGTATGACCAAAAGCGCTCCGAGGAAACGCCAGTTTGGCCAGTTGTCCGATAGCTCTTGTTTTCATGCTCTAGGTTCGTTTCAATTGGACTTAGGACTAATAGAAGGTTTTCAACAAATTTGGAGAACCTAGATCATTTGGAGGAGTACTCGAAAAGTTTATTTGACCCAGGTGAATTTTAACTCACATAATGCTCGCCATTTATTTTCTTGCATCGCACAACTATTTTGTGTACCAAAACATGTATATTTACAACTCTCACGATATACACTTTGTTGCACCATGAACTCCATCATATGTGAAAATGTGCTACTTAACAAGATAATAACATTGAGATTTGTAAAAGCATGCATGTAAAATACGATCAAGATTAATTGCATCGTATGACATGATACACCAATACGTGCAAGATAATGGTCATGGGCTTACTATACATGTTAACTTTATAGTCAAATGTGTGTATTGTTATATGGGCCTTGGATCCAATGGTTGTTTTGTGATCGGCGCAGCCTTAATGGTCGTTCACTACATGATGTACATCATTAGTAACTTGGGCCACCCAAGGTCGGACTCAGTCGGGCTGCTAGTGTTATGGACAGTAGAGCACAATGTTAGGGGTACCGGCATTGTATTACAGGTCCCTCGAGACAGCGTCAACCCTGCTGAGAATGGGTAATATCTCGGGTAGACCATACTGTTGAACTATCACTGTTCTCATGCTTATAAACATGTATTATATCTATATTGCATTCGTGGATAACTGTCTAAAACTGTTGCATCCTTTATCAAACAGAGTTCATCACTAAAATAGCATGGGTATTGTGTGCATTATCTCTCACTAAGTCCTTAGACTTACTCCTTTTTATTTTCCCTCCATTATGTATAAATTGTGCGGTTTAGCTAGCATAGAAGAAGATGCCTTCGGACCAGACTTGGGTGGTCGCTCAGGACCTGATTCGAGTCATTTTTGTGGATATGGACCCAGTGTAGATGAAGTACATGTGGGATGATAGAGGAACCATACGGGCAGAGATGATAGAGATAGTGATTATACTTGCATTTCTTAAGATTAGCTGTTGATTTCTTATTTTCAGACAATGATTTGGGTTTTAATCCATATTTTGATGATCGGTCTTTAACCAGTACATTTGATGACCTAGTTATATTATGATGTTTTATCTTTACTCTAGTGCTTATACTTGTGATGTTTAGTTATTGGTTTCTATTCCTTTAGTTCAAAGTCTTCCAATGTATTCTCTCGATTATGAGAGATTAAGATCCATGAGTCTTGTCCTGTGAGGGATGTAGGCTGGGAGACAAATCATGGAGTCAATTACCAATTAATTGATTTTCATGGGACGTTACACTTGACCCTCCTAATAAACCTTGATTTCTGACATGTGTATATGGTCCTCCGTATCGAAAAAAATAAAAGCAACTTTAGGAATTCGATTTCTGAAGCAGGTGATAATTTTAATGGAGCTTGGCTATGCATTGGTGACTTTAACATGATCCTGAACCAAACATAAAAAATTCATGGCTGCCCCTTTTCATGCTCTTCTAATGATCCTGATGCAGGGAGCAACAACTACTTGATACTTAGGAGTCCTATTTCTTTGTGGTTGTTGATGGATGAAGGCATCTTGGACTCTTGCTATGTTACTCGGTCTTGAAGGAGATTAGTTTATCTATTTGGACTCATTCACGTAATGGACTCCAAGTAGCATTAAACTTGTTGCAGACTTTTGGTTTTTTGTTGTTTCTTATCTTTAATTACCACGTATCTGTTTCTTTTCAATTTCCATATGTTACTATGAGATAGTGTATAGTAACGTATGATGTTATCAATTATCTTTACTCCTCATGTAAACGTTTCTGTCTATTCCATACTATAAGAAGATGTATGGGTATTATGAATAATACAGAAGAATCAATCTCCTTCTGCAAATATATTTCCCAAGAGATGAGACTTCTCTTAAAGCTTTGGTGAGACTCCATTGCTGTTTTGCTAGCATTCCTATAGTCCTATTGCTCTGTGTTGTTTTTTTTTTTTTTTACTGTGCTGCACCAAAAGTGGTATCAGAGATCAAAGGTTCCTACCTACAAACTTGATCTTGAAGCCATGAGTACTCGTAGTGGAAGGAATTATGCTGCCAATCGTTTGAGCCAATAACAACGCGATGGTCTTTTGCTCAAAATGGTGAACGAAGTCGGAAATCTGTCCAAGCAGATGGATACTGTATGGACTCATTTATTTGAGAAGACTAAAGCTGATGGAACAAATGGTGAGGAAGCTGAACAGGAGAACGAGCCGCACAAGGAAACACCAGATGGAGAAGGAACCAGCACGGGCAATGGGATTCCATTCCAACATACCACACCATATCTTGAATCACGCCATTCGCATCGTGTGTCCTTTAATGAAGGTGACCACAACACCAGATTTGATTGGACTATGTTTGGAGATCGTGTGGATGGATCCGACAATCGAATGGATGAAGCCACAAGGAGGATCCGAGTTGATGTCCCTGATTTTCATGGGTGTTTGGATCCATACGCATTCCAGGACTGGATTACGTCGTTGGAAGATTACTTTGATTTGTTCAACTTAGCTGGGGAGCGGAAAGTAAGATTCGTGAGGATGAAATTGAAGGGACAGGCTAGAGTGTGGTGGCATAGTGTCGAGGAACAACTCCACCGCCTACGACAACCCCTCATAGCAGATTGGGAGGAGATCAAATTGAAGCTCCAAGAAAAATATCTTCCCATTGATTACGAAGAAGCCTTATTTGAAGAGTTGTTGCTGCCGCGACAAGGCAATTCTTCGGTTGAAGATTATACCAACAAGTTCCACGAACTAAGCATTCGGAGTCATGTAGCAGAGACCGAAAGACAAACCATTGCTTGGTACAAGGCAGGGTTGAGGGAAGACATCCGAAAAGAGTTGTTGACCGTACGACTAATGAATGTTGAAGAAGCCTATCAATTGGCTCTTCGCGTGGAGAGCCAAATCAAGGGCTTTCAGTCCAAGCAAAGTTTCCCCACCTGGAGCAACATGGCAGCGGGCAGCCCCACTACACCTGCTGTTCGATCATCCACAGAGAGGTTTTCTTCTAAACCAGGAATTTTCCAGTACAAGAACCTGAATCCCAGAGAAGAAAGGAAAGGAAAAGCTGTAATGGGAAGCAAGACTGATAAAGGAAATGATGAGTGCTACAAATGTGGAGGTAAAGGACACTATGCCATAGTGTGCCCCACACGGGACCAAAAGTTTACATTAGTGTGTGAAGAAGATGCTCGTCGAACCATCCACGAAGAAGTAAATCCTGCTACAACCGAACAAGAAGAAGGAACTACGACCGACATTGAAGAAAAGCTGCTGGAAGGTTCCTCCCTTCCCATATGTGTTATTAGAAGAGTCCTGGCAGGACAACGAAAAGAAGAAAAGACATATGAGGATTGGTTACGGACCAATATCTTTCATACAAGAGTAGAACACGATGGACGAGCCCTTAACCTCATCATTGACAATGGGAGCGGTATGAATGTGGTGTCACAGGAGATAGTCCAAAATTTGAAGCTTCCTATGGAAAAACGCCCAAAACCATATAAAATCAGTTGGGTGGAAGATACCGCCATACCGGTAAAACACAGGTATTTGGTGTCTTTTTCATTGGGGAAACATTATAAAGACTCACTGTGGTGTGACATCATACCTATGAAAGCATGTCATCTCCTATTGGGACGCCCGTGGTTGTATGATAGGCGGGTGCAATATGACGGGTACACTAATACTTATTCTTTTTTATTTAGTGGTCGGAAACTTGTTTTGCAACCCATGAAATTGCAGGAATTTGAAGCTCCTAAAGAAGAAAATCGAGTACTCACCTTGCGAAAGTTTAACTCAGCTTGTCGTGACAAAGGAGTTATATTAGTTTTGGTGACTAAAGCAGTCGATAATGCAGTAACTGAGTCTTGGCCACCAGCAATACAGCAACTGTTGCAAGAATTTGTTGATCTTACACTTGAGGAGCTTCCACAGACTCTTCCACCCATGAGAAATGTGCAACATGCCATTGATCTCATGCCTGGTGCGTCGCTACCAAATCTGCCAGCTTATCGAATGAGCCCTAAAGAGCATAAGGAATTGCACAGACAAGTCCAAGAACTCCTTGACAAAGGTTTCATACGGGAAAGTCTCAGTCCTTGCGCCGTTCCTGCGCTGCTCACACCAAAAAAAGATGGTAGCTGGAGGATGAGTATTGATAGTAGGGCCATTAACAAGATCACCGTCAAATACAGGTTCCCAATTTCCCGATTAGATGACATGATTGATGTACTACATGGATCAAATATTTTTTCCAAAATTGATCTACGGAGTGGTTATCACCAAATTCGGGTACGACCAAGGGATGAGTGGAAAACGGCCTTCAAGACAAGAGATGGGCTATATGAGTGGCTTGTTATGCCTTTTGGTCTCACTAACGCGCCTAGCACCTTTATGCGCGTTATGAACCAAATTCTTCGGCCATTCATCGAGAAGTTTTTGGTCGTCTACTTTGACGATATCCTTATTTTTAGCAAAAACACTTCCAAACATGTAGAACATTTACGACAAGTTCTACAAGTGCTTCGCTTTGAAAGTTTTTTCATTCATCTTAAAAAGTGTTCTTTTGCTCAATCATCAGTCATATTTTTGGGTTTTGTTGTATCTACACAGGGAATTTCAGTTGATCCCACAAAAGTTCAAGCCATAGTTGAATGGCCTACTCCAACTACTGTCCATGAGACCCGCAGTTTCCATGGCCTTGCGTCTTTCTACCGAAGATTCATCAAGGGTTTCAGCTCTATAATGGCTCCCATTACAGAGTGCACGAAGAATGGACCCTTCAACTGGACACCGGCAACACAACGAGCATTCCAGCAGATTAAAAAACTCCTCACTGCAGCTCCGGTTCTACAACAGCCAAATTTTGAGAGGCCATTCGAGGTGGCATGTGATGCTTCTCATGTGGGCATTGGTGGAGTGCTTAGCCAAGATGGCCTTCCTATTGCTTTTTTTAGCAAAAAACTCAACGAGACGCGACGACGTTACTCCACCTATGATCTCGAATTTTATTCCATCATTCGGTCCCTCAAGTATTGGAGGCATTATCTTATTCACAATGAGTTCGTCCTTTTTACGGATCATGATTCCCTTCGCCATATCAACTCACAAAAACACTTAAATGCCCGACATGCACGATGGGTTGATTTTTTGCAACAATTCTCTTTTGTTCTTAAACATAAGTCGGGTGTGGAAAATCGAGTTGCGGATGCCCTTAGCAGAAGGAATTATCTACTATCTAATCTGACTGTAACTTTAACAGGTTTTGAAGAACTAAAACATTGTTATCAAGATGATCCTGATTTTGGCCATATTTATCGGGCCCTTTCTCAAGGCAACTCTGCTGCATTCAAGGAGTATCACCTTCCTGATGGGTTCCTTTTTTTTAACACACGTCTCTGCCTACCACATACCTCCATCAGAGCATATGTGGTACTTGAGCTCCACGCAGGTGGTCTTTCAGGCCATTTTGGTCGAGATAAGACAATTGTTTTGGTTGAGGATCGTTTTTATTGGCCCAGGATGAAGAAAGATGTCTCCACAATCATCAAGTGGTGTAGAGTTTGCCAATTTTCCAAAAGCCATAAACAAAACACTGGCCTCTATAGCCCTCTGCCAGTCCCTCACAAACCTTAGGAAGATCTTAGTATGGATTTCATCCTTGGTCTCCCCCGCACAGTGCGTGGCCATGACTCCATTTTTGTCGTCGTTGACAGATTCTCTAAAATGGCACACTTCCTTGCTTGTGCTAAGACGTATGACGCTTCTCGTGTTGCCACTTTATTTTTCTGTGAAGTGGTTCGCTTACATGGATTGCCAAAGACTATCATCTCCGATCGGGACATAAAATTTGTAAGCTCTTTCTGGAAGACATTATGGGCTAAGCTTGGTACCAAACTGAAATTTTCAAGTGCTTTCCATCCTCAAACTGATGGGCAAACTGAGGTTGTCAACCGGAGTTTGGGAAATTTACTCCGCTATCATATTGCTTATCACAGTGCTTCATGGGACTTACTCTTACCGGATGCCGAATTTGCTTACAACAATTCTATTAATAGGACAACAAGTTGTTCCCTTTTCGAAGCCGTCATAGGGAGTAAACCCCGCACACCTGTTGATCTCATCTCTCTCCCAAGCCCAACCCGAAGTAGTGCAGCTGCTGATGATTTTCTACACCACATACAGTCACTTCACACTGACATCAAACGCAGAATCAACCTTCAAAATGAGAAATACAAACAACATGTTGATGTCCATCGGCATTTTGTGGAATTTCAGCCGGGAGATCGCGTCCTCATTTGTTTGAGTCATGAAAGTCTGCCTCGTAGAAGTTTTCAAAAACTCCAGTCACGGAAAGCTGGTCCTTTCAAAATTCTAAAAAGGCTAGGTCCCAACGCCTACTTGTTGGAACTTCCTGCTGATATAGGATTGAGTCCTATTTTTAATGTTGCCGACCTCACTGCCTACCATGAACCTCCTACTGAGCCTAAGGAAGAGCCACCTGCAATAAACATCCCCTCTACTATCAAACCGCGTGAGGAAATTGAAGCTATACTTGATGATCAAATTGTTTCCACACACAGGGGAGGTTACAAGAAATTCTTAGTCAAATGGAAGGGTAGACCTCTATCCGATTGTTGTTGGCTACAAACAGAGGAGGTACAACGTCTAAATCCCGATCTATATGAGTTTTACCAAGCCCGACACTCGCCGGAGGTGAGCTTTTTTTAGGGGGTGGGAATTGATGCAAGGAGCAACAACTACTTGGTACTTGGAAGTCCTATTTCTTTGTGGTTGTTGATGGATGAAGGCATCTTGGACTCTTGCTCTGTTACTCGGTCTTGAAGGAGATTAGTTTATCTATTTGGACTCATTCACGTAATGGACTCCAAGTAGCATTAAACTTGTTGCAAACTTTTGGTTTTTTGTTATTTCTTATCTTTAATTACCATGTAACTGTTTCTTTTCAATTTCCATACGTTACTATGAGATAGTGTATAGTAACGTATGATGTTATCAATTATCTTTACTCCTCATGTAAACGTTTCTGTCTATTCCATACTATAAGAAGATGTATGGGTATTATGAATAATATAGAATAATCAATCTCCTTCCACAAATATATTTCTCAAAAGATGAGACTTCTCTTAAAGCTTTGGTGAGACTCCATTGCTGTTTTGCTAGCATTCCTATAGTCCTATAGCTCTATTTTGTTTGTTTTTTTTACTGTGCTGCACTAGATCCCTTACGTTCATTTCTTAACAATAATGGGATGATCTAGGATTCTCTAGCAATCCTTTTACTTAGTCCAACAAAAGGGAAGGTAATCATCTCATTAAGGGAAAGATTGGATCGAGGTTTAGCCTCCACTCAATGGATTCATCTCTTCCCCACTTTCTCACTTCGACATCTCCCTGCCTATTCTTCTGACCATAATCTCATCATCCTCAACACTTCCACCCCCAACATCTCCCTCCCCCGTCCATTTCATTTTGAAGAATTTTGGTCAAAAGACCCATCTTGTAAGAATGTTATTGCCAATGCTTGGAATTTTTATTGTGAAGGATCACCAGCCTTTGCTGCCCTTACTAAGAAGCTTAAAGCCACTAAAAAAGCTTTCAAGTCTTGGAACAAATTACATTTTGGCAATATCCAAAAGCGAATTGATTCATTATCTCGGCAACTAGACATCATCCAGCAAGCAAATTACTCAACTCAATCCTTCAAAGCAGAAATTTCCATTACAGCTAAACTAGATGAGCTCCTTCTACAAGAAGAAATCCTTTGGAAAAATAAATCCAAAGAAACTTAGTTGACTTGCAAAGATATAAACATCAAATTCTTCCACACCTCCACACTGGTTAAACGAAGGAGGAATGCTATTGATTTTCTCAAATTACCAACAAGATCATGGACCTCTAACAGAGATGATATAGGAAACTACTTCACCACCCACTTTACATCTCTATTATCTTCCTCAACTCCTACTATTAATGAAGATATGTTGGAATTATTTGATCATACCATTTCAAAAGAAGAAACTCTCTCTCTATTTGTGCTATTCCTACGAAGCTGGAAATCTTTAATGCCTTATCTAGCATTGGTTCTACCAAAACCCCAGGACCAGATGGGTTCACTGCCCTCTTTTACAAAAAAATACTGGAATGTAGTCAAGGAGGTGGTCTAAAAAAGTGTCTGGGATTTTTTTAAGAAAAACCATCTTCTGAAGGAGCAAAATCACACATTCATTGCCCTTGTCCCTAAACAATTTGGACTGTTCTCTGTCAATCAATTTTGACCTATTAGCCTCTGCAATATAATCTACAAGATTATCTCCAAAATGTTGGCTAATAGGCTCAAAAGTTGCCTCCATCACTTCATTTCTCCATATCAATCGGCCTTTGTTCCTACCAGAAGCATTTTAGACAATTCCATTCTAGCACAAGAGCTGCTCCATACTCTCAAAAATAAGAAAGGTAGGGGTGGAAAGATGGCTATCAAAATTGATATGGAAAATGCTTTTAATTGTAGGGAATGGAATTTCCTCTTTTCTACCTTGAGCAAACTGGGATTTCATTCTAAATGGATCCACTGAATTCGTACATGTATTACCTCTACCTCTTTTTCCATATTAATTAATGGTAGCCCGTTCAGATTCTTCAATCCAGCCCATCTTCGCCAAGGAGATCCTTTGTCCCCATTCCTATTCATCCTAGGTTTGGAGGTGCTATCCAGACTATTGCACAAGCAAGAATCTCTTGAAATTCTGAAAGGTATAAAAATTTCTTGCAACGCTCTGCAATCACTCGTCTTCTTTTTGCAAATGATCTCTTTATTTTTGCAAAAGCTACTACTTCAAAAGCAAATGCAATTAAAACCTGTATGAATTCATACTGCAAATGGTCAAGGCAAGCAATCAACAAATCCAAATATCCCATTCTCTTTAGCAATAATACAAATGCATCAACTATCAACAACATCAAAGGCATTAATTTATTCCGTTTAGACCTACATCCTCGGCTCCTTATTATTTGGGTCTTCCTCTCTTTTTTGGTAGGTCGAAAAAAGAAGCATTTCAACCTATATTGGACAAAGTTATGGGGAACATAGATGGCTGACAGTCAAAAACTCTCTCTCAAGCAGGCAGGACAATTCTTATCAAAGCCATTGCATCCTCTATTCCATCTTACACTATGAGTACCCTTCTATTCCCAGATTTAATCTGCAATGCTCTGGACAAACTCTTCAAGAATTTCTGGTGGGGATTCCCCAAAGGAAAGACCAAAAATCTCACTCTTAAATCTTGGAGCTCTCTATGTGTACTCCCCACAGCCAAGAAGGGTTGGGTTTTGGAAGTATGAAAGCTTTCAACCTAACTCTCATAGCTAAACTAGGTTGGAAAGTTCTCTCAAATTTTGATAATGTCTGGGTGAAACAACTTTAGGGAAAATACATCAGCTATGGTAATTTCCTCTTTTCTCCATCTTCCCCAAATGCCTCTTTGCTTTGGAAAGGAATACAAAAGAGTAACCACTTTTGTCATCTGGCACATGTTTCCAAGTTTCTTCGGCCTCAAATCTCCCAATCTGGATCACACCTTGGATTCCCATGATCCATTCTTTTAAGCCTTTTCCAAAGTACCCAAACAATTAAAACTTACCTTCTCTCCTTGTTACCGAACGTATAAAACCCGATCCCTTGACCTGAAATACCCTGCATTAACTCTGTTTTTGAGGAGTCTTCTGTCATAAAAATTTTAAAAATTCGAATTTTCAATGATCCTAAAGCTCAATTCATCTATCTAGCAAATTTTCCACTATCTCAGCTTACCTATCCATTATCCAATCTAACTTTTCAGCACCAATTCCCTCTACCCCCCCTGAATTTTTGGAAATCTATCTACAAATTAAATCTCAATGACAGTCTTAGACTATTCCTCTGGAAAATTGCTTGGAATATACTTCCCACCAAATATCGTCTAAACTTCATCTTCCAATCTGCACAATTGGCTATTTGCCCTCTATGCAAATCTGAGGTAGACTCTCTTCAACATTTGTTCTTTAACTGTCTTTAACTGTGTCTTTGCTAGTTTGGCGCAACTCCTTCTGGCCTCTGAATTCAGCAGCTCTTAGCTTCCCTAATATGGTGGATTTGATTAAAATTATCATTTCTCCAAGCAATTCCCTTGGTATTCCCAAAAAAGACCACCACAAGTTTCAAATATTTGCAGCTGTGACATGCGATCTTCTATGGTTCTACCGTAATAAAGCTTTCCATAACAATCTTACTTTTTATGCCTTACAAGTTGCATGAACTATTCTCAAGGTCTCAATCGAACACTTCAAAGCTTGGCACCGAATCTCTTCCCCACCATTGAAACATTGGCTACCTCCCCCACCATCTTGGTTCAAAATCAACTTCGACACTATCATTATTCACTCTCAGCACAAGCAGCTGCCTGTCGAAACAATAATGGGCACATCATCATAATGATATCCATTATTAGCCCCCCTTGTCAACCAAATTATGGTGAAGCCCTTGTTGCCCAACTCGCAGTGGCGCTCTCTCTCTCAACCTTCGAAAATTCATCCGGGAAGGTGACTCCCAACTCTGCAACATCCCATCATCCCTCAAGATTGGCGCATCTCTATTGTCATCCCGGACACTCTTGATGCCATTCCTCATTTCTAGTCTTGAAATGCAAGTCAATAAAAGTGCAAACTTCTTTAACGTGCCGCAGCCAGATCTTACTCAGGCCGCATTCTCATTTCTCTTCCTCTCCTTCCCTCAATTCCTATGGGTAGTGGGAAAAACCCTAAAAAATCAAAATAAAAAATAAAAAATAAAAATCATCCGCTTTAAAAACCGTAACTCCAGCGGCAGCAGGCTTTTCTGTGGTTTAGACGTATAAAGATGAATCACAGGTAATCTGGTGGATGGATTGCCTGGAGAGACCTGCTGCAACTACAAGTCTGCCAAGGAACTTGAAAGCCGCATAAGGAAATATAACATTGATAAAACTTATTAATTGGAACATGCACATCTCCATCAAATTTCTTCATTAAATGCAGTTTGGTCTGCAGCAATACCTGCAGTTTGGTATGCAACAATACCAACAGGGAGACAAAGTATGAATGAAAACTATTGGGAAAAGTCCACATACCCTCCTCAAATTACTATCCAATTGACAATGTCTTCCCAAACTTTTAATTATGACAATATCCCCCAAACTACCAAAAGATTGACAAACAATGAAATTTTGAGAGTTTGGGTTTGATTTTCTGTTCGAAATTGGTTTGAATCGGTGAGTTCCACCGAGAGAAAAGCAAGTGCTGATCGAAGTTTGTAAAGTCTGTTATTTTTCTTTATTTCTTTTTTTTCCCCCTTGTATTCAAGATGTTTTCTATAAAGCATTTATTCTTCTACCCTCTTAGAATTTTGATATTGACTCCCATAAGCCGGATTGCAACTCACATGAACATAAAAAATGGCGATAATTTCCTTCTATTCAAGATATTTCTTAGCAGCCAATTCGGAGGATTTTTCTTCTGGAAATAGGATCATTAGGAGACAGAGAGAGGCTTGGCTCTGAGAAAATGAGGCCAGATTTTTTGGTCTAGTTTTGGACTAAAAACACTACTTGGCTCCTAAAATTGGGATCAGAACATATAGGAAGCACTTGCTAGTACTATTACATCTGAGAATCCTTAATTTGCTAGTTCTAAAGGGTCATCCCCAACGAGATATACTAATCTACCTTTCTCTTTCCTCGAATTCTATATTAGACATCAAACAACATTTACCCTGAGGAAAATAATTTCTCAACCGGCCATTGCATGAAGCTTGGTCTGCACCACCTTGACTCTATAGACCAATAATGAAGAAAATGTTCTCCCATCAGAGATGCAGAAACAATTGCTCTGAAGCAAATCAACCTAGAATTTAACTTAGAAGATTTGGTCAGATGCCCTTGGCTCTTCAACAATGTCAGAGAAGGCACAGTCTTCCTGTCACTGAATCTACTGATGCTTTTGGTCCTGTTCAAAAAACAGGAATTAATAGATACACAGTAAGAAGGCATTTTTTGGTCAGTGAATTTCTGAACAGTGAACAACAATTACCACAAGAGGAAGTAACACCTGATTGATTAAGCAGAAGAGCAGTTCAATGGTCTTTCTAAAAATTTACACAATAAGCAAGCAACAAAAAGGCATTTTAGCAGAAGAGTAGCATACCAGGACCAATGGCAAGAACTGTCTTGGATCCAGCCAAAACCTGAGAAAAATATGTAAATCATTTTTAGTTGAGACCCAGAATCCATACTTAATCCATTCAAGATACTTAGCGACAACAATATAATAAAAGTACAACAAATGTTTAAATAACAAGAATTCCATAATGGGCATAAATTTGACTAAGAATCTAGCTTCAACTTTTACCATTAGCATTTACAAAATACGTGCAGAACATATTCCATTAGCATTTACAAAATACGTGGAGAACATATTCACAAAGTAAAGCTACAGCATTTATTGCAGTTCTTAGGGAGCTCATATCTGCTCCCTGCAGTCTGTAAGTTGAAGGGTTGCGAGTCAGACCCCAACTATTAGAGCATCCACAGTGGTTCGTTTAAATTTCTATCTAAAATAGCTAATTAAAACCTATTTTTTCTTCCCTAGATAACCACTTTTCAAAATTTGCATCCAACAACTGATTTAAGTTTCTTCTCTATTTTATTAAAATAATATTTTTTTAACTTTTCTTCTAATCACTTCCCTCCTCTGACCTCTCTTCCTCGTTCCCTTTCCCTTCCTTCCACCTAGTAAAGATTTCCTTTACTAAAATGAGAGCATTCATAAGAGAAGCAACCTCCCTCCATCTAAAATTAATGCCAGTCACTGCATTATCAGATTTTGCCTTCAGTTTCATAACTGAATGTTAGACTACTTTCACAATCATGCTCCCCCTGCTCTTGCTTTGGTTCAGAATCCTTCTTCCTTCCAGATACAGGTGCAACTTCCTGTGTCTCCTTGACGGTGCAACTTCTTGAGGAACCTCTGTTTCAGATTGCACATTTTCACTTTTTGCTTCTGATGCAAGTACTCAAATAACATCAACCCTGCCGTGCAACAATGATCAGGAAATTATAGAGAACATCCCCATTTCAAGAATAGAACCCATCTAAGAGTGGTCAGAAAATCCCCATCTCAAGAATAGAACCCATCAACCCCGCCGTGCAACAAATCGCAAATCTTTCATCTGAATTAGTAGTAGATCCACATGGTAACAGTGAAAAATCACCATGCGTTGCAAAAGAAGCTCATGGTGAAAGGTGAGAGAAATCACCATTTGTTCATGGGTAAAGGTGCAAGGAAAGAGAGGGTGAGACAAAAAAAAAATTAAAAAGAGAGAATGAATGAAGCGAGAAATAATTTAAAAAGTTATGCATTAAGCTACAGTTCAAGCCACATGACATTGCAGCTCAATGAATTATGCATTTGCTTTTACATAAGCTGATGGAGGTGTTTTTTGGACTTTTGATTAGCTATTTACGCTAAAAATCTAAATTGGTTAAGCCATTGGGGATGCTCTTAAGTGCTTGAGACCTGAGTATTGAATAAGGCATTTGAAAATTATGAACTCCAATTAATAAATAAAAAAATTGTAGCATTCTGATGCAAAAGTTTGTTGTTTGAACTGATCACCAAAATGGTGAAAGAACAAATTTCATTACAAGAAATCCCAAAATAGGCTTACTTTGACAAAGCGATAAACTGGTTTATATTAATACATGAGCACATAACAGAAACAAAAGTTCTACAGCATGCTAATCCACCACCAACAGCATCAACCCAAAAAAAAAAAAAAAAAAAAGAACAGACCCAAATGAGCATCAGGGATAGACAACTGCACAACAACTAACCAATCGAAGGCTCCCTATCAATATCACTCTCTGAAGGGACACAAAAAAAAAAAATGGAGGCTCATTCCAAGTTTCAGTACATATCCTGTTTTCTAAAGAAATTTCACAACCATGAGAATACACAGATAAATGTCTCTACATGCATATATCATACTTCTTTAGGGATATGGAGTATTAATGAAGCTACAGCTCCTCACAAGGTCTGATACTCTTAGAATTTATCACATGATCTCATGACTAATTATTTTTTTTTGCAGTCAAGTAACTTCAAGGTGATGTTATCAAGTCTATCATTATGCCATAAAATAACAATACCTGTGTTCTTCCAGCATCTGCGACATTAAAAGTTGGAAGGCCAACTGTCTCAGCTGCATCCTTCAGCTTGTTCCTGATAAAAAAGTGAAAGCTTAGCTCCAAAAATCAGCAAACCAAGAGATTCGTCACCAACCCCCCCCCCCCCCTCCAAAAAAAAATAATAAGAAAAATAAATAAATAAGAAAAAAAAAAAAAGGAAAAATGATTCAAACAAGACTATTATTTACAATGAATCACCTGCTTACATTTCTTGTTGATTCTTGCACGTAACAACTATTTTAGGTTGCCCACATTGCTCCCATTGTCTCAAAAGAGATCGGTGGCTGCAGTTGAAACTTGATGATGTAACTTCAAATTGTGACATAAAAAAATTTAAAAATTAAAAAAAAAAAAAATCAAATATCTAAAAAATCAAATATCTAAAAAATGAGGGCTTTGTCTAGATGCACTTCTTCTATTAATGTATCACCATGGCTGGTAAGAAATTATATTATCACCGAATGTTTGCTGTTTCAGTATTCATCACTGAAAACTGAAAATTATATTTGTGAGATCTTCTTGAGTTGAAAGGAACTAATTTTCTTGCATGTGAACAAGACCAATTTTTTACATCACCAATTTTTGTGGCTCATAGGGGGATAAGTGCACGGAGTTTTTCACCGAGACCAACTCGAAAAGAAGAAATAATTCTATCAAATCTCTGTTGGTTAATGGCTTAGTTTCTACAGATCATGTCGAGATCAGAGAACACATCGTCCAGTTCTATGAGTTGGCAACTCAAATTTGACGGCCCTTCTTTTGACTCCATTGGTGAGGTTAAGCCTAATTGGTTGGAGAGGGCGATCTCCCACTGGCTCGGTCAATGGCTCAAAAGGTTATGACTGCTCAGGTTGTTTCCCTAAGGGCAGTTCAACTTTCACAGTCAAATTAACAGCCCCTACCTCATTGTCACTGACATCCTCTTCATAGGCTAGCCGATAACACTAGACGTAGCGGACGCGATTGATAAAAGAAAAGAAGTTCGACGACTTTAATTCTATAAAATTAACAAACTATGATAGCTATCAAATAGCTTAGAAAAGAAAAGAAACCAGAAAACTGTCTATCACTCAATATTTCATTCTCAAAGTTCAATTTGCAATACATCCATTGGTCTTCATGTAACATCAACCTACAACCCCTAAAGATGGAAAACTAAAAAGACAAATGAATCCTTTTAAGAAGGAAACATTCAACCTACATGGTAATTGATAGACTAATATGGAACCCTTTTTTTTGGGGGGGGGGGGATAAGTAATGATAAACTAATATGGAACCTACTCAAATAAAGAAGGCAATTCAACAAAAAAAAAGACAATGCTTATTCTATTATGGAAACGATTATTCCTACTATTAATGCAAAAATAAGGAAATAAAATCGGTTGGAATTGTGATAAATCAAAGAAAGTTCTCGATCACCAACAAAGGAAGGGATCTCCGTCCTACATCAGTTGTTTGAGGTCAGATCATTCTATTATGCCCTTATCTCCCACAAGATCCCTTTTCCCCTAGAGGATTATTTAGCAGAGTAAGGTTCCTATAAGAGTGGCTTTCTTCGCCTAGTCAGCCGCTTTAGAGAAGATTCTCACTTTGGATAGTTTAAGAAGTCAGGATCTCATAGTGGTAGATTGGCGTTGCATGCGTAAGAAGAGTGGGAAAACTTTACTATGTGGTTGCTAGGGCTTTATGGAATTTTGTCTTTCGTCTTTATGGGTTAGAATGGGTCATCCCTCAATGGATGGTAGATCTCTATGCAAATTAGAGAGGGCAATTTGGCAATTTTCAGAGTGCAGCAGTGTGGAAGATGATTCCGCCATGCTTAATGTGGTGTATCTGGAGATAAAGAAACGAACAAAGTTTTGAAGATTGCTAGAGAACAATGGTGAAACTAAAGGCCTTCTTCTTCAAAACTCTTTACCAATGGACAATCACATATAATTGTTTACACATTTATAATTTTTCTGATTTTCTTCATCTTTTGTATACTTCTTATTTATTTGGGTTGCGTACTCTTAATATATTTCAATTACTAATAAAAACAATTCTGCTATGTAACTAAATTTTATTTCAGCCATATAGCCATATATGTGAAGGATAAAATTTATATACTTCTTGTCTGTAGAAATTAGTATTCAAGACCTCAAAAATGGTGCATAGTAGAACAAAGATGAAAGCATGAAGTGTACAAAGTTTCATCCACATTAACAAATACTCTGAGGAACGAGAATGCAGGTTCCTCTGCACAAGGAAGAGGAGAAATCAGTACAATGATACCTTTGCATCAGCTCTGCATACATGCCAGTGGCAGCATCTACACATTAGTAAAATAAATATTTAGTCATCTAACTAAGAGAAGAAATCACGAGTTGCAAGTACTGCAGCAGAAACAAATTAAAAATTGAGAAACTTTCAAATAGGAATATTGGTATCTTACGAGCACATTGAGATGCAATCTTTCCTGATTTCATCTTCAGGTCTTGTCTAACTACCAAAACCTGGAGTTCACCACTTGAAATCAGAGAATTCTTCAAGTGCCAGAAACATCAAAGGCAAAACTTTCTAGAATCATTCGTGAGTATTGCAGGTTTATTTGAAAGTGCTGCTCATGATATAAATTTCACAAAAAATGATAACCAAACATGACTGGGCACTTCAATTAATATGTCAATCCAAATACATCCAGCAGAAACTCATATAACTAACAACGTCTTTCATCAAGTTCCACATTCTTAATAACCAGAAACAGCAGCACCTGCCACTTTTGTCTTCCAAGTAAGACCCATTGAGCAAAACATCTTAACAAACATTACCACATTTAAAAATAAAAAATCTGCAATAACAAAGTCACAAGCATTATATATTCATATGCAAGTGAAGTTACCAATAAAATAAAAACAACAGCAACAAGAACCAAGGCACCTAAGGACATACCATTTTGAGCTCTTGGTCATCAATATTTGAGCCCAGATATTCTTGTTGGGGCTTGCCTGGTGAGAAATTTTGCTTCCTCACATGATTCTTGGAGGGCTTTGAAAGATCCAATAACAACCCAAAAATAAAACCGATGACAAGGCCTGGAATGAAGTTCTCTGGCCTGAAGCTTAATGCTAACCATTCTCTTTCTTGCTTCTGTTGCTGCTTCAAATGGTTATGAAAACAATTGGTTAAGCAAGAACAAAAACAAAAACATCTGCATTATTGATAAACCCATATGAGAATGTAAGCTTTGTTTGACTGCTGAGAAATTGTAGGAAGAAAAAGTAAACTAGAATTAGCAAAAATCAATAAGTGAAAGGGAGTTTGTAATAAAAATAAGGGAAAACTACACTTATCTCTTTAACTAACACCCAATTCGTAATTGCCCACCAAATTTTGAAAAGTGACGATTGACCTTTCAAACTACCCAACACAATCAATTTGCCCCTTCCGGCAACATTTTATGTTCACTGGGATGGAAAATGTATCATGTGACCCACATGTTACTAAAATTGTCTATTATACCCTTATCACGTGTGAAAATACAAATATACTCTTAGGCTACGTTTATTTCGACGTAAATGTTTTTTGGAAAACGTTTTTTCTATTTTTCGGTGTTTGGTACAACCAAAAATTATAGTCAAACTAGAAACATTTTCGGTTGACCAGAAAAACCTTCATTAACTTTCGTAAAATGGTTTTTCTTTTTAAAAACCATAAACTATTTTCCGAGTTTGAACTTTTGTTTCTTGTAAGCACTCTCTCTCAGTTCATTCTCTGTTGCCGCTAGAATTTGCCATTGATCGTCTAAATATGTTGCCGACCGCTGGAGTTTGACGGAATTCGCCACCGGCCGCCAGTTGACACCACCAAAGGTTGCCGGAATCCGTCACATTGTTCACCAGAAGTCACCGACCATTTTCCGTAGTCGTTGATTTTACATGCGAGCCAAACATTAAAAAGCATTTTCAGGAAAAAAAAAAAAAAAAAATCATCTTTTTCTAGTAAATGATTTCATTGAAAATATTTTTGAATGGAAAACCTTTTACGTCGAAACAACCGGAGCTTTAGATTAAAATAATAAAAAACAAAATAATTAAAAAATAAAAAATAAAATAAAAACCTCAGCCACAGACTCACAACCATGCCATGGGTTTTTGGCCTGGCTGTGGGTTTGGCCATGGAGCCTTGGAGACCCACGGCCAAACTGAAAGTGCTGAGGGTCTCCTTTTACAGTGTTTTTTGTTTTTTATTTTTTATTTGACACAGGTATAATGGATATTTAAGTCTGAGTGTAGGTTAAGTCATATATTTTATGTCTAAATTAACATAAATAATCTTGTCATTTTGAAGAAACCATTGTCATTTTTCAAAGTTTGGTGGGGATTACAAAATAAGTGTAGCTCCTAAAAATAATCATGGCTTATTGAAATGCAAATTTCTGTGTCAGAAACCAAAGCAACAAAGACGAAAGCTTCAGAATTGAGTAGTCCTTTAGGTTCCTCAACCAAACGGACTAACGGAGGTTCTTGATAGACCCATTTGAGTAAATTTAAATAGTTTATATTTGGCTGGTTAAAAATTACATCAAAAGCTTATGAACTGAATTTCTAGATAATTACATATTTCAATAGTGCGCCGATAAACCAAAAAGCTCCTCTCTACTGAGAAGGAGGAGAATATTCTGAATATTCTATCCTTTTCCACATTTTTCTCGGAAACCAAACAAGCAAAAATAAAATAAAATAAAATAAGAGATAAGGGGAATTAAATACCTTGTTTGCAGACTGGGAAGGTTTCCGAAACGACCCCAACATGTTTCTGGTAGCTTTTAGAGCGAAGAGAGAAGAGATAGGCTAACTGCAGGGGGCAGAAAGAGTAGAGAGAGTGGGTAGCCTCGTACAGTGTTTACTTTCTTTTTTCTTTTCTTTTTTTATGTGGAGAAAAAAACGTCGTCTAAAAAGGAAATACACAACTCACGAGCCTACTTTGCCTCTAAAACGAAGCATGTGTATGTAGGGGTGCAAAGGCGGTTACGGTTAGCGGTTAGTGGCAATAACCGCTAACCGTAACCGCCCTAGCGGTTAGTAAATTTCACTAACCGCAACCGCTAACCGCCTAGCGGTTAACGGTTAGCGGTTAGTGGCCGGTTAGCGGTTAGTGAAATAGATAACCGCCCGCTAACCGCTTTTTTAAAATTGGGCTTTTTTTTTTTTGGCTTTTTTTTACCCTCATTTTTTTTTCTTGTATTTTTAATATCTTCTTGGGCCCAATTGCTATAAATATTTGAATTGTCATTGGATCATATGATTAAGTGTTGATCTTATAAACTTACAAACAAACAAAAATACTTCAATTGTAGTTATAAGTAACACATTGTTTAATCCAATGTCAATTATTTAATTTGATATTATATGAATCACATTGTCATTGTCATTGTACATGAATAATTGATTAAGTATTGGAATTGTAATTGGATCATATAGTTAAATATTTATCTTATACATTTATATTATTCAATATGCATATAATATAACTATAAGCAATTATATATATATATATATAATTCAAAATTGTTCAAAATTGTTAATTTTCTTTTTTTTTTCTTTCAAAAAATGGTTAAATTTCTTTTTCTAAAAAATGTTCAAAAAATACATTAATACTTCAATTGTGATTATAAGTACCACATTGTTGAATCTAATGTCAATTACTTAATTTGATATTATATAATCATATAGTCTCATTAAATTATATCATATGATTCATATGATTAATTATTTAAATTCTTATCATATTTACTTATAATCTTTTTTCTTTGAATTGAACTTAATATCTAATGGTAAATGGCAATGTTCAAACTCTAAATCCTAAATTCCTAAAGTATCTAATAATGCTTTAATTAAATTGTAGACTTGTAGTTATAAGTAACATATTGTTTAATTCAATTGAATCAATTGTGATTATCATTGTACATGAATCATATGATTAACTTGTAGACTTATGACTTATGACTTATGTCATATTATATATGTATTATTTATTATTATATAATCATATGATTTAATGATCAAGTCATCATGTGATATAATCATATCAATTATAGTGATAATATATAAATTACTAAAATTATAATGATAATACATTAATACTTAAATTATGTTTATAAGTAACACATTGGTCATTGTTTAATCCAATGTCAATTACTTAATTTGATATTATACGAATCATATCATCATTGTACATTAATAATATGATTCACTTGAAGTCTTGAATAAAGTATTTGAATTGTCATTGAATCATATGATTAACTATTGATATTATACATTTATATTATTCATATACATATGTAGACTTATATAGACTTATAGGTTTATAACATACATTGGAAATAAGTCTCTAGATATTTAATTGTTGTATTAGTATGAATTAGTATGAATTAGTATACTTATGAGTTATGTCATATTATATATGTATAATTTGTTATTATATAATCAAATGATTTAATAATCAATCTCATGTGATATAATCATATAAATTATAGTGATAATATATTAATACTCAAATTGTGATTTAATTATTTTTTTAAAAAAATTGTGATTTAATGATCAAGTGATTATATGATATAATCATATAAATTATAGTGATAATATATTAATACTCAAATTGTGATTTAATTATTTTTAAAAAAAATTGTGATTTAATGATCAAGTGATTATGTTATATGTATAATTATAAAAATATATTATATAAAAAGGCGGTTAGCGGTTAGCGGTTACGGTTAGTAGACCCAATAACCGCTAACGCTAACCGCTAGGCGGTTATGGCGGTTAGGCGGTTAGCGGTTAATGCGGTTAAACGGTTAGGCGGTTAGGCGGTTGGCGGTTATAGCGGTTAGCGGTTAGCGGGCGGTTAAAAACCGCCCGCCTTTGCACCCCTATGTGTATGTAGTTCATGACTTCATGTTGCCCATTGGCCGATGGATATCACCTTAGATTAGGTTTGACATAGCGTTTGAAAAATAGGATATTTAAGTTAAAAAGTATTTTTTGGCAAAAGTTTTATTTTTATATTTTTGTTAAAAATACATTTTGGTCATTTTTAAACTTTTTGGATACTTAAAAGCGTTTTTAATTTTTTTACCAAACAAATATTTTTTTTTTTTTAAACAGACTTTTTGAGTGTTAAACGCACTTTTACACGTCTCAAATGCACTCTCAAACATGCTCTTAAACTTAGCCGTCCAACAAGAGCATTTTCGCTTAAACCTAGCTCTCATATTCCAAACATGCTCTTAAGGAGATGGTTGGAATTGCATTAGAGAGTTTAAAAATTACTTTTTAGTACTTAAAAAGTCATGCCAAAGAAAAGCTGACATGTTTGGTAAAAAAAATTTAAAATGTTTTTTTGACTTTTTTACTCAAAAAATGACAAAAACGCATTTTCAGCAATAGTTTCAAAAATTATGATAAAATGCATATGTTTTGGCAAAAACTTAATTTTAAAGCTTTTGCCAAAAAGTTTTTTTTTTTTTACTTAAAAACTCTATTTTTCAAACACAATTTCAAACAGGCTCTAAGCTAATTTGAGAATGAGATTATAAGCCTACGGAAAAAAGTTATGATTAATATATACAATTTTACCAATACCCAATGCTCCTTTCATCAGTGGCGAACCCAGATATTCGTTATTGTAGAGGCCATATTAAAAACATGATAAATGCAATTTGAAATTGAAATTAATTAATTTTAAGCACAATATTATATCTCGAAAATTATATCTACCAAAATTCATAAATATGTATCAAAATTGATTTTAAAAAGTGATTTGAATGGTAGAAGGTGCAAAAACAACCTTTAAAAAAAAACATAGAGAAAGACTGACAAAAAGAAGGTTGCAGTTCATGTCTTTAGGGAAAGAGATTGGTAAAATAAGTCCAAAGCTCAATGCTTACAATGCCTGTGCAAAAATGATTCAAATAGTCTTTACAAACAAATAAAATAAAATAAAGTAATTGTAGAGAAAGACATTCCAAAAAAAAATATTGTCCCATGGGGTTTAAACTCTTTATTTTTTTTCCTTAGAGTTTCATTTTTATCATAAGAGGTACCTCTAATTTTCATAAAGACAGAGATAATACCTCTGTTAAAATCTCATCCAAAATTTAACGGAAACGTCTACACCAATCAAAAATTGTTACGTGTCATATAATTATTTTTTTTTGAAAAAAAAAACATTTTTTAAAAAAATTAAAAAGATTAAAAAATTATATTTTTTCAAAAAAAAATATTGGGGTGGCTAGCCAATTTGGGGGTGGCTCAAGGAGCCAAAGGGGTGGCCAAAACCACCCCCAGTGGGTTTGGGGGTAGTTCGGCCACCCCCTTTGGCTCCTTGGGGGTGATGACTTGGCCACCCCCATGGCCAAAGGGGGTGGCCGAAACCACCCCCAAACCCACTAGGCTGGTTTCGGCTACCCCTTTGGCTCCTCTAGCCACCCCCATCCAGCCGTGGGGGTGGCAGGATGACCAAAGGGGGTGCCCGAAACCACCCCAAAACCCATCAGGGATGATTTCGGTCACGATGGCCAAAAGGGGTGGCCAGCCACCCCCCAAATAGCTAAGGGGGTGGCTACTAGGGCTGGCAATTTTGACACGACCCGTGAACATGACACGAAATTATTGGGTTTGAGTCATAAACGGGTTGACCCGTTTATCTTATGTCTAGAGGGTCAACCGGCGGATGACCCGCTAGACACTTTTATAAGTTTTTTTGAAAAAGAAAAAAGTGTATCTAAAATGGGTCATGTAAACCTGACAAGACCTATTACTTTATACGAGTTAAACGGGTCGAGCTTGGTCGGGTCAACCCAACTCGACCCATTATTTTAAACCTAAAACTATTATGATTTATGAATGTCAGTGATATTATCACATCACTTTCTAAGCTAAACGGGCCATGGGTTAAACGAGTCGTGTCGGGTTAACACGACCCATTACTTTATACGGGTTAAACGGGTCGTGTCAACCCAACACGACCCATTATTTTAAACGGGTTAAGCAGATCGTGTCGGGTAACCCGTGAAATAGTCGTGTCGTGTCTGGGTTTGGTGGGGCCAACCCGTTAGCTAAAGGGGTCGTACTTGGGTTTACTCTAAACGGGTGGCGGGTCATTACGGGTTGTAAATGAGTCTTCCCGCCGACCCGTTTTGTTAGCCCTAAACTGGCTACGGCCACCCCCAAATTTTTTTCCTTTTTTAAAAAAAATATTATTATTATTATATGACACTCGTTGATTTTTTATTGGTGCTGATATGACGTTTCGTTAAATTTTGGACAGAATTTTAACGGATTTACTATCTCCATCTTTATGAAAACCACATGTACTTCTTGTCAATAGCGAACCTAGGATCTTCACTCATGGGGGGCATTTTTTTTATGAATAAAAAAATAAAATTAATTAAAAAATATAAAAATAATAATTAAATATAAAAAATGACAAGCTCTTATTTGTAGATATGCTCTTCGGATTTGGTCTCTATCAATAGGATGATAATCATACTTTTTTTTCTTAAGCAAGGATCTCCGGACAGATTTGCTAAATCTACTTCAACACGAGGTCATTTAGAATTTGATTGGGGCTCAATAGAATCGTTCTTTTTCTCCATAATCTCAGATAACTACAATTATATATTTATACAATTAAAATATGAAACAAAAACTATATAAATTCATAAATAATTAAATATAAAAACAATTATCAAGAATAATCTGAATTAATAGTAATATAAATATTAAAACAATCAATTGAAAAGAACAATTTAAATCTAAATCTAAAAATTTAATTACATCTTTACATACCTCAATTTGGGGAATTAAAGAACAATTTAAATCTAAACCTTATTGATTGAGAACTAAACTTTAGGCTTTTTTTTTTTAAGTGTAAATTTATGCTTTTGTTTGTTTGTTTTTGTTTTTTTTGGAGAAAAGTCTTTTGTTTTTAATCATGTTATGCTGTGATGTTTGAAGTATTTAGTAGCTTGAATTTTTACAGTCTTTAGAGTTTGGTCTGGTCCAAACTTTGTTCTGGCCCACAAACAGTCCAATAGCAAGAAAGAAGCTCAAATTTTGTTATTATCCACAAACAATCCAAATAGCAAGAGTTATTTAAATGGTGTATTTAATTAAAGGATATGATTGTCAATTTGCCATTGTCTTCTTCCTCATTTCATCTAACATAAACTTAAAACATTGTGTAACACTGAAAACTGTAGCAAAAAAATTTCCACATGTCCCAACACTGCATGAATCGTTTTCCCCGAATGTCTGATAACTGGGGCATAGTCATGGCCCAAGGGGCATACTTATGGTTGATAGGGGGCATACTAACGGTTGAGGGGCATAAGAAAATTTTTTACCAAGGGATCAGGAGAATTTTTAGGAGTCGAGAGGGGGAATATCTCTCAACCCCCCTAGATCCGTCCCGCTCATGTGATAAAAATAAAACCCTAGGAGGGAAAAATAAAAAGTTTAAACCCTAGAGGCAATAAGGTATTTAATCCTAAAAAAAAAAACTCTAAAAGTTCATATATATATATATATATATATATATATATATACCAAGGGATGAGGGGTGGAAGCGCAGTATGCATATATATGCAGGGGATGAGGGGAGGTGATAATAGAATGCAGAAAATAAGCAGTTGTAAATCAAAGCAGTAGAACCGTCCAAAGTGGCGGTATGACAATTGTATAATCAAAATAAACAACTGAAATTAAAAACAGTTGATAAGTTGGAATCAAAGAAGACAGATAATCGTTATAGATTATATGATAAAACCTTTACAGGAGTAAGCGTTAGGACTTACTGAAGTAAGGGACAGGGAAGAAGAAGAAGAATTTGAAGGGGAAATGGCTGGAGGATAGAGTGTCTCAAAGAACCTCTCAAAAAACCTCTGCCTTACAATGGGGGAGGGGAGCCCGTTATATAGGCTTAACAAAAGCAAGAACAGTAAATTACAATCATGAGCCGCGTTCATGCGGTCAAAAGAGAACAGTAAAAGTAAACAGTAAGGGCACGTCTGGCGCCTGTCTGAACAGTGAAAGCATCAATTTGAAACAGTAGTTGTCGGCACTGTAGTGTCGGCAGACAAAACTTGAACAGTGAGTGAACAGTGCATCTGAACAGTAATCCTGCGCTTGTCGTCCGGACATGAACAGTAAAAGTGAACTGTGATTTTGCACAGTAACTCCAAATAGTGATGAATAGTGATCCGTCTAAGATCAAGGAGAACCAAAACTTGAAAACTAGCTGTTATGAGTTGGTTTTTGTTGAACTGAACATTTCTGGCCGTCATGGAGCCAGTCTTGGGAAACCTGAGAAAACTAGCCATTTGAGAGGCTAGATAAACTGAAATTTGAGGACCGTTAGGGACCCAAACAATCGAATTCCCGAATTATTCTTCATTATCAAGAGGACTAATGGAATCAAGATAGGTCTGGATCCATTGCTTCTTTTTAGAACAATATTTGGGGGCAGGAGGAAGAGTAGGTGCAGAATATGGCACTATGGCATCATATCTGCGAGTCATAAGCTCAACTTTTTTAACAATGGGACCAATTTTTGGAGACATTGTCCAAGTTTTGCACTGAAACCAGCGTCTTTCAATCTTTTCTTGATTTCTGACATATTTCCATTTGAGAAACCAAGGGATTCTAAATTCTCTGGCAAAATAAAGCATGGGAGAAAAAATAGGGTTGTAATGGGCAATAAAGCCTTTACAAGGAACATGAGAAGAGAATAGGTGAAAAGCATAAACAAGAGGATCAGGAAGGACATCAATTGTTAGGCCAAAATAATCCCACCAATGTTTGAACCAAGGGGGAAGCAGGCAATTGAAATCTTCAATGAAAGTAATGAACCAGAAGTGTTTGGACTCAGGGTTCTGGTAAAGCATAAAGCGAAACCAGGCATTGACATAATCATAATATGAAAAGCAAACTAGGGAATTAGAAGAGGGAAGAAGTTGAGATGGGTGAGAACCCCATTCTTCAACAGAAATGAATTTTACAATATAGGCAATAGTCCCAACAGCCGTTAGAGGGTTGTCTTTCTTGGGAATAGACCTAAACTTGATAGATTTGGTTTTGATCAGTATATCAGTGAAAAATGACAAATTTTTCAGAGGATGCTCAGGAATCCAATGAAAATGAGCAGGAAAATAATTAAAAGCTAACTGCTCAGGGGTTCTAGAGAGATCCTGAGAAGAAAACAAATATTGAGAAAATGGAAGAGTAATCCATGGGAAAGATAAGACAATAGGATTGGAACTTGGTTCCGTTTGAGAACCATAGTGGGATTCCGTTTGGGAATCTGAAGCAGGAGGGATATAACCATGAAATGCAGAAGAATCTGACTGGACAATAAGTGGGGATTTCCCAAAAACACATGAAGTATGAGTTACAGGTTCACCAAGGAAATCAAGGGGAATCTGGTCAAGTGGGATGGAGGGACGAGGCTTTAAAACAGGGTTAACCTTTTCTTTTCCCTTGTTGCTGGCCATTGTGGCACTGCAAGAATTCACGGGTAAGAAAATCAGGTATTGAATTGTTTGAGCCTTTGATGTATTCAATATCAAAATCAAAAACACTCAAAATAGCTTGCCATCTGGCAAAAATCTGTTTTGATGCAATATTTTCAACATCTTTTTTCAAAACATACTTGGCTGATTTACAATCAATTCTCAAAAGAAATTTTTGATTGAGCAAATCAGATTGAAATTTAGTAATGCATAAAACAACAGAAAATATTTTTTTCTTAATAGTACTATAATTAATCTACGCAGAATTCCAGGATCCAGAATGGAAACGAACAATTTGTTCAGAAAATTCTGGGTTGGATTCTGATGAAACAACCTGTTTTAGAATACCTCCAAAGCCAATTTCAGAGGCGTCAGTATCAACAATTTTGAAAGAATTATCAGAAGGGATGCCTAGACAAGGGAGAGTCTTGACATGGAGTTTGATTTCTCTGACAAGAGAAGTGTGGACATCAGACCAAGGAGGAGGATTGCCTTGCAACCTTTCGAATAAAGGTTTAAAGTGTTTTCGCAAATCCTTGTAGAAATCAGCAATATAATTCAGAGAACCAAGAAATCGTTGGAGCTGGGATTTCTCAGTAATGACATCAGGAAATTTATCCGCAAATTGAATCGCCCTGTCAATAGGACGAATCTGGCCTTTAGAAATATCAAACCCAAGAAATCTGATTTTATCTTGGAAGAGTTTGATCTTTTTGGCAGAAACAACAAGCCCGTTATATCGAATGGTTTCTAGAAACGATTTCAAATGTTTCCAATGTTCATCGATGGACTTTGAGAAAACAAGAACATCATCAATATAAACAATGGTGAAATGGCTGAATGGGTTGAAAATATCGTTCATGATATTCTGAAACTCACTCGGGGCATTTTTCAAACCAAAAGGCATGACATTCCACTCATAGTGACCAAAAGGGGTAGTAAAGGCCGTTTTGTACCTATCACTATCCTTAATCTGAACTTGCCAAAACCCAGACTTTAAATCAAACTTAGAGAAGACAACAGCGTCGTTAAGACGACTGACTAGATCCTTCCTATTGGGGATAGGATACCTAATCCATTCTAACACGTCATTGAGGGGCTTGTAGTTAATGACTAACCTTGGGGCACCTCGTTCTAACTCAGCATTTTTCATGACATAGAAAGCAGCACAAGACCAAGGGGACTTACTCTTACGAATAATACCCTTAGCAAGCAAATCAGCAATTTCTTTTTGACAAAATTCTAAAGTTTCGGCATTCATTTGAATAGGCCTAGCTTTAGTTGGAATTTTGCTTTCAGAAAAATCTTTAACATAAGGTAAAGAAACAATATGCTTTTTCCTATGCCAAAAAGTATTAGGAAGGTCGGAACAAACAGAATCAATAATCAAGGTATTGAAAGCAGAAATTTTTGATTGCAAAAGCTCGTCAGAGAGCTGTTCAACAATCTTCTTATACCTTAATTCTTGTTTGAGGAAATTGAGCTGTTTATGTTTGGCGGAGACCAAATTTAAACAACCGTTATCAATTTCAGACTTAGTAGCAAAAGGAAATTTTACTTCGAATCCCATCTTAACAGTTGATGCACCAGTGTCATCAATTGTTATAGGGTAAAGCATAGCAATGAAGGGCAAACCAAGAATGACTTTATCAGTCATATTTTTGACCAAAACAGCAGGGATATGAAAACAAACATTGTTTTGACAAACATGAACATTGTTTAATTCATACTTGATATTTAACTTTTCTCCACTGGCTGAATGCAGCCGTTCTGTGGATTTTTCAAAATATTTGCTGGGAATTAATCCTTCTTGGATACAATTCAAATCAGCACCAGAATCAATTAAAGCAATAACATCAAGTGTAAAATCAGGAGAAACAATGATATGCACGTTAGAATGCCATTTGGGAGGAACCACTTTGTTGATTAAATTGACAAAATGGGTTTTTCCAGAAATAGGGATAGGAACATGCTGATTCCTTTTTAAATCAACTATATCTTTCCTGATGTTATGAATCTCATATTTTAGATCTGAAACTGTAACTTCTTTGGATTTTTGTTTTGAAAATTTTTCCAAAGTGTTTTCAGGAGATGTTTTAGTATTGCTTTGTCCTTCGGGCTTGGTTAGAACAAAACAAGTACTAATACAATTATAGTTAATTTCATTAGGAAGAGCAGACTCAAAATCTTTTGTAGGATTGGATGATTCGTCAGGTTCCATTCCAATCTTACCAAGATTTTGTTCAAAGAAAACTCAGAAAGAAATTTGTCAATTTTCTCAAGGTTTGTTTGAGAAGACTTTTGGTATGAAAGTTTTGACAAATCAGGGAGAGAAATCAGAGGTTTTTCAATTTTTGGGAGAACAGAGGAAAACTTTAAATCAGAGGAAGAAGAAGGGAGTTCTTCTTCAATCCGATCTAACTGTTGACCTATGATATTAATGGATTCGGAAATAAAATTGTTTTGCTTAATGATTCTCCTATCGTTAGTGATAGGGTCCTTATCACGAGTTTTGAAATGAGAATATTTGACAACCATATTGTTGACATCAAGAAGAGTGTTTTCAGTAGGAGGATGGGAAGATCTGATGACAGATTTATCCTCTTTGACAAACTTCTTTTTGACAACATTCAAATCATTTTCGTCAGGAAAATGTTTTTGGAGAAAATCAAAAAACAAAATGTGAGTTTGGGACTCGATCATAGTCTCGGCCCATTTGACCTTGATACGATCTCGTTCCTTTTGAGAATATTTGGCACGGTAAGCATGCCGCAACTCACGATTTTCTTTTGAAGAAAAATCTTTGTTTAAAGCAGACCAATCAATGACAGAGAAGAAATCTCTGATATGAGCAGTGATAACATTACACTGATGAGGAAAATTAGGAGCAACAAAATCAGAAGCAGAAGGAGAGAGAGATCCACGATCGTCATCCGTTAGAGGATGATTTTTAGTGGAATAAAAAGCAGACGAAACTTGGGAATCGGTAGAAATTCCTTTGAGTTTCAAACCAGGATTAACTGTGGGATGAAGATGAGGAGAATCGTTAAGAGATTCATCGACATCTTTATCTCTACGACGGAGTCCTTCTGAGGTTGTTGAACCCGCAAAAGAATTCCTTCGTTCGTTAATCAACAGGGGACGTTCAATTCTGTTCGAATATCCCAAATCAGCAAAATTGATTTTAACAGATCCATCCATATATTGCTGGATGTAATCAAGATTAGAGGCGTCGTTAACTACTCGAGAAGGTTTTGCAACACCTTCCAAAAGCCATTCGTTGGGCAACTCAATCTCAGCCCATCGAATCATTTTTGGAGTTTTAATATGAGCATTCTGAGTAGAACTTTGAATCAACAGAGTCGATTCGCCTGTATTCTTAATCACAGCTCTTGGATCAAGATTTGTTTTCATCAATTTATAATAAATACGGTAGATGATAGCAATAGATTGGCTACCTTCTTCCATATTATAACCTGATGTGAGTATATTCAGCGTCAGTGCTTTCAGAATATGAACATCGGTTAAACTCAGAGACATATTTGGAAAAACATCAAAGTGGACAGGACCACCAAACAATGATGACTGAATCATGCCAATAATGCTGATTTTAAAATCAAGAAAACGAGCATCACGCAAACAAAGCAAAACATAAGCATTTATACCGAGTCGAGTCAATGGCTTGACTGCAACTTGGACAGAACCAATATGCAAAAATCTGTATTTTTTTGCAAGAGCATCATTAACAAATCTCTTGTTGAACAAGGTAATAGTCTGATTATTACCCGAAACCGGAAAGGTTTGTTCAACAGTTTTGACAGAATATTGAATTTTAAAAGAAGACTGAAACCAAGTAGTATTGTAGACATCCCTAGCGTCCAGCTTGGGAATGTTCCACTTACTGAAATCATTATCACCATCAACCAAAATATTTTCATAGTTAACCACGTCCGGTGGCAAACTGGAATTAGAGCTAACAGAAGAATTAGATCTCCACATGTTGACACACAAACTAAACTCAAAATCACACACTGGGTGAAGTCTTAAAGGATCTCATCCTAGGTACTCACTCACTGGTAAACTTCCTAAGCATGTCCTTTCTAGTACTCAACTAGCACACGCAGACCCTTGGCCTAACATACAGGTTACGCAGACCCTTGGCCTAGCCCTCAGCACCTACTTAATGCCCTAACACGCCAAACCCAGAGGTGGTATTGCCATCTCAGAATCCAAGGAATTTTGAATTTTTTAACAAAATGGAGCATAGTGGGAAACTTGGCTCCATATGAATCAACCTTGAAATGGCTTTTAAACAATTGAAAAGCATCAACAAGTTGAAGGGGGAGAATATCAGGGAGAAGACCAAATTGGTTCCACCACCTAACAAACCAGAGGGGGAGGATACCATAGAAGTCTTTATCAAAACTGACAAACCAAGAATGTTCAAATTTCGAGGTTTGATAAAGAAGAAATTTAAAATGAGCATCAATGTAATCATAATAATTACAAGGAATGTTAAACCCGTTAAGGGACCTGGAAGCAGATCTTTTTCCGAAATAACTTTCTTGAAATAAACACTATGGTAAATTGTTTTCTGGGGGTTAATCTTGTCAGGAATAGCCTTGAAGAAAACAGAACCTGTTTGTTTCAGGATAGCAGAATAATAGGCTAAATTTTTCAAAGGATGTTCAGGGATCCAATGAAAGTTTGGAGGAAAATAGGAGACGGCAATATCTCCGGGGGAAAGGGAAGAGGAAACCCGATTCAACTCAACAAAAAATAAATTTTGGGAATAGGGGAGGGCCATGTATTCCGACGTCTTATCGTACTTAATGGAAGGTTTCTGGGAAGGATCCGCAAAGGGATCATAGGGGGCAGCAAGAGTACTGGAGTAGGAAACCTGGGAACCAGGATTGAAAGGAGTAAATCTGTTGGTTAAGGCAACAGATGAAAATGGTAAAGGAGGAGCAATGGAAGACTCTGACTTTATGGTCAAAGCCTTGGAAACAACTTTCTCTTTATCTTTTTTGCCTGCCATGGTGGCACTGCAAAATTTCAAAAGGAAAGAAATCAGGAATAAAGATGTGAAAATCTTTAGAACAGTGCAAAATAATTTTAAAATTATTTTGATGCAAAGTAAAACAGTAATAATAATATGCGCCATGTGCTTGGGGTAGGTATGAACAGTAGGTAAAACACGACCGTTAGGGGGAGTGTTTAAACAAGATAAAGTCCTAATGGGAGCAATGAACTCTTCAGACTCTAATCCTGGAAACCTATTAATCAACCTGTTAATATCAACTTCAAATTTAGAGGCAAATTGGAATTGAACATCAGACCCAAACTTAACAGTTGAAACACCAATTTCATTAACAGAAAATGGATAGAGCAAAGAAAGAAAAGGCATGCCAAGAATCACTTTTTCTTTCATGTTTTTAACAAGAACAGCAGAAGTATGAAAATGAACATCATTCTGACAAACATGAACGTTACTGAGTTCATATTTGATATGCAACTTGTTTCCACTGGCAGAATTCAATTTTTGAGTGGAAGCTTCAAAATATTTTTCAGGAATAAAATCTTCTTGAATGCAATTCAAATCAGAACCTGAATCAATTAAAGCAATAACATCAAAAGTATATTCATCAGAAATACGGATATGAACTTTTGAATACCATTTGGGGGAAACAAATTTACTAATCATACTGACAACCTTAACCTCATCAGAGAGAGGTTTATGGGTGGATTTAGCCTCATCATCATGCTCAGATTTTTTAGTGTCTTCGTTACTGGAAGCACTTTCTGGAAAACATTTGTTAAGATTTAACAGCAGGAGCTGCTGTTGTAATTCTTTGTTCTCAGCTTTAACAGTTTGCAAGTTAGTTTGCAAATTCACAATATCTTTCTTGATATTACTAATCTCATGCTGCAAATCTGAGACAGTAAGCACTTTGTTTTTCGGATTTGAAAAACGTTTCAAAGTGTCTTCAAGAGAGATTTTGGAAGTAGCTGGTTTTTCAAAATCTTTTAACATGAGTTTCTTAAGTTTTTTAAGATACTCTTCTCTTAACTCAGGATTATCAACCTTTGAAATCAAAGTTAAAAGCAAATCTTCTTGTTCTTCTGATTTAGTCATCATTGAACAAGTTTTTGTGTTGCAGCAAGAACCGGCACAGTTCTCAAATTTATAACAGTTTTCATAAACAGAGGAATCAGAATCCGATGAGGATGGAAGATCATCATTAGAAGAGTAATCAGAAAAACCATTGTTTTGGAAAATTCGAAAGATTTTTTGCTTTTCATCGTCCTTGATGTTTAAAGCATTGATCTCTTGTTTAATCTTTTTGGGAGGTTTAGGGCACTTGTCCGCATAGTGACCTGTTTCTCCGCAATTGAAACACTTATCTTTTGAAAAATATTTTTCAACTTTAGAGCTTTTACTCCGTTTGGGAGACTTAGAAAATTTAGGTTTGTTAAATTTTCTTATCTTGGCTCTGTTGTAATATGGAGGGGAAGATTTCACGAACTCTTTTCTGGTTTTCTTCTTATGCTTCTTTGAAGGAGCAATAGGAGGCAACCCGAATTGTTCACAGAAATTTCCCATTTCATATTTAGCTTTCTTGGCGTTCTTAAGCTGCTGTAGGATCATTTTTTGATCGATGCACATCTTAATGCCAAGTTTTTTCACTGTGGAGAATAAATCTCCGTAGGTTAATCTTTCAAAATCAATAAGACCAGTGGCAGTACTGATCAATTCATCTTTCACTTTGTGAGCAAATAATGAAGGCAATCCATCAATAAACTTTTCTTTCCAATAAGGTTTTTGGCTATCAGACCTCATCATAACACGGGAAAGAAAAACATCTTGATACCATCTATAATCAGACATAGTAGGGCATCGAAGATTGTTCAAATAATCAGAAATACGAGAAGTAATGTTGGAGGGAGTTCCAACAAAATTCTTGATAATTGTATAAATCAAAGTGTTAACACCATCAGGTTCACCCATGCCAACGTCCTCATTGAAAATGGGTATACCTTCTTCATCACATTTTACTGCT
This sequence comes from Corylus avellana, assembly GCF_901000735.1. Classification (NCBI taxonomy): domain Eukaryota; kingdom Viridiplantae; phylum Streptophyta; class Magnoliopsida; order Fagales; family Betulaceae; genus Corylus; species Corylus avellana. The sequence continues at coordinate 12,754,825 of NC_081548.1, read as the reverse complement.
TTCCTGATCTGGTTTCTTCTATCTTCAGTGAGATAATTATCCCACCAATTCCGAAGGGTACCAGAAAAACCAGTAGCAAGTAAATCCACAATATCAGTTTGACTTTTACTGTGGTTTGAGATGTAGGCATTAGCAACCATGGCCATGTGATTCATCTTGTTGAGCAGTTCTTGCTCAGACAAACCATCAATGTTCCATTCATACAACTTATCAGCAGAAACAGAAAATTGAGTATGCAAAAACCTTTCCTCAAATTGTAAATCAGGAGGGGTTGGTTTTGGATAAAAATTCTTTGTCTGATTGAAAGTTCTAGATCCGTCAAAGATCCTTTGGAGTTTTGGCTCCATTTCAATCTTGCCAAAGTTTTGTTCAAGAACCCTGATGTCAGAATCAGTGGAATCAGCAGAGGAGTCGGAATCAGATGAAAAAGCTTTTTCCATGGCAAAATTCTGACCAGAGGTACTGGCCTGAGTCGTCTTTAACTCAGTCAGTTCTGCAAGCAATTTGTTCACTTTCTCAGTGTTCTTCTGAGAAGTGGTTTTTAAACCAGGAGATTTCTTTAAATCAGGGAGAGAAATCAGTGGTTTTTCAATTTTTGGGGGAACAGAGGAAAACTTTAAATCAGAGGAAGAAGAAGGAAGTTTTTCTTCAATTCGATCTAACTGTTGACCTATGATATGAATGGATTCGGAAATAAAATTGTTTTGCTCAATGATTCTCCTATCGTTAGTGATAGGGTCCTTATCATGAGTTTTGACAGGGGAACACTTAACAACCATATTGTTGACATCAAGAAGAGTGTTTTCAACAGGAGGATTGGAAGCTCTGATGACAGATTTATCATCTTTGACAAACTTCTTTTTGACAACATTCAAATCATTTTCGCCAGGAAAGTGTTTTTGGAGAAAATCAAAAAACAAAATGTGAGTTTGGGACTCGATCATAGTCTCGGCCCATTTGACCTTGATACGATCTCGTTCCTTTTGAGAATATTTGGCACGGTAAGCATGCCGCAACTCACGATTTTCTTTTGAAGAAAAATCTTTGTTTAAAGCAGACCAATCAATGACAGAGAAGAAATCTCTGATATGAGCAGTGATAACATTACACTGATGAGGAAAATTAGGAGCAACAAAATCAGAAGCAGAAGGAGAGAGAGATCCACGATCGTCATCCGTTAGAGGATGATTTTTAGTGGAATAAAAAGCAGACGAAACTTGGGAATCGGTAGAAATTCCTTTGAGTTTCAAACCAGGATTAACTGTGGGATGAAGATGAGGAGAATCGTTAAGAGATTCATCGACATCTTTATCTCTACGACGGAGTCCTTCTGAGGTTGTTGAACCCGCAAAAGAATTCCTTCGTTCGTTAATCAACAGGGGACGTTCAATTCTGTTCGAATATCCCAAATCAGCAAAATTGATTTTAACAGATCCATCCATATATTGCTGGATGTAATCAAGATTAGAGGCGTCGTTAACTACTCGAGAAGGTTTTGCAACACCTTCCAAAAGCCATTCGTTGGGCAACTCAATCTCAGCCCATCGAATCATTTTTGGAGTTTTAATATGAGCATTCTGAGTAGAACTTTGAATCAACAGAGTCGATTCGCCTGTATTCTTAATCACAGCTCTTGGATCAAGATTTGTTTTCATCAATTTATAATAAATACGGTAGATGATAGCAATAGATTGGCTACCTTCTTCCATATTATAACCTGATGTGAGTATATTCAGCGTCAGTGCTTTCAGAATATGAACATCGGTTAAACTCAGAGACATATTTGGAAAAACATCAAAGTGGACAGGACCACCAAACAATGATGACTGAATCATGCCAATAATGCTGATTTTAAAATCAAGAAAACGAGCATCACGCAAACAAAGCAAAACATAAGCATTTATACCGAGTCGAGTCAATGGCTTGACTGCAACTTGGACAGAACCAATATGCAAAAATCTGTATTTTTTTGCAAGAGCATCATTAACAAATCTCTTGTTGAACAAGGTAATAGTCTGATTATTACCCGAAACCGGAAAGGTTTGTTCAACAGTTTTGACAGAATATTGAATTTTAAAAGAAGACTGAAACCAAGTAGTATTGTAGACATCCCTAGCGTCCAGCTTGGGAATGTTCCACTTACTGAAATCATTATCACCATCAACCAAAATATTTTCATAGTTAACCACGTCCGGTGGCAAACTGGAATTAGAGCTAACAGAAGAATTAGATCTCCACATGTTGACACACAAACTAAACTCAAAATCACACACTGGGTGAAGTCTTAAAGGATCTCATCCTAGATTCCTAGGTACTCACTCACTGGTAAACTTCCTAAGCATGTCCTTTCTAGTACTCAACTAGCACACGCAGACCCTTGGCCTAACATACAGGTTACGCAGACCCTTGGCCTAGCCTCAGCACCTACTTAATGCCCTAACACGCCAAACCCAGGCTTTCAACGGGACTTACAGGTTCGCAAACTGAGGTGACGAAGTGGTAACTTGAAACTGTACTGACGGGGTGGTGAACTACAATCAAGCAACTAGACTCTCGACACAGAGAAAGGGTAACAGGGGATAAGCAAAGAGGAGAAGAGCAAGACTATACTCAGGGGGAGAACAAGAGAGAAGGTGTATAATCAAGGCAGCAAAGAGATCGGATATATTCAGCGTTAGTGCTCAACTCACTGACCTCATCATAATATATATATATATATATATATATATATATATATATATATATATATATATATATATATATATATTTGTTGGTTTTGTGACGTGTGGAGACTAACAAGAAAATGGTGTGTTCTAAAATTTTGAACTCTCAATTTTGTTTATAGCTGTTCATTGCTATGCGGCTAAAAAAAAGAGAGATTAAATTTATAAAGAAAAAAAAAATCCAAACTTAAGCAAGCCCGTCACTGCCTTTTTTGGGTCTCTGTCACTTAATACTACCTTTTAATTTTCTCGATGTTTGTTAAACTAAAATATTTACATGTCTAATTTCTAACAATGGGGTTTTGATTTTTGAGTGTCAAGTAGTTGCTTTCTTTCTTAATATTTCAAAATATATCACAAAATGGTGAAAAGCTATGTATATTGACTTATAAAAAGACCTCTACACCTCGTTCACACTATAGAAGGAAAAAAAATAAAAATTAAGAAAGAAAAGAAAGAGTTTACAAAGACAAAAAATTGTGAAGGCCATTAAAACGGATTCTTCCCTCTTTCATTCATTCTTTCTCTCGGGAAATCAAAAAAAAAAAAAAAACAAAACAAAATTTGTAACCTTGGGAGGGCCATAGCCCCTTCACGCCCTAACGTGTCTCCACCACTGTCTTTCATAAACCAGTTTCATAACAATTTATTTACTAAGTCGTGTACTTATGTAGTTACTTTCCTCTAATTGGGTGTTTTGCAATTTAGCAAGTTGCCATGATGTAGAGTGAAAAATTCGTTAGGACGAAGATGCCAAGTGAATGCCTCAATGCCTCATGTTGTCACATTTGCTTAGCTAGTAATTAATTATTAGTGCTGCATTGGTGTTTGTTTGGAAGTTCTGCATCTATGATCGAAGATACATGAAGTTGTTTAAGAATGTATTATTTGATGTCTTAGATCATTTATTCACTTTCCGCTATAATATAGCTTGAATACACTACAAGAAACACTCAAAGTTAAGTAAATTTTATTATTTAATTTTGGAGGAATTACATTCATGTAGCAGTATGTTAAAAGCATTCACAATGAACTCGTCAAATAAAAGCTAAATTGGAGAAGAAAAATTCACTTTATCAAATTTAGAGAACTGTTTTTAAAATGAATCAAACATTAAACTCACTATACAATTATTTACTTTAGTTAGATATATATATATATATATATTTTATTAGTTTTAAACCAATCAAAAGATATGAGAGTAAGAAATAAACTTAAAAAATTATATAACTTTAACTTTTTAGCTCTTCGAACGTAGAGAGCATATCTTTCAAAAGTTATATATAAAGTAGAGAAGGGAGACTGGTAAATGGGTGTCCTTCACCTTTCATTATTTTTTTAATCATACCATTAAAATTTTAAAAGTGTCAATTTATGGCTATCAGCTTTCAGAAATTTGTAATATCAATATTCCCGTCAAAACTTAGTGTTAAATCAAACGGTTAATGAGTGAAATCTCCAAAATACCCATAAGATGTTTATAAAATTACAAAAATACCTTGGATTTGGGAGTATTTTGGAGATTTGATTTCTTCCATTAAGATTTAACTCTAAATTTGGACGAAATGATTGACATTGCAAACTTCTGGAAGATGGTAATTCTAAATGGACAAAGTTTTCCTTTAAACTGAGTTGAAGGAATTTCTTTCAGCTTAATCTATAAATGTAACATGTATCCCATGAACATGTGAGAATGTTTTTTTAATAGCATGAACAAAGTTGAAATAAATTTTATTAAAAACTCATGTGCATCTCATATCATGTGTTTTTATAAAACTCATGTACATTTCATGTGTTATTAAAAATACAATTTTTAAAATTGTACTTATTAAAACCGTAATCTCAAACGGATCCTGAATGAGTATGGAAGAAGCGAAGTTAGAAAAAAATATATATAAAAAAGAAGCAGGGTTATTCTAAGCTTTTGCAGTTGTCACTTTTTAAAATATTACGCTTTTCAATTGCCAATTCTATTTTTTTCAAACAATTTTGTGAGGCCTCGGTTTTAAAAGAATAATGCTAGAAGTAATTTTTGTGTTGCTTTTGTATTATTCTGAAAATGATGTGACTTTTAAAATTACTGTTGTCTACCTCATGCATAGAGTGATACAAGAATAATATAAGAGTAACTTTTAGAATTACTCGTTTAAAAAAAAAAAAAAAAATGCCATTTAAAGGCTTTATGAAAAGAGGGGGCAACACATTAGCAGTTGGGTGTCTACTTCATTGGAACGTGCCACTTGGTTTTAAAAAATTTTAAAGGTTTGCAAAGCAAAGGGTAGTTTTGCCCCTCATAAACAAATTTTTTAGATTAAGTTTATTTAACCCCTTTAAACTACCACTTCAATGACAATCTACCCCTCAAACTATCAATTACGACAATTTACCCCTCCAAACTACCAAGAAAGGACAATGTACCTCAAATTTTAACAAAATGACAAAATTATCCTTACTAAAATAAAAACAAAAATACTAGAATTTTTTTTTTTTTTTTCAAAATTTTAAGGGTATTTTTGTCTTATTGAAATTTCTATAGAGGTAATTTCGTTATTTTGCTTGCATTGGGGGGTACATTGTCATTGTTTTGGTAATTTGTGGGGTAAATTGTCGCAATTGATAGTTTTGGGGGTAGATTGTCATTAGGGTTATAGTTTAAGGGAGTTAAGTGGACTTTATTCAACTTTTTTCTATTCTTTTCTATTTCTTTTTTCATTTAGGAAATTATAATTTAACGTTATTTTTGTTATTAATTTGAAAGAAAAGTATATAAAGGTCATTGATTAGAACAAGGTCAATATTCAGGTTTTAAAATTAAAAATTAACGAGTTGGATCTTCAGATAAGAAAAAAATATGAAATGTGCTATATATGTTTTCCTTATTAAAAGCTAATAAGGTTCATTGAGAAATGTTAGGGGTTAATATTTTTTTCATATTTGGCCTATCTCATTTTACAAATTAACTATTAGATTTATGAATTTATGTGGATCTCATATAAGTCAATGGTAGACTTCACAAACCTAATGATTGATTTATTGAATTTGTAAGAGAATATGGACCAAATATGATAAACTTATTGACCCCTACTATTTCTCTTTTTTATACCATCTTTAATTTTGTTTTCTTTTCTTCTTCTTTTTTTTTTAAAAAAAAAAAAATTCTAAATAATGTGAAGAAATTCTAAGGGTCAATAAGTTTATCATATTTGACCTATATTCTCTTATAAATTCAATAGATCAACTATTAGATTTATGGAGTCTACCATTGACTTATGTATGGTTCACATAAGTCCACAAATCTAGTGGTTGATATGTAAAATCAGATAGGCAAAATATACAGAAAATATTG
>NC_081548.1:12692355-12748736 GCF_901000735.1 Corylus avellana | reverse complement strand
CGAATTGCAACAATTTGAAAGTTTGGAGGGGTAAAGTGTCACTTTTTAAACATTGGAGTTAAAAGTACAAATTGGTGAATAGTTCAAAGGGGTAAAATATATTTTCCCAAAAAAGAAAAAAAAAGTGTTGGATGACTTTCACGAGTGAAATGCAGTTAATTAGAAATTTAAATTTATAATTATCGAAGGATATCTAATCAAAATTGTGCTAAACTCACACCAATATTTCTTTTATATTTGCTCTTCATCATGATCAAATTGATTTTGACATCTCGTCCGTTTATTGAATCCAACAGCTTATACCAGTGGCGAAGTAAACGTGCCTTATGGTCCACCATTACCATAGTCCATAGACCAAGTCAAGATTTGTATTACTGTTTCCCATACCCACCCGCCATGCCTCACGTGTCCCTCAAAACGACGCAAAGAATCTTAACCACATTCCTCTACAAAATCCACAATAATCTCCTAGAACAACATTTCAACTACCACCTTATAACTGCCATATAACCACGGTTCCAATTCCCATTAATGGAGTCCGTTGCCTCCAATTCACCATCATTGGACAACAACCGGCGGTTCAGACCCATCCAGCCCATAGTGGACCGCATACTCCGAGCCCTCCGCCACGATCTCCGCCTCCTCCATCGCTCCGAATCCAAGTTCTTTGTCTTGGGTGCCACCAGTAACGTCTACACCGTCACCTTATCTGCGACCCCTTCGTGCACCTGCCCTGACCGCACAACACCATGCAAACACATTTTGTTCGTCTTGATACGAGTATTGGGTGTTTCTCTCAACGACACTTGCCTTCGGAGGAGGAATCTCCGGCCATGCCACCTCAACCGCCTACTTGGGACGCCTACTGTGCGTGAAACACTTGCGGGGGCCGGTGTTCGCGAGAGATTCCATCAATTATTCTTTCAAGCAAGGCCAGGCGCTTCGAGACCCAATATTGAGATAGAAGACGGTATTATTTATTCATGTCACTATTTATCCTTAAGTTTTAAAAAATAATTTATTTAATCATTTAATTAATTTTTTAATAGGTACTACCTGCCCAATTTGCCTAGATGAGATGAGAAAGTGGGAGAGAGTGGTAAGCTGTGGAACATGTCGAAATCCGATTCATGAAGAATGCTTACAGAGGTGGAAGAGGAGTACGGGAAGAAGGGCGACTAGTTGTGTGATATGTAGGGCGAGGTGGCGGGATAGGGCGGATCAGGAAAGGTACCTGAACCTGGCTGCTTATGTTAGCGAGGACAACAACGTAGGGGAGGAAGGTGGTCTCTGTGGTGGCTAAGTTTACTTGATCATTGGTTCACTTGGAATTGAAGGAAAAATGATATTCCTCTTTATAAAATACATGTACATAACAATGTAAAATTCGAAGGATAAAATAAGTGTATAGAGTTAGTCTTCGTTAGAAAGTTTTAACTGTATTTCTATTGGATTCTTGTGGCAACCAAAAAATTGTATCATTTCCCGCATAATACAGTCTTCCCAAATATAACATGAATTTAATATGATTATTATTAAATTTTAATCTATTGATAATTTTAAAAATCACGGACACAAAAATTACTCTTTCCTACATTCTTGTGGCAGACAAGCACCAAGTTAAGAATAAAGAAATCATATGTCAAAATGAAGCAACAAATTCAAAAGAATGATAGTTATTACAAACAAGACAAGTAAGTCTGACCAAACAATGACAGCAATTAAAAGATTTTATCATGGTGCAATTTTAGTATTAAAAATGAATAAATAAATTAGGAAAAACTTCATAAAATCTCTATGAATTTTCATTCGTTTTGACATTACCTTTCCAAAGTTTAAAAACTCTTAATTAAGGGTATCAAATTTTCATTTTCTTTCAATTACCCAATTATGTCAGGATTTTCAATTAATTTTTGTCAAAATGTCCAAAATATCCCTTTTTTGTTTTTATATAAAAAAATGAAAAATTGCAAAGATGTTGCAAAAATATTGCAAAGATTTTTTTAATTATAAAAAAATAAATGCCTGAATCTTTACATTTTTTTTATAATAAAAAAAAGAGATATTTTGAAAATTTTGACAAGATTTAATATAAAATTCTAACGAAATAATGTAATTGAAAGAAATTGAAAGTTCGATACCTTAAATTGAAAGTTTTTTAACTTTAAAAAGATACTTTCAAAATGCGTAGAAATTCAAAAAAAAATTGTGAAGTCTTAAAAAAAAAATTACTAAATGAAACATTTATCGTGTTAAAAGTTTGACTAAAGGAGAAGAAGTACTGGGAGCTTCATAATGAGAAATTAGATGGAAATTAGTGTTTTGACTTTTGATGAAAAAATTGAAAAAAAAAAAAAAATGGTTTCTAGATTGATCGTTTATACAACATTGCGAGGATAATTACAACATTTGTTTAAGATTGCATTAGAGATTTAAAAAATACTTTTTCCTTTGTTTCCACGAAAAATGGTTTTCAAAAAATATTTTATATATTTTTGAGTGTTTTGTATGATATAAAATAATAGTCAACGAAAAATATTTTTCGTTTGATAAAAAATTCTTCTTTAATTTTCAAAAAATGATTTCTATTTTTAAAAACCGTAAACCATTTTCTAAATTTGAACATCTCATTTTCAAATTGGCAAACCCAGCTAATACATCGTGGGGACCCATTGATACCCTGTTAAGACCCCGTCAGGACCTTGTTGGGACTCGACTGGGACCCCGTTGGGACCCAACCGGGACCTCGTCAAGACCCTGCCGAGACTTGACCAAAACCCAACCGGTGTTTGGCATTGTACTTTAAAATATATATATATATATATATATATATATATATATCAACCATATTAAACTCTTACCTATAAAAATGTCTCTGACCAAGTCTTGGAGGTTTCCTAACCGAGTCCCGCTGGGACCTCATGGGACTTGTCTAGGACTTGACCGGCCTATATGTAGGTTCCTTATGGCTGGTAGTGCATATTGCATAATATATTTGCTCATAGGGGTGGGAAAGAGATTCTTAGGGAATTTTTTTTTTTTTTTTTTAAGTGAGATTCTTAGGGAATTATTTCTCCATTTCTTTGATTTAGTTGCATATGTTGATTGAAGCCCTAATTAATTCCATCATGGCCCATCATAATCAAATAGAATTATATGGGCCTTTAAATTGGTCTCTACACATAAGAATTGGCACACACCACTTTAACGCATGTGACATAACCAAAACGTGCTTGTTGAGACGAATCAATGTCGTCGGTCGTATTACTGCATTGATCAGACTTAATGGGCCTTACTAATATTATCCATATTGTATTTTGCAATATACAATATAATCATATGATCTATGCAGGCCAGTTTACATAAAATTTCGAGAAAACTTCACTTTACATTTTTGAACTACCATACATTTTGAGAAGACCTTCTAAATTTTAAAAACTTTCAATTTTACTCAATCAACTTTTAATTTGATGCAATTTATCCCGTCCGTCAAATTTTAAACATTAAAAGTGATAAAATGACTATTATACCCCTAACTTTTTTATAAAATTCTAAATTTACTCTTAATTTCAAATTAAAAAAAAAAAAAAAATCACAGGGTGACCCACGGTTGAGCCACCTTGTGGCCTTTTTTTTCATTTTTTTTTGTTTAAATGAAAATCGAAAGGTAATTTTATCTTTTTAGGGGTTTCCGTTAGGGTTTAACGGCGAAAATTGACGAATGAGGTAAATTGCATCAAATTGAAAGTTCGAATAGTGAAATTGAAAATTTTTTAAATTTAAGGAGGTCTTTTTAAAACGCACTGTAATTCAAAGATGCTTTGTGAAGTTTTCCCTAAAAATTTATATTTTCTAATACCGACACCACCCTTTCTTCTACCAACTAATATCAACCTTCACCAGCGCTACCCTCCTCATGTACAACCTTCAACACCTCCCGGTTCACTCTCATGGATGGGCTGTAGTCCTTCGGGTTACCGAGGCCAAATAGGACACATTTATTCCTAACAGTTATATATATTGAAAGTTAGGTATAATAAAAGTCCATATTACTACTTCCAAATATACCTTATCATCGATTCATCATATCAAAAAAATATATATACCTTATCATAGTTGTGAAGAGCCGTCACGATACCAATGACCCGTATTGAAAACAAACAAGAGAAGGAAGGGCAGATAAGGACACTTGGAATGAGATCATTGATTATGGATGATGTCGCATTAGATTTGTCCACTCCCTTCAATTATTATTGCATCAACTAATCACTTCCTGACAACAAAAAGATAATCATATTTTTCAAGTTTATCTTTCTCCAAATCACTAAACATTTGTCATCGTCCATGAATTAATACATAAACACCATATTGATCAACATGCCACACCGCCATGGAATGATAATTATTATAGAAAAATACTATTTTTATCTCTTGACAATGAAAATCATCATTAAATGCTAAATATATTTTTATTTGTTATTTTATTTAATTGTGATTTTTATTGCTACATCAGAAAATGAACACTTTAGAGTTGTGTAGCACTCTAATTATATTGGAAAAATACTGCACACACTCTCAAATGCACACTCTCTGATGTTCATTAAAAATTATCATTAGATTTTGAATTAATCACTATTAAATTTTAGATTTAGTAATAATTTTTACTGACATGTCAGAGTGAGCATTTGGAAGTGTGGAGTGATGATACAGAGAACCACGCCCGTGTTTTTTATTATTTTTTATTTTAATATTAAAAAATATTAAAAAACACGGGCGTGCATCACGCCCGTGTTCTCTCTATCATAACTCGGAAGTGTGTGCAGCATTTTTCATTATTGGAAAAAATGAAAAATCAGTCCTTGTTATTTACTTGATTTGCAATTAGCTTATTGTGATAGCAAAATGAACTTAAAGGTCCTTGAGGTATGCCAAAAAAATAATTTATTTCCTACAGTCAAATTTTGTTTACTGAGTTATCAGATTTTGATGACATGAAACATCAGAACCCACAAAATTGTGACACTTGTTGCATTTAAGTCAATCTCACCTTAATGAAATCTGTTAAATTAGTGGGCGGAATTTGATTGTAGAAACTAAATTATTTTTTTGGCATATCTAGGGATCTCAAAGTTTTTTTTTTTTTGAAGTAGTATTTCATTCCAAAAAAATCATCCGAATTGTTCGTTCCTTACAATCTCTTCCAGGCTAGCTGGAAAATCTCTGCTCCAACTAAGGGGGCTTGGAAATTGCAACGCCAGCTTGGCTAACATATGAGCAGCTCCGTTGTTGTCCCGGCCTATAAACCTCACCTACCAGTGTCCTCCTTGCTCCAGAGCTAGCTTAATATCATTTATCACCTGACCGTGTTCCCCCATGAAAGCTTCGGATTGGTTGATAGCATTGATCACCCCCTGTGCATCTCCCTCTAAAATACAATTCCGGCACCCGACAGATCGACTAAATTCAATCGCTGTGCGAGCAGCTATCGCTTCAGCCAAAAAAGGATTAGTTATGAAAGATTTGGGCGCACTATACATTGCTATGGCCTCACTGGAATGGTCCCTAATAATAGTTCCCATGCCGATTAGACCTCTCTCTTTGTCAACCGCCGCATCCCAATTAATCTTCATCATCCCTGTTGGAGGTTTCTGCCATGACCCGTCTCCCCGAGCAGAAGGACTACTACTGGGTGCTGTATGTGTAGTGTCCCAGAATTTTCAAAGCTATTTAAATAGATTATTTTGATAATGATGTTATTTTAATATCCATTGTAGCTAAGGATCTTAATTCTTGGGAAATTTATGAGAGTGGTAATTAGAGAATGAGGGTATAATTGTAAATTGAAGGTAGAATAGTATAGGGTTGGTGAAATAGTATAGGGTTGGTGAAATAGTATAGGGTTGGTGAAATAGTAAAATGAGGGTATAATTGTAAATTGAAGATAGAATGAGGGTATAATTGTAAATTGAAGGTAGAATAGTATAGGGTTGGTGAAATAGTATAGGGTTGGTGAAATAGTAAAATGAGGGTATAATTGTAAATTGAAGATAGAATGAGGGTATAATTGTAAATTGAAGATAGAATGAGGGTATAATTGTAAATTGAAGGTAGAATAGTATAGGGTTGGTGAAATAGTATAGGGTTGGTGAAATAGTAAAATGAGGGTATAATTGTAAATTGACGGTAGAATAGTGTTTGATTTTCTCCTATAAATAGAGCTCTTCTCCTTCAGAATTTTCACCACTCATCTCCTCTCCCATCTCTTGCATATATTCTTCCTTCTTCCGCTTTTTACTCGGTCTTTCTTCTTTCTAAGAGTGTTTACTGAGAACAGAGAGAGAAAGGGCGAGACCAAGCGCTACAAGAAAGAAAGAACACAAGAGATAGCGGACTTTAGAAATTAGTTTCAAAAAATATACTAGTGGTGTTAGTCATATTGGAGCAACTGGATTCCTTCATACCACTTTTAGCTTCAGTCTAGAGGTAAGTAAATTCACTACCCCTTCTAAAATTACTTCATGTCATGCTATTTATATATTCTTGTATCAAATTGTAAATAATTATTTTATTTACGTATTATGAAGTTATGTTGCATGCATGAAGGATTTCTAAAAGAATTATTTAGAAAGTTTATATTTCTTTAAAGGCTTTTTAAGCACAACAAGTTTATATTTGGAAAAGTTTCCATTTTAAGAAAAGAAAGTTGAGAAATGATGATGATTATAAGAAAGAAAAAAATGATGATAAACCCTCCTACATGTTGCCCTAAGATGCATCAAAAGAAGTACAAAGAAAAGTACAAGAGATGAGATAAATGTTTATGAAATGAGGGCACATGTATGGAGGAGAGTATTTTTGGTCCCAAGATAAGATAAGATGAGAGTTCGGTACCGATACTCGGATGGAGGCGAAACCACTGAAGGAGGCTATGCCAGAAGGTGGTATTCCATCAACTAGACCGTTGAGTGCACCAAGAAAGAGTTAATTGACGGTCGGGCATGGCTGTGGCCCCAGTTCAGTGCCATGGTCACAAGGACCCGCAACCCTCGTGCACAGGGGTAATAGTGTACATGGGCCTTATTATGAGAAAATGATACTATATTTTCAACGAAGATATGCTAAGATGATTTACAAAGATTATTTATATTGATGCATTATGATGATGATTTATAAAGATGATTTACAACGATGATCTATTACTAGATGTAATAGTATGTATATGTTACGGGAGATGCAACCGTACATACAGATATTATTATGGCTAGAATTATATTTATTTGCGAAAATGATTTTCAAAACTGAGAACAAGGAGTAAAACCATTTATGGTCGTGGATGTTACTTGCTGGGCCCCCTTTGGGCTCATTCAGTTTTATTTCTTGTTTTCAGGTAGAAAGGATGCTGGAATAGGAGGCCGGAATGGGGTGGGAATAATTATTAATTTTCAAAGTCTTTTCATATAAGTTATTGTAATGATATGATATTCCGCAACTAAAGTTTAATGTTTTCTAATTTCGCTTGTAATAAAATCTCTTGAAAAATGTTTTATGCATTTTTCGTATCTTTCAAAATCAAGTACTCTGATAGACCTTATAGATCTTTGCAAGAACTTTTGTTGTGAAAGAAGAAAAGTAGCAAACTCGGCCTTAACAAGCTGGGGATGTTACAGTATGCCTACGTGAAGCCTCCACGAAAGCTGTCATCTGTTCTCTCGCGGCTCGCAGGATCTCGGAGGGAGCTTGGAAAATGCCCTCGAAAACAAACTTGTTCCTACGCAGCCATATTCCTCTAGCGACAGTTGCTAGCAGATGCCGTTCCTCCTCTTCCAGCCCCTGACCAACGTGGAATAAAATTTCAGTGAAGTCTCCTGCCAAACAGTTTCTTTTTTGTAGTTTCCCTTTGCACTCTGCCCATACGTCTTGTGCGGCTGGACATGACCAAAGACAGTGGCTAATGGTTTTCGTCTCCATCAGACAAATGGGGCACAAAGGGTCTGGAACCACCTTTTTCTGGAAGAACTTCTCCTTGGTTGCTAAAATGTTATTGCTGGCTTTCCATAAGAAAAATTTCACCACCCGTGGCACTTTAAAATTCCAGACTTGCCTCCAATACGTGCCTGAGGAGCTAGAGCCCGAACTACTTGCCTCCCCTTCCTCCATTTTTTCTAAGGCCAGATGATACGCACTCCTTACACTGAAAATTCCATTTTTGGTATATTCCCATGCTAGTATATCCTGTCCTCGGCAAGGGCTTACCCCTAGATTAAGAATCATTTTTGCTTCCTCATCGGTGAATATTTCCTGCACTAGAGTCGTCTTCCACCAGTTTGTCTCAGTGTCTAGGAGCTCAGAAACTCTGGCTTGTCTATGCAAGATGTGTACCGGCGATCTTGCTGGGTGGGCCCTAGGCTTTGGCAACCACGGGTCCTCTAGGGATCTCAAAGTTCATTTTGATACAAATATGAAGTTAATTGTAAATCAGGTAAACCATAGGGACTAATTTTACATTTTTCCCTTCATTATTTTTAATCACTCTCTACGACTCTACATGTGAATTAAACGACATTGGCATAAAAAAACGACTCTCCTAGAACGACGTGACGTTGACGATAAACCCGTTGTCATCTTCACAGTTTATTTCCTCAATTCCTCCTACTTCAGATTTGCCATTGCATTTCCGGGATAATTACCGTGTAATCGTGTCGTTCCGTCGGTCCCACAACCGCACAACGATAAATTATCCACTGTCCGTCCCGATGATTAACACCCTCACTACTCTGTCGTTCCGTGTTATTCAGCAACAATGAACGACGCAGTTAACTTGTCCCGCAAAGTGGTCGCGGTAGCTGCCGGTGAAGCTCACACTCTCGCTCTCACAGGTGCTCTGAACCATTTGCATTTTGTTTGCTATTTATTTACATTTTCTCTGCAATCAAACAGAGCTTTACATACATGGGTTGTTTTGTGGTTGGCGATTGCAGGGGATGGGTGCGTGTACTCGTGGGGAAGAGGGATGTTTGGGCGACTCGGGACCGGTTCAGAGGCGGACGAGCTTTTACCGGTCCGTGTCAATTTTGATTCTCCCGGTAGATCGAAAGAAGAGCGGCTCAAGTTTGTGGGTGTAGCTGCTGGCGCTTATCATAGTCTTGCTCTTGCAGGTTATGGATTTATCCATTATATTTTCCTCTTTTCGTTTTCGTTTCTTTGGATATCACAATTACTATTCCAAAAGCTCATAAATGTAGCCCAGTTTGCAATTGTTAACAAGCTGCAAAGTCCGCTTCACTGTTTGATTCTTACACTTTTTGGAAAGTTCATGAGGCAGGCATTAGAATTAATATGGCCTACTGCACACAACATATAAAGCTTTTTGCATGCTTTTCTTTATCTTTACCTTTACTTACCGATGTCATATTGTAGATTTACCCATTTTTATGTTCTTGGGCTACTTTTGGTTATTGGGAAGATGCGTCCTTTTTGTTCTTTCCTCTTGACTTACCATTTACCAATGAGAGATGGTTGAAGTTTGATTCTTTGCATCATTTCTCTTCAATAACAACAAGCAGATATGTTTTGGGCTTTACAAGTTCTTTGGATTCAGGCTGGCCTAATGGCATTGAAGTCTTGCCAGCTCTAGTGAGGTCCCTGAAAACTATAAAATTGTTTTATATGAATAACCAAGGCTGCATAGAATCTCGTGCACTGAAAGATGTCATCTTTGATTAGGGAATTAGTTATGCGTAATGTAGTGAAAAGGGGTCACGTAAAAGGCTATTAAGTCTCTCTCTCTCTCTCTCTCTCTCTCCCACAATTTTGCTGCGTGGTCTGGATTTGAAGAGACAGACCTCTTCTTCCTAGAAATCTACAGAATTTGTAAGCATTGTACTCCTATCTTAGTAAGTTGTGCTTAGACTAATCAACTGTCAGATGTGTGGATCCAGCTCAGTGAATTTTAACTAGCAAAACAATGAAATAATTGGGACTTGGAAGTGATTCCCTAGCTCTGATTTCTTGCTCTCTGTGTACTGCAGATGATGGATCTATTTGGGGCTGGGGTTACAACATCTGTATCCTTCACACTGAGGGTGTAATATCTTCTTTCACCGCATTCAGTTCCCTAACAGATTGTAGTTATGGAAATTGCATGGATAATTTTTCTTCTCCATGTTTTTTAACACTTTCGAATATTTTTCTACATCCTTGACTATTATATGGATGGCCAACTTGGTGTTAGTGGAGAAAATTCTGCAGTGCCCTGCTTGCTGGAGCAATTTGTTGGGTTGGCATCTCCTGATTCTCAGACAGATGAGTCGGAAACAAAGAGTAAGGTGTCACTGAAGGTATGAAATAATCATATTACTGTTGTGCGGGAAAGAATCTGGCCTAGAGTCTTATCTGGTGTGGTTGTTATTACTTTGTCTACTTTAGGTTTGTTCTATCAAAGCTGGAGGAATGATGTCTCTAGCAATTGATAATCTTGGGGCCCTCTGGATTTGGGGCAATTGCCCACAGCAAAGTAGCAGCGATGAAGCTGAATTCTTTCTTGTAAGCACTTTCACTCCAACACCTGTCTGGGATTTCTATGGCCACAATGTTGTCAAGGTGGCATGTGGAAATGAGCATGTTGTGGCCTTGGTTAGTGCTGGAGAAACATATAAAGGTAATGACCTAGTATGCTACTCTTGGGGTAACAACAAACATGGCCAGTTAGGTTTGGGGGATAGAGAGAGCAGGCTGCATCCTGAAATCATTAAGACATTTAATGAAGACTCTCCTTGGGCAGTTTATGAGGTAGAATGTGGGGCCTTTCACACGGCTTTGCTCACTCGTAAAAAGAGAGTAAGTGACACACTAGAAAGTGTGTGCTGGACATTTGGCCTTGGTGACAAGGGGCAGCTTGGGCATGGAACTACACAGAGTGCATTATTTCCTGAACCTGTGAAAGAATTGCAGCAGTCTGTTTATCTGATCTCTGTTGACTGTGGCTTGTTTCATACTAGTGTTGTTTCGTCAGCAGGAGAAGTGTGGTCGTGGGGAATGGTGAAGGGTCTTGGCCTATGCCCAGATGCTGCTATTTCTGATTCAGGGGATGCCGCTTCTCCTCTGCTAATTTCATTTAACGGGCCACAATGGTCTAAATTTCAGGATCCAGTACAAGTTGCTTGTGGGGCTGCACATACTCTTCTTGTTGCACATGATGGATATAAGCTTTGGTCTTGGGGTCGGGGAAGGAGTGGGGCTCTTGGCAATGGTAAGACAGTTGATTGTTTTTCTCCCACTATGGTATTATGGCCTCCACTTACGGAAGATTTCAAACAAGAGGAGTTGAAGACTTCTGGGGAGGAAGATAATTTTGGAGCAAAGGATTCTGAAAGAGTCACAGAAATAGACAAAAAATTGTCTTTGGCAATGGAGGAGATGAAGCTTCTTCAATCAAAACTTTCTTTGATGGAACGGTATGCTAGCATACTTCATGGCTCAATTTTTGGAAAACCTTTTGAACAGCAAGATATTCCAGCCTCATTGCAGAACTTCGGTACTTTTAACGTTGCAAAGGAATGGGAGAACATGTTGGAGGCTGCAGATCGTCGGAAGCTCATCGGGTTGGAAATGTTCTACCGAAATATACTTGCAGGTGTTAAAGATAAGCTAATGAAGAAAAGGATTCAGGAGATTGTAAAAGAGTCTCTCCATTCTTCTTCAATGGACATCAGTGATAAAACTAGAGGGGAATAATGATATGCATTTCGCTGTGAAAAAAGATCACCAATTTAAACCTTTCAGTCAAGTGTGCTTGTTATATTATGTGTTTGTCATGTCATTACATGAGATCAAGAGATTTCAGCAGTTCTGTCGCAAGTTCTAGATGGTAATCTTTATATAGAGAGAGACTTGGAAAATATATGTGAAAAGGAGGAAGGCTTGGCAGGTGGATTGGCTAGCCCATGTTGTAATAATCTGGAGTTGATTTCTCTAGAAAGCATGTCATTTGTAGTTGTGGCCATGTTAAATAAAGGACATTTAGCTTATATTTTGACTAGGAAATCGACTTTAATTTACATCCTTTTGTGCCTCACTAGAACTGACTCTAACAGATACTGTATTGTTTTGCTTTTTTAACCGAAAACATTTGCAGGCTCAAATTGCCTTAAATTGTTTTAGAATTGGGGTGACGCTAGCCCCCATAATAGTAGAGGGGTGTGGTCGTACTTGAGGGTCATGTAAGTGTTGTTGGGCTTGTGATCATAATTGAATTTTGATCAAATGATAATTTTAAAAGTTACATCATTCATGAAGTGATACAAAAAGAATACAATTGTGACTTCTAAAATTACTCAACTTTATGGGGTGAACACATGTCTTTTTTTTTTTTTATTGGCTAGTTCCTCATTAATCACCATAAATTTTAAATTTTTTTTTTCTTTTTTTTTAAAAAAAATCATATTTAGCTTTTAGGTTTTCATCTGATTTGGATTTTTTGAGTTTTTAATTTTAAGAATACCATCCTTAGGATTTGCCAAAAATTAAAATATGTCAATTTATCACTCTATTATAAAAGTTAACTACTTGTCATATGTCACGTGTGTATCATTTAATTTGTCATAACATCCCAATACAATGACATGTCAACAAGTGCCAAATCATTCAATAAAAAAAAGCAAAGTCCTACAAAAACTAGTTGATATGACGAGGGATAGTTAAAGGAACACAAAACCTATGAATTTTGTACCATTTATTATATTATATTTTATTGTTTTATGAATGACTTGACGGTTGTGAATGTGGCATTATATCATGAACACTAGCATGTTAAATGAGATACACGTAACAAATGACAAACTATTAACTTTAATTATAAAGTGATAGAAGGATATATTCTTAAAAAAGAAAACTCAATTACTAAATTTAAATAAGATGAAAACCTAGACCCTAAACGTTATTTTCCCTTTTTATTTAATTTTATAATTTAATCCATTATTTGCGAAGTGGCTAGACTCTCCACCCGTGCGCACGTCAATTCCTCTTGGCAAAACCTCCCCAAACCCCCACCCCTCCAAACACACTCACAGTATAACACAGTCCAACCCTCGGCATTTCCGGCCACAATGCTCGGCGTTGCTTCAGACCCCGGAGACGGCGCCTCCGTGTCCGGCGCCGGAGCTCTCGTTCCTTTCTTGCCGGAGGCCCGAGGCCCGGTGGTCTATCCCCTCCACCACGGCCTCAAGCCGCCGATCGCTCGCGTCGCCATCTCGTGGGCCCGAGGCAACTCCCTCCGCGTCTCGTTCTTCCGTCGAGCATCCGGTGACGGCTCCGACGGAGACGAAGTCGGCGGGAAGGTGTTGGAGGTGAGGCTTAATAATGGAGATGGAGATATCAGCGACGCGCAGTTACGGAGGGTCGCTTACGGTTCCGTCTCGCCATTCGCGGTTCTTCAGAGCCGGAGGAACTCGGTCGCGAGCTTGTCGAAGATCTCGTCGCCGTATCACGTTGAGTGGTAAGGACTATTGAGAAGTTCTGTTTGGTTGCTGAGAAAGCTGAGAAGAGGAAAAGAAAAGTTAAAAATTAAATTTAATGTTTTTTTGATTGTTCAGAAATGAAGAGTTCAGATAAATGAATTGAGCATTTTGAAATTTTAGTCGTTTTGTTTTGTGCAATTACAATTTTACTTCTTTTCCCCTTTTGGACAGGGTACTTATATTTTGTTATTATGTGAAGCTTATAATAATAACATTCATTATATTAAGAGGACTGAAATATGATGTTTTGGCTGTTGAATTTGAATCTTTTCAATTAGAATCGCAAAAGACATGAACTTTATATAAAAAAGAAAAAGATAAGAAAGATTATTTATTTGGGAGCTTAGTTCATTATGAAAATATTTTGCTGGGGAAAGTTGAATGTGTTTTTAAACCTGTACTGGTTTTCTGTAGAGAAGTGTATGTCTGTTTCATTTGAGGGGTTCTGCTTGTTGTCTGATCATAAGTTTTACTTAATACATCTATTATCGCATAAATTGTTACTTCATAGAATTCAACGTTTATTATATATTATTTGACTCTTTCTGAAAAAAATCAGGTGGGAGTATGTGATGGACTACAGCAAGGACATAAATTCACTTCTCGGTAATCCGAAGTCACTTCCTAGTCCAGCGATTGAAGACCCACAGGCAGTTTTACAGGTGAATCTGTTGTTATGTTGGTTTTTTGGTTTTCTAGTTGCTCTTTGATTAAGTATTGATGGGCCTGCGGACAACATTAGGTAATGTATGTTTAACTTTGAACCTCACTTAGTCACATAAGGCTTCTTTTTCCAATTTAATTTCTCTTGTTTTTAAGTTCAAAACATAAAGCTATCTGGAAAGCTATTCTTGCATTCTTAATATGAAGCATTTGGACAGAGGAATCAGCGCCTTTTTGAGGACTGCGAGTCCAATATGTTTTTCTTAAAATCCTCTTTTTTGAGATATTTCTTAGATTGGGCTGTAGTCTATGTTCCTATTTATCCTCTTCGAATATTATAGATCTTAACTTTTTAGATTTCTGACTCCTTTTGGGTGGTTGTCTCTCTTGTATACTTTTGTGTATGAGGGCATGGCCTTTTTCATTTAATAAATTATTATTCATCAAAAACCTCAAAACATGTAGAAAGTTGAGGAGCCAACCTGTTTGAAAGCTGCATGGGAGCTGATGGAAGTATTTTATGCAGACAAGCTATCTCAAGCATGGCTACCTGAACGTCTTGTTGATTGGTTAACTGTAATGATCTTTCTTCTGTGCTCTTGAGCTGCTTCTTAATTACATTTTGTAATTTGTTACCCTGTCCATCTAATTGTTGTATCTTGTGGCAGGATTATGATAGCCTTCTCTCCTCTACACAAGCAACAATCCATTTGAAAGTTGTGGATTTTCAGAAAGAGCTTGTCACTTTACAGGTTTGGCTGTATGCTGTTCTTTCTCTTCATCTTTTTTTTAAGAAACGTGATACTTCATGACGGTTCAGACAATTTAACTGATTTTCATAATGTTCTGCGGCTTCTCACTGAAGTTTATAGCAGGATTGCTATCAAAACTCAACTTAAAATCCTCAACAATTTTTGTATATGGGATTCTGGGGTAACTTCATTATGGTTCTATGTTGTTATGGCATCCTAACTTGTGCATAGTTGATTTCTTCCCTCTCATGTAAATAGGTTGGCTGTTGTTGTGAACTAATCTAGCTGATTGTATGGGTGTGGATGAAATGTCTGTTAAAGAAAATTAATGTTACTAGTTCTCAGAGTGGCTTTTCTTGCATCACAAATTGAGCACAAAATTTTGTTGGGTTAAGGTTCTTATTTATGAAATCGCTTTGGCTTACTGTTTTTGTTGTTTACTTAGTGTCTGATGTTTTAACTTGTCTTTGACCGGTGATATGTATCAAGGTTATCTAAGATGGTCATATCTTTTATGAAATTGTTCTATGCAGGTTATCGAGGATAATACTAAATATTGGGAAGTAATATCATCAGCATTAGCTGTTGGCTGGCTAGATGTTGTGGTTAGTAGTTTTTTTTTTTTTTTAAAAAAAAAAAATTATTTATTTCCTTTTCTTTAGTTCGATGGTCTTGTCATTGTTCCAATTAATTTTGTTTGTCTTACATTTTACAGTGATAATGGACTAGATATATGCTGTTTGTTCTCTTGCAGGTGAAAATGTTGCGCTTGCATGGATCTTATCTGCTAGATCAGATTGGCAATCGTGAGGTTTGATAAATTTTTTGTGACTTATTGAGTACAATAGTATGTTTGAATATGTGTGACTGCCCAACTCACTATGCATGGTTTTTTCACCCCGAAGTACTTTTCATCTCTATTAAAGAAAATAAATTTCCTCCTTAAAAGAAAAGTTGCTTTTTAATTGTAAGTGTTGGACTTGATTAAGAAGCAAGAAGGAGATGCGCTCCTTAATAAAGAAAACAACCAGTGATTAGTTTTCATGATTTCCTTGTTCTTTTTGTCCCTACTACCTAGGTTGCTTTTCTTGTATACTTCCTATGCACATGGGGGCACCTTACACTTTCAATAATATCTCGATTATTTACAACAACAAAAAGAAAAAAAAAAAAGAAAAAGAAAAAAAAAAGAGAGAAAACAACCAAATCTGAATAAGAGGTACCTAAATTTACTCATAAAGAGAGATAGCCTTTTGAGTTATGTATATGTATATGTCGGTATATGTATGTGGGAAAATCCTTCATACAAGATAAGGGCAATGCATATGCAAATTGAATATTTTATTTTGGTGGTTATCTGCTACAAAAGAATGTAAACAACAGTTTCATCGTTAGAGCGTCTCCAAGAGAATAGGCAAATGGCTCATAGTAGTCAAATTCTAATTTTTTATCTCTAGAAAATAGCTCTTTTTCTTCTAGAATGAATAGTGAATAGGCTGCAAAGCCTATTCATTGTTCATACTAGATAATTTTTTTTATTATTTTTACTTTCACTCGCTCGTCTCCCTCTGGTCTTTCATTCTCTCTCTTTGGTCGCTCGTCTCCCTCTCTCTCCCTTTCTTTCTCTTTCATTCTTCGCCTTTTGGCCGCTTTGTTCACTCGGCACTCGTTGAAGAGCTTGGAGGTGTTCGAGCAAGAAGACAACGTGGTCTCGTTGAGAAAGCTCACGAGGACCTAAGGACCTTAGGGTATCTGTACCCCTCGGCTACTTTTTGCCGTCTGATCCTTAATCTCAACCAAATATGCTACCGTACATACCAATGCCATCACGTTGTTGGTGTTCTCCTCTTTGGATAAGCCCAACAAGGTCCAGATCGTAAGGTCAGGATTCGTCTCCCTCGTAATCGACGTGCTAAGGGGCGGCCATTGGAGTGATACGAGATCTACCAATGGTTGGATGCTTTGTGATTTTATATGGGTTTTTTGTTCGTCTGGTGTGGAGATGCTCTAGTTTGGATGCCTGATTTGTTGGGTTGTATTTGTGGAGATGCTTTGTGATTTCATAGGGGTATATTTTTTCATATGGGTTGGATGCTCTGTGATTTCATATGGTTTTTTATTTGTTCATTTGGTATGGAAATGCTTTGAGGTGGATGCTCTAATTTGTTGGGTTGTATTTGTGGAGATTCTTTGGGTGTCTAATTTGTGTTTGTGGTGATGCTTTGGGTTCTTCATAGGTGTGTCTAAGTAGAAGATGAGAGCAACCCAGATTTGGTGATGTTCCAATTTCTCTACTAGTTTGGAGAGAGAGAGAGAGAGATGAGAGAGAAAGAAATTGGTTGGATTAAAGGACAATAAAAAACATTGAAAAATAGTGTTTTAAAGAAAATAGAGGATAATATAGATACTCTGATGGAGTTTTTATTGAAAAATGAGTAGGTAAAATAGAAAATATGGCTTTTTTAATAGCTAAAATAATTGACTGCTAGAGATGCTATTAGATGGCTTATTAAAACTTTGGAACAATAGTTCATGATTTTCATGCCGGAAGTTTGAAAAAAGTCTTAATGCCACATTTATTGCTCTCATTTCGAAGAAATTTGTGGCTATTGATCTTAAAGACTTTCGGCCTATGAGTCTTGTGAGTTGAGTCTAAAGATTATTGCCAAAGTTCTTGCCAATAGGTTGAGAAGGGTTGTGGAGAAGATTATTTCGAAATCTCATAATGCTTTTTTGCTCAAGGTTGGCACATCCTTGATTCTGTTCTCATTGCAAACGAATGTTCGGATAGTGGAATTAGATCTATTGTGCCAAGGGTTCTTTGCAAACTAGACATTGAGAATTCATATGATCACGTCAATTGAGATTTCTTACTTTACTTGTTGAAGAGGGTGTGGTTTCGGGGAGAAATGGCACTCTTGGATAGAGCATTGTATTTCTTCAGTGCGTTTTTCCATTTTAGTGAATGGCAGTCCATCCGGTTTCTTTAGTAGCTCCCCATGGTTTGAGACAGGGTGATCTTTTGTCTCAATTTCTCTTTGTTATTATGATAGAGGCTTTAAGTAGAATGCTTTCTGCCACTGTTAATGGGACCTTCTCTTAGGATTTTATGTGTGATCTAGGCACTTTGGTGTGGTTGACGTCTCACATCTATTATTTGTAGGTGACACTTTGGTTTTTTGTGGGGTTAAGCCTGATCATCTACACTTTCTACGTGCTATATTTTTAGGCTTTGAGGCTGTCTTTGGTTTGAATATGTCTGGCTAAGTTGGATTTCGTTGCAGTGGGTAATGTGGAGAATGTGGATGGGTTGGTGGGCATTCTGGGCTGCGATGTTTCTTCTTTGCCTTTGAAGTATATTGGTCTTCCGTTGGGGGCATCTTAGAAGGCCAAGTATATTTGGCATGGAGTTATCGAAAAGATAGAGCGCCGGTTGGCTAATTGGAAAATGATGTACTTGTCTAAAGGTGGTAGGGTTACCCTTATTAAGAGCACACTTTCCAATATGCCAATGTATTTCTTATCCCTCTTTCCTCTCCATGTGGGTGTTGCTAATTGCATAGAGAAGCTTCATCGAGATTTCTTATGGGGCAGGATAGGAGAAGAGTTCAAATTCCACTTGGTAAACTGATCCAAGGGTTGTTCTCCGATCGTTGAGGGATGGTTTGGTGTTCGAAACTTGCTGATCTTTAATCATGTCCTCTTGAAAAATGGCTTTGGTGTTGTGCATGAGAGAGAAGCGTGGTGGAGAGTTGTGATTGACTCTAAAATTGGCTGTTTGTGGGGTGGGTGGTCTTTCAATGAACCCCTTGGGTCATATGGGGTGGGGTTATGGAAGAATATTAAGAGAGATTATGGGTTATTTGCAAGCCACATCAGATTTGAGGTGAGAGATGGCGCCAATGTTAGTTTCTAGCATGGCCCGTGGTGTGGGGACAAGGCCCTTAAAGAAGCTTTTTCAAATTTATTTGGTATTGCTTGTGATAAGGATGCTGCCATAGCGACTCGCTTGGAGCTTTTCTGGTGGTTCCAATCAATGGAACGCAAGAAAGGCTCATGATTGGGACGTGGATGTCTTTACCTTATTTTTCAATCTTTTGTACTCAGTTAGAGTAAGACGGGAAGGTAAAGACAAGCTATGGCGGACCCCCTCTAAAAAAGGGTTGTTCGTTGTTAGCTCCTTCTATAATGCCCTTGATTGCACTGTTGGCATTCTTTTTCATTGGAAGAGTATTTGGCGGACTAAGGTTCCATTGAGAGTGGGTTTTTTTTTTTCTTGATCAGCGGCCCTAGGAAAGATCTTTATCTCAGACAACCTTAGGAATAAGCATGACATTGTGGTTGATTGGTGTTGTATGTGCAAGAGAGATATGGAGTCCATTGACCATCTTCTTCTCCATTGTGAGGTAGGTTGTGCATTATGGAATGCGATTTTCAGTCGTTTTGGGCTTTCTTAGGTTATGCATAGAAAAGTAGCTTATTTGTATGCTTGTTGGTGAATTGGTGGTTGCACTCAGAGGGTTGTTGTGTGGAAGATGGTGTCTTCTTGTCTTTTGTGGTCTTTAGAGGGAACGCAATGATAGATGATTCGAGAATCGCGAGAGGACATTGGTGGAGCTTATGTCTTGAAAATACTTTGTATACTTAGACAACTGCGTTTTTAGCTCCCTTTGTGGTTAGCTTTTATGATTCTCTTGTTCCCTTTTCTTTTTTCTAGTTAGGTGGTTTTTTTGTATACTTGTATGTACCCTAGCTGCTCCTTTCGCTTTTAATGATATTCCAATTATTTATCAAAAAAAACAAAAAAAACTTTGGTTTATGTATAGTTTGTATTGTTTCTCCAATTGTATATTTCTTAGCCAAACCCGAGGTAAATGCGTTTCATTTTCCAAGTTAATTAGTGATGCTCCTTGTAACCATGTCAATTTTCTAGCTCCAGAAGTTAGTGATGAAGCTTCAACAATAGAAATATTTGTCTTGTGACTTATATCATTTCTGTCCTGCATAATTAAACAGACAGAGAATGGACTGGTAGAGGCAGTTGCTGTTCTTATTTCCAAAATGCCACGCATGCGTCCTGCGCTGGAATCTGGAAAATTGGGTGAATGCTATAAAGCCAAGCCAGATTTTATCAAGGTATATTTGAGTATGCTAAAGACGAACGTTTTTCCTTCTTGAATTTTTTCTTCCATAGTTCTTATCAATTTTTTTTTCTTCCATAGTTATTTCTGTTTATATCTTTTTCATGAAATAGGCTTGGGAGAAATGGCGGGCACAAATTACTAAGCTGGAGAGCAGTGCATTCTGGGTTCACTGTGATCACCACCGGACCAGGGAGGGCTTGAGAAATATGCTACAAATCATGCTGGGAAATATTAACAGTCTCTGCACTGCAACATGTCATTGGATAGAGCTGTACATTTCTCACTTTCTTTACATAAGGCCATTCACGGTGGTAAAGCCTAATAATATTCCAATGAGTTATCCAAATAGTTGCAGAATTCTATTCTTTTTCTCTCGTCTCTTTGTTATAATTATTTATGCCTGGTTGTGTAGTCTGAAGTAAGCAATTAATTTCTTTTTCTTGAAGGGTTTAGAAAGTATGTATAGCCTAGCCAAGAAATGCATGCAGTTAAAACCAATGACCAGTTCCCATACGTTGATAGGACTTGTGATTGGAATTCTAGGAGATAATACTGAGGTGAGTAATGTTAATCAGATACTGGTTAGTGTACATTCTCTGTTATTTCTTTTTTCTTTTTCTTTTTTTTTTTTCACTCCTGCCCTCTTAAACTCTGTTGGAATTTTTGAAATAATTCAGGTTGTCTTAGCTGAATGCTCCAGATCATTTGGCCCTTGGTGAGCTACTAAGTTTTCTGTTTTTAATTATTTTGTATGAAGCCATGCATTGGAGGTGCTATTAGTTTTCTTCCCTTCCATGTAATTTGAAAAGTTGAAAATCGCAGATTGCTATCTGTTTCTAAAATTTTGTGTATCTTTGCATGTCACGTATCAACAGGATGGTTGCCCATGCCCTGGAGTTGTTGACTGCTGGGAGTGATGAAGCGGAAACTCTTCTACAAGAAGAGCGTTATAACTTGGGTGGAATCAGCATAGAGGAACTCCATCGACTTGTCTATGCTCAAGTTCTATCTTTAGATGCATTGACGTGGCAAGTGAGTGCAAATGACTTTGATATATTGATATTACATTTCTAAATTGTAGATAATTTTCAAAGAGTTAGGATGCCAATAACATATTTTGATTCATAATTTCACTTGTTCATGTTTTGTTATTCAGGTTGACATATAGAGATTATGAAAAGAATGACTTTTTTCTTTTGATAACTATTATAAAAGAATGACTTAATAGTGACAACTGGACTATTACTCTATAATTATTATTGTTTTAAATTAATTAACCTGATATAGTTTCACCTACATTATGTGGCAAATTGAAATGATCAATAATCAAAAAGAAATATATCATATGCACTATCTTCAATTCTATGAACTTCTATTCTATCTTGTGCATGTGGATGGCATACTCTTCCATTCATAATGGTGTTTGTGCTAGGAGTGTTCAGTAGTTTCAATGGATTTTTAATGCCATCTCAGAAAGTAAATTATATATATGATTTCTAGCTCAAACACTTGAAAAAAAAATACCAAGTTCAGTTTTTGTGGCTGGCTATCAATCAATACATGCACACACACACACACACACATATATATATGCACACTCTTATTAAAAAATGTATATATATGTATGTGTTTGTATGTTTGTACACCATCTCAAGTATCCTTAAACAGATGCTCTTATGTCTACAGCTAGCTCCAATTTATTTGACGTCATGCATGAAGCAGGGAATGGGTTTGTTAGAGATTTTATTGAGCAAGCAACCTGTTCAACATACTCAAATATTGCTTAAGGTTATCTGTTCATCTTTCAGTGTCATGTTTCTTTGATTTCAGTGTCCAATATTTTGATGGATATCTTTGTGACTGACTTAAGTTGTTGCATTCTTTATGCAGATTATAGAGATATGCCGTATATATGAACTTGACAGTATTAGTTCAAACATTATGAAGGTATATGTAATTTGTTGTAAACTTGCTTGTACTTGATATGACTTTAGGGAATTCTCTGCGGAATGACTTGGCATGGATGTTGGTAGCAATTATCTGTGTGTTCTATCAAAGTTATGTTTCTGAAAGAGTTGCTGGAATTTCTCTTTGTGGCATTCTTGTTAAAAAAATTTCTATGTTTAGATTGCTGGAGTATACCATTGGAAGCATGGTAGGAAAGGTTCTGGAGTATTTTGGCTTCAGCAAGCCCGGGATGAAGTTCGTCTTAATAGGATTGCCCTGCAGTTGTTTGATTCTGTTGGACAATCGATCTCTGATGAAAGTTTCAAGGTAATTAATCTTAAAATTCCATAAAAGTTAAGCAACCAGGAGATTTCTATCATAATTTTGTTTGTAAGCCTAACATTTTTCAATTTAATTAGAATCAAGGATTTATGGTTTTGCGAAGTATTAATGCATGTAAATGGCACAATATGATTGAGTTTCTCAAAAGTTGAATTTATCTCATTTTCAATCATGTTGTAAAAGTTTTTTGTAAAATTTGTTTGTAAACCTAGCCTTCCTCAATTAATTTTATTTCACAAAACTAATATTGTATGTAATTTGTTTGTACAGCAATGGGAGGGATTGATTGAATTGTTGGGTTCTGATTCCAAGACTGCTGGCGGTCTTGAGTTTTTACGCAAGTAGGAATTTTCTCATATCTGCATTCTTTGAGTAATGATTTTCATCAATTTTTGTTCAATATTTTCTCACTTCTAATCCTTAGATGCATTACAGGTATAGGGATTTTAAAAAATCCCTGAAACAGGTTAATGATGGAAAAACTACTGATGTTGCTCAGCAAGCTGTAGAGTCCCTCATATCGGTACGTGTTACTTGAACATTGTTTGTCAGATTGACGCAGCTGCTGTTCTTAACATAATAGTTCTCAAAATTTAAATTTGAGAATTTTGTTTTGAATTATGATTTATTATTGTTCCCTACCAAGCTAGGTTTTTAGTTATCTTGGGTAATTTCTTGCTAGGGCTTGATTTTTAATAAATTTTATATTATATGATTATGCAGCTTATGAAAAACCCATCTACACCTCAGCGTTTTTGGCTGCCTCTTCTGTATGACTCGGTAGGCTTTCTAATGTTATGATTCTGCAAGTTTGTATTCTCTGCTATAGATATATATTCTAAATAATTTGGCAAACAAATTTATTTCCCCCAATCTGGCATTTTATAAAATTATGTTGTGCAGTTGAAGCTGCTCAGCTGGCAGGAGCGTCCTCTGCTAAACGTCTCTCAGACCAACCTCTTGTTGAATAAAGTGCAAGAGTTGTCAATGGCAAGGCTGCGACCGGACTTCATTGAAGCTGAGTTGCCACCGCAAGCCTTAGGTGGTGTTAGGCTAGCTCTTGCTACAAATCTTGGACGTGCTATCCTGGAAGAAAAATGAGGGCCTACTCTTTGAATGACTAGTTTGCCATCTGCTCGCTGGGGCTGTCGGACAGCATGTGAACTGTAAAGGGCTGTTTCAATAGGTATTGTATCCTGCTACTCTTAGTTACATAGCAGTCTAACAAAAGGTTTGTTCTTTGTTGCGAAAAGGGGTTTCAATAGCTGTAGCTGTTGTAAATTTATATGATATTCACCTGAGTTATTCACTTATCAAATTTGTTGAGATAAAGAAAGAGAGGATATTAGGTCCTTCTGCCTTTATGTTTGTTTGTATCCCTTCTGTGTACTGCTCAGGAAAAATCTACATTCATCGATCACTTTCTAAACAGTTCATTTTTTCTTTCATTCTTTCTTTATTATTATTATTATTATTATTTTAAGAAAAATCATATTTAACCCTTAGGTTTTCATGTTATTTAGATTTAGTCATTAAGTTTCTCATTTCAAGAATAAGGTTCCAAAGTTTTACCCGAATTTTAAATAGGTTCCTTCGTCACTTTAAGGTCAAGTTATCAGTTTGTTATCCGCTACATATGATTCATTTGACACATAGTGTCCATGTTAACATTCCAATCTCAATACCATGTCAATAAGTGCCAAGTCATCCATATAAATTACTAATTTATAAGTTGTTCTCATGAATTGATATCAGTCACACTAAATTACTATTTTGTTACCAAAAAAAAAACCTGCTGTTAGAGAACCTCGTTAAGCCAATTGGAATTTTTATCATATTTTTGAATTTTTATTCCAATTTTTCCCTTGCATTAAAGGGGCAAAATGACGCTTATACCCTTTAGTTTCACACTTGTAATATTTCAAACTATCTAGTAGTCATAGTTTGTTATCTTCTAGAACTCTAACCCTAGAACGGCACTGTAGTTTTGAGTGAGAGACCCACGCTTGAAGGACTTTGTGAGAGATATTATTATTTTTACAATTTTGCCCCTCTTTTTTTAACTAATTAGGATCCGTCTCCTGCTAAGAGAGACCCGAGCTTTAAATTCGAAGCTTCACTATCAAGATCTGCGCTTTTGCATCGTCTACAGTAATAATCATTTCTTTTTCTCAAAAAAAAAAAAAAAACCCTTCTTTTTCTTGTCGGAGTGAAAGTAACTGGCCACTGATAATTTGAAGATGTCTGTTAAAATAGTGTATATCTGATTGCATGTATAAACTTTAAGTAAATGTAAAAGTAAATCCATCTTCTCCTGCTGGTGCAAGAAAGAAGACAATAGGACTAAAAACCTGAAATTGGAACGATTGCCAGAAGGTCTAATAGGTTGTCGGGTGTGTAAATAATAAGGTCATGCAGGGACATCTAACAAAAAGTCCACAAAAGCTAATGATCTTGCTGGTGGTGGGGTACTGTTTAGTCCAGCTTCCAAGCTCTAGTAACAAGATTATTAAAAAGAGTGATTGTATCATCAGTGAAGAAGGGAATCCAGCCGATAGAAGCAAAGAGGCAACAAAAATGCCAGATTGTTATCAAACCCTTTTTGTTTAACTTTTTGGGAATTGCTTTACTTTTGGAAATTATTTGTTGGTTGTACATTGTGGGACAAGTGCAGCTGTTGCCAGTTTGTTCAGCCAAACTTTTGGGAATTGTTGCTATATGTCGGGCCAAATCGCATCAAGTCGGGCTGGGATCGAAACCTAAGGTTTCTGAGACCCTGGGATCCATCTTGGGGTCTCTGGGCCCAAAACTGGCTTGAGAGTCGTTTTGAATCCGATTCTTCATCCCTTAATTCATACTTGATCCCCACAAACCTTAGGGTTCAAATCACTGATCCCCACATTGGTCATCAATTATTTCCAACAAGCTTTACAAATTAATAAGGGCTGTGTAGGGAATCTAGGGATAGTCCAAGAACTTCTGTTGTATTATAAATTTTGTGAGCAATTCTAACGGTCTCATTCTATCCTTTGTATGGATTAGTTTTGTGTTTAAAGGTTGGGAGTTTTTTCCTCAATATTTGTGTGCGGAGACTAGAGGTGTATTTAGAATTGCAATTTTGCAAGAATAATCTGAGTCTTTTTTTAAAAAAAAAATCACAATGGAGGCTTATAGACAATGTTAGTTATTTTTACAATTATAAACAAATGTCCTTATTGGCAATTTTGTCCATCAAACCATAATTATATGTTAATGTTATCCAAGCATTCAATTGATAGAAAAAAAAATACTTTTTACCATGTTTTACTAAACGCATGTGTGATTTTTAAAAGTAGCAATTTAAAAAAATATATTTATTAAAATCGCACTTATTAAAACTGCAATCACATACGACTTAAGTGTTGAGGCATTTAGTGCCATCACAACTCACAAGGTAAATAAAAATTTGTTAAAAACAATAGCCTTAATCCAACCCCTTGGCTCCTTTCTTTAGTAGACTCCATAACCTGCTACTTAGCATTCTCTGGTGGAAAGGGCTGCTCCCTAACAATCTTCGGCACACATCTGTCGTTCATTTATGGAATTATTAGGTAGATAAAACCCATTAATTCATTTATGGAATTATTATAAACTTTGTCAACCAATTTTTTTTTCTTCCTTTTTTTTTCTTTCAATATTTTTATTTTATTGAAATAATAAATCTAAAAACTCTCTTATACAATACATATACAACTGAATTGATGTAGAGTGCCCATAAACTATTGAATTTATGTACCTTTTTTTTTTTTTTTTTTTTTAATAAAAATTGATCCAACAGGTTTTGGGCCATTTCTGGGAGCATGTTTAGGAGGCAGAGGAAGAAGAAGAGGCGACAGAGACTGTAATCAAGAGTCAATCCTTGAGATGCACCAAAAGAATTAAGAATAATCAAGACTCGCATAGAAATAGGCTTACAGTATACACAGTGAACATAAATCTGACTGCAATTAACAAGAAGTAGCCCCCACCCTTATAATACATGCTAATAACAAATAATATCAGTACTAGAATAAACAAAAAATAATACCCACCACTACAGAGTAATTCAACCAAAAAGTGGGAAAAAAAGGAAACAAAGAATGGGAAAAGATTTAGCTGAGAGCTAAGGAAGCTTGGGAGGAAAACAAACAAAATACAGTATATAACGGACATCGAAGGAATCTCATATGACTTTATATGACAATGAATTTCAAAGAATATCGGTCCACCTTCCATCACAAGCATGCCTCTGGAAGTCCTCCGCACCCCTTTCGCCTCCGCTCGGACTCTAGATGGTCACAAACAGTGGCCAATGCTAATATACAGGATCATTGCTACTTCTTTAAGGCACCTGATGCTCACCCGCACATGAAATGAGGAGGAACTTCTTGGCCCATCTTTACTAAATACAAGCAGAACTACGAGATGTTCTGCAAATGCAGCATCAGTGCAAGAATAGCTTGCCTTGGTTGCCCTGTCCATGCACCAGGCTCAAGTTTCTTACAGTTTTTTGGGCATATTGTAAGTCTTCTTTAGAAACTTTGAAGCTGCTTCATCGTTCCGGTAGCATAGAACACGTAGAAGTGTGTTTGGGTCTGTTGGGTTCCACTGCCCAGAAGATGGAGGTAGTGGAAGTTTGGACCTGGCAGAAGAGCCGTATGTCTCCAAGGTCACACGTCTGAACCGCTCAATGAGGCTCTCGGTATCAGTTCGGAAGAGTGGAAGGACTCCTCTCACTGTAGTACAAAACTTATCTATCAATTCAGAAGGCAAGCCATCCCCATTCACCCAGAATAGATCTTTAAGGGATTTAAAATCATCTTCTATTATCTGAGAGTCTTGCCGAGAGAAAGCACGGGAAGGGCCTCCAGCAAGCAATACCAGCAAGAACCCATCAAAGGAAGCCCTCATTATGTCAGTAATAAGCCGTGTACGAACCCTTTCATGCACAGCGTCTGAAATGATCACCAGGTTCTTCTCAAGCTCCTGAATAAAAGGATCGATCCTAGAAGATGATGGCTCTCCAACATATAAACCATCCCATAGAACATGACTTAGATCATGGAAGATTATTCTATAAGCCACTGCCTCACAGAGTTGCTGAATTCCTTCAATACAAGCAGCCGGAGAAAGCTCAAATTTCTTAACCAAACCATTTGAAAAGTCCTCTGCATGAGCAGACTCAGAGTTTCTGAGACGAGTGATGATCCTCTTCTCCATAACATCCAACTCACTCCAGACTCTTTGCAGGGTGTTTATACGAACACACAGCTGTAATATTCCAAAGGTGTTATCCCCATTCATTGTAGCAACCTGAGGATTCCTCTTCTGAGAATTTGGAGATTTTTCTTTCTTCTTTCCGAAGCCTTGGAACTTTGATCCTATAGTACATCTCGTCAATGCTGGCAAGGTGGGAATAAATGTATTCCGTGATCCTGCATTTCCAAATAAAGAATAATAATTACCAAATATATGACAAACCTGAAACCATGTAAGCCTAATTTGCAATTTCTGAAAGCACTTACCACAGCCAGATTTTGCCTTGGTTACGTAATGTTGAAGACATCTGTCAAGACCAGCCATCAAGTCAGGAAGCAGTGCAGGATGCATTGGTATTGGCAACTGAAAGAATGCATCCAAAGTTTCATCTAGAGTTCGCAAAACTTCAACAGCAGATGGAGCATATCCTTCTTGGTTTCCCTGTGGATTCCACACCTAAATATCATAATGAACAAGGTTAGGTCAAGGACAGAGGATAAAGATATATGTTCACTGGCCAATGGTCCGAAAACCAAATGGCATCATCCCCTTCTTCCATGGCATTACCTCTTCCCACAAGTGAGGGGTAGAGGGTGAGATCATGGGTTTAGTCCCGTGTGGGAGCATGAGCTGTATAGTTACCTCTATAGCGCTAATTGTTCAATTTTATTATAGAATTACTAATGTCCATCTTAAACTTATCTGTAAGCAAGCCTCCGTACAAGATGGGAGACTTAGCATAGCCAATTAAACAATTCTTTATCAGAAAATTCAACAAATATTTCTGTCAAAATTTGTCAGGACGTTCCACCTGAGGAAGCTTTATTTCGTAACAGGTAACATGTTATCTAGATAATTTTTATCTGAGATTGTGCCTATACATATAAAACAACAATTCCTAAGTTTTTCACTTATACCGATTGAACAGAAAATATAACTAAACTCTACATAGATGGGTTGGCATTCCTTTTTTTTTTTTTTTTTTTAGGTGAGGGAGGGTTGGGTGGGTGGTGGTGGGAGAAGAGGGAGTAACTAGATGCTTCACATCCAGCTCCAGTACTTGCCCATGAGCCCACAGAAGTGGATCCAGTAAATTAGCTATGATAGCAAACTTCAAGTAAAAATGCATCAACAGAGAATCTTCAAATGCATGAGTTCACACCTCTTGTTGCAGATTCCTGTCAACCCATTCCTTCAGTCTGTCTACGCTCTTTTTGATCCACACTTTAACCAGATTGGCAACTGTAGCTTCAGCTTCATAAGGAGGCATCTCACGAATTATTGCCTTCCCTCCATCGTCACTGTCCACTGAATCTTCCACTGCTATCTGCACAAGGTCTTTCTCCAGCTTATCAGCAGCTCTCAACACTTGTACTGCATCTGGTGTCAACTCCATTATACCCGATATGAATTGCTTGAGCTCATTCCCATAGCAAGCGTGAAGGGTGGCCACAGCCACACCAGCTGCAAAAGGATGCCATCTCTTCAGTATTGGACTGAACACCTCCTTCTCATTAATGGCCAGATCACCAACATCCTTTGCAAGGATGGCAAGGAGAGGAAGAGGATTTGGCTGGTTTTTGGATGCTCTCCTGCTTGAGTCTGCCTTTTCCATTCGCTAAATAATAAGAAGTCAAACATATTTCAGGTGATATTTCGACCGTAAAAGAACAAAAGAAAGAAAAAACTATTGAATCTACTGCAATGTAAACAACACTGGGCATACTAACACACCGAAATCCCCAGTGTATCACATTTAGGCCCTCTTACTAATGGGAACAGCCAGATGAAGAATGAAGATAGGACTTACCTGAGCAAAAGCCGTGCGTAGTGATGACCTGATGTAAGTTTCAATCCTGTTGCGAGCCACATCAACTTCACCTTTCCTCCTCCTGCGATACTCATTAGATATATCTTCAACCAAAATCTTGGCAGCTGATACCCCCAAAGAAACAATGCCCTGCATGGTATCGATATTTCCACCATCAAAAGTGTCATGATATGCAAGGAGCCTTTTTTCTGCCCAACCCAACATTGAACTCAATGTAGAACTCAATATCTTGGAGTACTCTGCATCCTTTGTTGTTTTTGCATCTTTTGCAACTTCTGCAAGCTGACTATCAGCTGCATACAGCAGATCCATCTCAACTTGGCCAGTTGAAACAAAACGGTGAAATAAAACCCACGTGAAGCAAATGTTATGGAGCATCTGGTTCATTCCAAGAATTCCCCATGTCTTCTTAATGTGTTCCATCAGCTCATCAACTTCATCAATAATAGATGTCTCGTCATTAGCATCAAAGCAGGCTTCTAGCAGCATTTCGTAGAGCCGGAGATTCAGCGGGAACCCATCTGCCCAGTGGCATGTTTCATAGAGAGACCCGTCAGATGATCTGCTAGCAAGAGCCATAACAGCGCTACGAAGAACTTGCATAGATTCATTGTTCTTCCCAGTTTCTATGGGTTTATCCAAAGCCCCACGAATAATTTGCCGCAGCCTCTGTGCAGTAGAATATGACTTATCTAGTGGTGTATGGGGATGCAAAAGGAGACCAGCCTCAATAACTTTCAGGGTTCTCTTCTGCCATGCGTCATATTCTTGTTGATCAGTAAAGTCTGAATGCTTGAGCTGCTGTAATAGCTCTAGTGGAACTACCACCGACTCAATTCGCCTTCCAACCTGTCATGAGAACAAGAATACAAGGCCTTGATAAACTTGATTGCATTTTATCAAAAAAAAAAAAAAAGGGAAACCCATTGTAGCATTATAACAACAATAGATCCAGGAACTACGGACAAAAACACAAACTTCCGAAAGTAGTTAATAATATATTGGCCACCATTGGAAACAAACCAAGAAGGAACTCGAAATTAAGACAATTAATGTAAGGGAATTGTAGTTCAAAACTTGGAAATTTTACAACTACCAAAAAAGGCTACGTTTCAGCAATTTTGAGGTCAAAGAGAAGGAGAAGCCAGGAGGAATTCCAAAATTCTAGGGAAACTTTCGAAAATTATGTTTCTTTGAACTGCAGTTAACTTTAATTATGATCCACATACGCTCATCATCAGATCCAACGAAAATGATTTCGCTCAGGAAAACAAATTTAGTACAAAAACAATAATAAAAGAAAAAAGTAGTTAGAGAGTAGAAAAACACCAACGCCAATGAACCAGAAATCAAAAAAATAAACCCCCAGCAAAAAATGAAAGAAAAAAAAGTAATAAAATTCAGCTACATTTCTATCGTTTTCATAATTTCCATTTCATCATAATGGTCCAAAAAATACAGAAACAATAAGAAGAAAACCAAATCTCAATAACTCAAAAGCACATTGATGACCCTCAATTGGTGTGAAGTAGAGAAGGAAATAAAATCAGAACCCTAAAATGGAGCTGACCTGGCCAGCAGCGATCCTGAGTAGAGCTCTTCTGACTCTGGAATCCGCGGCCTCCGAGACCCCCATTTGAGTCCTCATAAGCTCCCCAACAGTCATTGGCCTCCTCGGCTTCACCTGACCAGACCCGGAACCGGGTCCCGACCCGGGACTCTTCTTGGAGCCCGACCCGGATGGCGATTTGAGGCCGAATGCCTTCTTGACCTTGCTGGCGGCGGTGGAGGTGAGGGATCGCTGCAACCCGGGCGAGGCCGGGGAGTGATGAGCCGGCGAGTCGGGATTGGGGACGTAGGTGAGTTGCTTGCCGGTGGAGGTGCGGCAGGCAGCGACGAAGATCTCGTAGGCGGTGAGCCGGAGTTCGGAATCGGTGAGCTGGGCGCCGAGTTGGCCGAGTGGGGACGGTAGATCGGTGGGATGAGCTTTGGCAAGCATTAATGGCGGCGGCGGCGGTGGCGGTGTTGTCTCCCTCTTGGAGTGGCCCAGAGACAGGTCTCTGAAGAGGTGAGCCATTGCGTACAGGGAGAGAGAATGAGTTAGAATCTGTGCTTCTGCATACACACACACCAAAATCTAGACTGGACACTACTGGAGAGAGAGAGAGAGAGAGAGAGATAGGATCTGTTGGGCTTTTTCCTTTTCTTTTTCTTTTTTTGAAAAATATTAAGAAAAAAAAAAAAAAGTGGAGGGGGGAGTAATGAAATTGAATTTGAGAGTACGTTAGAGGACTTTTTGGTAATATTCTAGTTTTGTCGGAGTGATCAGTACAAATTACAATGCAGGAGGAGGATCTTAAATTCTTAACTTTATATAAAGAGAAGAGAAGAGAAGGGTAAAGTAAGAATTACCTTGGATGACGTGTCCAATATAAAAATAAAATTACGAGTTTGGGCCCTGGGGCTTGAAAACTGATGACATCTCACCCAATCCTCTATAATAATGTATTATCATCATCCTAACCTAAGAGAAAAGAGATTATTGAAAGTTAACGTGTTTTGAAATCAAAATTTGCGCAAATCGTAGCCACCCAATGCACGTTTGATGTTTCACACCGTCAAATCAGTGACTCATGTTTTTTTCCTTTTAAATAAAATCACCCCGGCGGCTTTTGCCACTTTTTACATTTACATTTAACTGATTATATCGCATTTTTCATTAACAATTTAACATCAAAGCGTCACAGTCAAGCTAGCCCGACTCAGATTAATCATCCACAAAAATCTAGTAAGTCTCCCAAACTTATAGATAGTAATCCAAGTGGGCACTGAATCCTTTATTCTCGTTTGTTGTTATAATTGTACAATCAAACAATTTTATAGGTGGAATCAGTGAATTCATGGCTCAGTAAGTTAATGCAACCAACCAATATCCTCTGTGTGTGTGTGACGTGAGTCATTTTTGCTTTATTAAAATTTCTCTCTTTCATCAAAAATCATTTAAATAAAAATCGTTCTTTTCGTAACAATCTTCCTCGGAAGTTGTTTTCTTTAAATTCTTATCTCAATAGTTATGAAAATCAGATTGCAACATACATTGGCATACATAAATTACTTAAATTGCAAGGGCATTTTTACTATGGTAATTTTTATTTATTTGTTGGCTTTGAGAGCGTTAATAACTTTTAATAATTTAAGTGAAATATTAACACAATTGATAATTTAAAGGGCCATTATAAAGAATGTATATATACTTTTTCCCGAAATAAAACATACTAAATACAATTCCATCCGCCTACCCTTTTTTATTCTTATTTAAGAAATCTGTCTTCGTTGGTGTACAGTTGGCAAGATTTATATCCTATTAGTTTTATTTCCTTTTTCCTGAGCGGTAGGGAAGATCCATATACACATGCGGGGCAGTGACCAAATCACAACTCGAAAGAGGGTTGAGAAAGGACAGAATTTTCCTTTTAAATCCGGTTAAAATTTTATAAAAATGCCATGTATTTTTTTTTAAAATTAAAATAATAAAATTAAAATAATTTTTATTTAAAAAAATATATAATAAAAAATATGTATTTGTCACCTAAAAAGTAAGCTATGTTATTTTAAGAAAATTCCTAAAATTCTGTCCAGTTGCGAACGCGTGTGAAAACTGAAAAGCACGAAGGCGTGTGTCTGGTGGGTTTTTGGGAGATGGAAAAGTAGTAGAAATGAAAGCTGGAACACGGAGGCAAGCGGTTGGCTTTTTCATAAACCGTTGAATGTTGGTCCTTGATTGGTGGGGACCACCCTTCACATTAAAAAAATATTCAATAATGAATCACAGGAGCGAGAATTGTTTATTAAGCGGAAAAGCAAGACATTACAATAAATAAAAAAAAATAAGGGGAAACTTCACTGAAGACCCCCGAACTTCCATCCGTTTTGAAATACCCCCCTTAAACTTCAAAATCTCTCAATTTAGTCCCCTGAACTTTCAATTGCTTTCAATTTGGACCCCTCCGTCAGATTTTAAACATCACATGACGTTTATACCCTTAGCTTTTGTATAAAATTTCAACTTCCAAAACGTTTTTTTATTTTTTAAAAAATAAAAATCATCGATATTTTAGTCTTTTTTTGAATTTTTAACAGCTAAAATTAACGGAAGGGTCCAAATTGAGAGCAATTGAAAGTTTAGGAGACTAAATTGAGAGATTTTGAAGTTTAGGAGGATATTTCAAAACGGGTGGAAGTTCGGGGGTCTTTAGTGAAGTTTTCCCAAAAAATAACGAGTGACAGCGGCAGAAATATGAGGACGATTTCTTTATTGTACTCTCAACGGTCAACACACTCAACCCAACCAATCCCTGCCAGCACAAGTTGAGAATTTTTCAAGCACCAAGGCCAACCACAGTAATAAACCACATTGCGTTACCTAACCTTATTATTATTATTTTTTTTAAAAGGTTTTTATTTTTATTTTATTATTGTCAATGTTACCTAACCTTATTATTATTATTATTATTTTTTTTAAAAAAAAAATCTGAGAAATGTAATTTATCTTGTCAACTAAGAAGTCACGTGTCTATCTTATATCAGTAGTCAATGCAATCAACATGGGAGACCAAATTTGAATGCCCATAATATTGGGCACTTGTATTTTGTTTCTATGAATGCCTTAATCAAATAATATTGGGCACTTCTATTTTCATTTCAGTATGGTCGACATACGAGATGCTTCAAGGAATGCACATTATTGGACTTTGAGAAATTTTTTTAGTGGTTCAATGGTGCAAGAAAATTCTCAAATGGTCAGGACATGTATTAGGACGTGAGTTCGAATATCTGCAATGGAGAATCTCTACATATGCCTAATTAGTATTAACCGCATTGAATTCTTATTGATGTTTTGATGGGGCTGGGTAAGCTATGACTCAAACAGACTTGAGAGAGCGCCTATGGTTCCCATTGTCTTGTATGGCTCCCAGCGGTTAGGTGTTACTATGGCCACGCCTAAATAAGATAGTCACAATTGGTCTCTCGAGGCTACCATTTTAAATTAGGAAAAAAAAAAAAAAGCCAAAGAATTGTTAAAAGTTAGCTCCCTCAATCTTTCGTTCAATTTGTGATATTTTCATAATATTTAATTTGTTCAAGGTATTCTATTAGTTTATTATTGAAGTTGCAATGTTTTTATTCCGTTCCAATATAACAAAATCACCCAAAAAAAAAAAAAAAAAAATTTAGAATATATCGATGTGAAGGCTTTTTCTTTTTTATCTTGTTTTTTTTTTAATCGTATACAATGTATTTTTTATTATTTTGAGCTGCAAAAAGAAAATATTGCAATTCTAATAGTATTACAAATTGAATAATAGATTGAGAGTATATGTAGTTTTCCTAAAATTATAAGAAAGACACTTCACAAAATCTCCTTAAACTTCTACTCGTTTTGATACTATTTTTCAAAGTTTTAAAACTCTAAATTAAGGGTATTGAACTTTTAAATATATATATATTTTTAACTTTTCCAATCTGTTAAGATTTTTCGCTTAAACCTTGTCAAAATTGCAAAAATATACATTTGCAATTTTTTTTATTTTTTATAATAAAAAATATGGGTATTTTGGAAATTTTGACAAAATTTAGCAAAAAATCCTAATAGAATAGTGTAATTAAAAAAAAAAAAAATTCGATACTTGATTTAAAGTTTTAAATAATTTCAAAAAGGTTTTAAACTTAAAAAATAATTTCAAATCGCGTTATGGAATTTCTCCGTATAAAAATGGTATATAATATATTGAATTGCTTCTTTGGCTTGATTGTCGGCAAGTCTAGAAGACACCAATGGTCGGGTAGCATGTTATTGTGTTTAGGAAGTTGGTCAATTTACAAAGCCGGGTAAAGGAAGAGGTTTCCCTCTTGTTCCTTTGGCTTTCCGGTTGATGTGACTAAAGTGGATTTGAAATATATATATAGTTTAGCAATACGTGGCTTACAAGGAATTGAACATACGATAGTTATCATCAATTCAATACTATAATTCTCCATATGATTAAAAAAAAAAAAATAATAAGAAGAAGAAAAAGACAAATAACAAAAAGAAAAGCATGTTACAGGAATACAACCAGGGTTGTCAAAGATTCGAGTTGTGTGCAACTCCAGCTTTTTCCCCCACATTGTTTTCCATATTATATGCCTTGGTTTGTTATGAGGGATAAACAAATTGAGTTATTCACCAAAAAAAAATACATTAATAAATAATCCAATTAAGTTGTATGTTTCGCCACATGAACTACTTTCCTTATGATTGACTAACAACTTAATCAATTCTTTAAGTTGATTATATATATATATATATATATATATATATATATATATATATATATATATATATTGCATCTTAGACATTGATTTCTATGTCAGATTTTGGGAGAAAAGTAACTTATGAACATTAAGGATATTTTTTGCCATTATAGCTTAAGAATTGAACTAAGATTGAACACTTAGAGACTATCAATGATGGTGGTTCAATGGCTCAAGAAAAATTTTAAGTGGTCAGAGCATGTAGTAGGGCGTGAGTTCAAATCTGCGTATTAGAGAATCCCTACATATGTCTAATTAGTATTAGCCATCTTGGATTTCCATTGATGCTTTAGTGGAGCTGGGACAGGCTATAGTTCAGTCGGACTTGAGAGAGCGCATGCGGTTCCCACCGTCTAAGCCCCTCTTATGTGGCTTTCAGCGGGTATGTGCTATTATGGTCATGCCAGGTAGAATAGCCATGATTGGTCTCCTCGCCCTACCCTTTTTGTTTTTTAAAAAAACAAAAGAAAAAAAAAAAAAGATTGAACGCTTAGAGAACATCGCAAACCTATTGTTGTTGAGGGGAGGAGGGTGCTCTCTCCCCTTCCCCTCTACTACCATCTTCCGCGCCCACCCCCCCGCGCGGGCCCTTTCTTTTTCGTCCATTGCCATCCCACTGGATTTGATTGGGTTTCTAGATCTATTTTTTTCAAAATCAAATATAGTTTTCTCCATCAGTTCTGTCCATCCACGCTTGCTCACCAGCCACCTACCTTCATGCATCAATCTGTTGGCCATGCACCGATGTGTGGGTCCCACACGCTGGTGTGTCAGTGACATCATCACTAGTACAGCTTCAGTTCGTCAAATTCACTTCTCCACAGTCCTACGCATCGGTCGCTGATCCAATTTTGATGTCACTAATTACTGTTTTTTGTTTTTATTTTTGTTTGATGCTTGCAGTACTAAAAAATCAGCTTATACATGGTAACCAAATGATAATGATTTGGATAATGAGTATGGGATCAATTACGGTGTTAAGGTTAAAGAATGATTCATAAAGGATGAGAAATCATTAGAAACACCATCTTAAGAGGGAAATGTTATATTTTCAAATCTCAATAAAACACTCAAAAATATTGGAATGAATTTCATAACGTTCGTCTCGGAAAGAGCTTTCCAAAATGGGGTCTCACGTACAATTCTGAGACCTGTAGCAAACGTTATGGCTGTTTTATTGAACACAGCGCAATCAGTCAAATAGCTGAAAGAATGCTGAAAGTACCAAATCTTTGAGACCGAATGTTCCTTGACAATGTATTAGAAAACTACATACAAGAATTCAAGGCATAAGTCCAAAACTACACCGAACTTTCGGTGGGGGACCACCCGAATGTTCGTTGACCTGTTTTTGGATCGTTGGATATTGACCAAATGCCCGACAAAAGCTGTACACCATACCCAAACATTTGCCCAATAAGTACCAAACGTTCGGTGACGTGATGAACTGTTACAGTAGTGCCCACATCTTTTCCAACCCTATAAATGCCCCTCCCCACTCGACACTTAAGCCTTATTGTAATACACCGATAAATCACAATTTCTTTTAAAATGATAAAAGTCTCTTATCCGGTTAATAATTCCATAAAACACATGGCATAAACCTTCTTTGATTAACCCAAGCCCTTAAAGCCTATTAGCAAGCAAAAACCCAAGGTACCTACACTAGGCGAGCGCTCACCCAGGGGAGCACACGAGCGCTTGCATGAACAATGCAATACCCCTTGTGCATTACCCAATCGTACCTCTAAGCTTTTTTGACCTTTTTATAAATTGTACAGGAGCGCTTGCTACTACAGTACGCGAGCACTCATTGACCGATTTTCAGACTCTTGGACAATACCCAAATCGCACGCCTAAAAAGCATTTTTAACCTATTGTGAACAGTACACGAGCGCTCGACATCATAGTACAGAGCACTCGCATCTTTTCAAGATTTTTCCTGCAACGCCCTCAACTTTTTCCACCTATATAAACTCACCCCCCATACGACCCTTAACCGTCATTTTAGCCTACGTTGCCCTAAAGCAACCTTGCTTGGTTGGTTTTTGAGAGTTTGTGAGGTTTGTGAGTGTTCTTGGAGAAGGAGGAGCTGTGGAGCTCTAGCTATCTTCTAAGTTAACTTCTTAACCCTTTCTTCATCATTTTCTATTGTTGATTACTCTCCTAGTGTTACAAGTTTGAAAGATACAATAACAAGTTCTTGTACCCATTTATTGTAAAAGCAAAGAATGATTTCGAAAGATTTTCAACCCACCTTGTTTTCTTTAAAAGTTGGATGATAATATGTTTTGCACTTGGATGTGCCTATTTCTTAACAAAACCAAGAATGCTTTCAAAAGGCTTTTAAACACCATTTTGACTCTTTGCGTTGTGTCATATGTGTTTATTTTAAGCCTAGGAAAGAAGATGCCAACCAGTAGCCTTAGATAGAAGCCTAGAAGCATTTTTCGGGATTTCTAATCAAAC
Organism: Corylus avellana; assembly: GCF_901000735.1. NCBI lineage: Eukaryota > Viridiplantae > Streptophyta > Magnoliopsida > Fagales > Betulaceae > Corylus > Corylus avellana. Next base: position 12,710,443 of record NC_081548.1, on the reverse strand, counting down.
CCTAGCCCCTGGCCAAACGCTCATCCTAGGGAACAAACGCTCGACTAGAGAGTGGGATACACACCCCCTTAGTCCCATAAATGTGTACAAAGGTTTTAGACGTCCATTTTCATTAGATGGGACCTCGTAGAGTTCTCTAGTACTGCTTACAACGGTGAGTCGTGTTTCTTTATAGCAGGAATTCGTAATGTCAGAGGACTCGAGCGAATATACGAGGTAAACACTTACGAATGCTTTCCTTAAAAACGTGGGATATGTTAGCTGACTGAAGACGCATATGATATGAGCATGTCTACTTTTTGTAATAATTTGGTAATTGTTTCAATAACTGGCTGATAAGATACATTGTATGACATGGTACACTGGTATGTGCGGTATAATGGCCATGAGCTTACTATGTAGACTTGATTCTATGATCTAATGTTGTGTGTTGTTATATGGGCATTCGATCCAATAGTTGTTTCATGACTGGCATAGCCTTAACGGGCGGTCACTATAGGACGTATATCATTAGTAGCGTGGGCCACCCAATGTCGTACTCGGTTAGCCTGCTAGTGTTATGGACAGTAGTGTACAATGGTCGGGGCACGAGCATTGTATTACAAGTCCTTCGGGACAACACCAACCCTACTAAGAAGGGGTAATATCTTGGGTAGACCATATATGATAATTATGACCTATAAAGCATTAGTTTTCTACATTAAAATACTTAGGCGATTGCCACCGAGAGTACACCATCCTTTATCAAGCCAAACAATATTTTCAAGGTGTGTTAATGGAGACAACACCTCCTTTCAATATTTATCAAAACTGCACATTTATTTCTACTTGATAATAATGAGTTTATGTCATAACCAATTGTGATGTTTACTTACTAAGTTGTTAGACTTACATGATTATTACTCTTATAGGGAGCTTGTTCCTATAACTCAAGAGTGGTATGGTTGCCATTACAGATTTGGCTTTAAGATCTTCATGTTGTTATCAGGTTTGCCTTATATTTTTAGTTGCTCCATGTCTTTATATTGATTATTATGCTTGCACCTGTAATGATTTATAGATTTCTTAGATTTATTTCACCTTTCTATGCATTAACTCTTATAATGCTTAAAGGGGTGGTTCCCCATTTAGCCACCAGTTGGTTAAATTGGGTAATTGTCAGTAACCTTGCCAGGCTGGCCAAGGCTAGTTTTGGGGGCATTACAATATGGTATTAAAGCATACGGTCTTGCCGACTGTAGTGAACAATCTGAGAATAGGCTGCAATGTCATAGGTACAAATCTTAACAAACTAGAGCATAGGATAGACCAAGGTTTCTGATGATTGTTTGATTGAGGTGCAGACTACAGTAACAACCTTATTGATTGCTTAGTATAGGGTTGAACTGGATTGCATGCTCTACGTTATAGGCACTTGATCCTGCTTTATACTTAGATGCGTGTTGGGTGTTGATGCTGGGCAACTATTCGAGAATGGCCAGCTGAGTACGTATGCACTTGGATATAAGCCTCGCCTCATCAAGCGCAAGATTTCAACCCGGCCCTTTCGGAGGCCGAGGTCCTAGTCATGGGCTCAAAACCAAGGAAAGGAAACACGAACAGACTCCAAAGGTTGCTAGACAATGACAAAGTGGAGACGACGTAGCGTATCAGCGGTACAGGATTTTCCACCGGTCCCCGAAAAATATAACCCCTACCTTAGTGCGGAAAGGAAGTGTGAGATGCACACACATCTAACCCATATCGTGGATGAGTATGCTAAGATGGAGTAAGAAGAGATCCAACTACCATAGACAGGAGCTTTGCCAGTTGGGTCTGACCAACAGAAGGCTGCCTTCCTCTCCAACATTGACAAGGACTACGAAGCGTTGGTCAAGGACGAAGAAGACCTGTCAAAAGAATCAACCAGAGAGTGCTAGACTTAGGAATTTGGTAACTTTGGAATAGGTAGGTTGCTAGGCAGTTAGATTATGCATTGTACTTAGCTGTACATGTTGTATTAGGAACTTAAGTGTTTTCCAAAATGAATTTCGAAAGGAAAATGAATTTCACTCATACCTCGAATTTCGCAAAATTAACTTTCGTGTCAATTTCAATCCTAACCATCCTTGTTTTGGTACCTCACTTATTTTAAGGACTTACCTTGTTTTTCTTCTTTACTGCTGGTTTCAAAAAAAATAAAAATATATAAATTGGGGTCTCAGGTGGAGCGCTTGCCCCCAAGGACGAGCACTCGATCAAAGTCCCACACAGATTTTAGAAGGAACGGCCGAGCGCTCATTTTTCCTATTCCCTTATACTTTCTCTCATTTTCTCTCAAACCAAAAAACTCCCCAATGATTTTCAGCCGTGTCTCCTTGGATTTCAAGCCCCAAAACTCCATTTCAACAACAAGGTATGAGATTTTAACGTTTTAAACTCAAATTTCTAGTTTTATGATTTTTAGGGTTTTTGACTTAGAGCTTCTAATTTCTTGCATTTCATGGCATTTAGCTGGTTGGTTGTGAACTAGAATCATGCTCTACAATAGCCTCTGTGTTTGGTTGCATTTCATGGCATTTTTGAATTTCCTTGCCCTCACCATGCAATTGATGTATGGGTTATGACTCAAACACCCCTATATTGACTTAAGTTCACACTCGCTCACTTCTTTGACTAATTTCGTCAAACCCAACACCCTAACTTTTGGATTTTGGGATTTTTGCCCTAAATTCAAAATTCCTAATTTTGTGGTTTCAAATTAGCCTCATAGGCCAATTGAGGCCCAAAACCTTCGATTGGAACCCCGAACTATGCTTTGGACTGATTGGATTCGGGAGTTTTCGTCCGAATCCAAAAATTACCAAATACCCTTCACTTTCAAATTGGGGATTTTTGCCCTAATTTGAGAATGGCCTGATTTTGTTAAAGGGTCAAACCTACCATAAAATCGAGCCTTAGACCTTGGAATTGGAAGCCTAACTTGAGAACTCAACCATTGAATTTTAGCATTTTTGTTCGAACCTTAAAACGACCAAAATACCCTTGGCTCTAAAACTTTAACTTTCATACCTTAGCAACCTCGCATCTTGAAGTCGCCATTATAAGGGCTTGCCCTTGGGGCAGTACCGAGCACCTCAAGCCATCAATCTTAACCCCAAACATTTTTTGGTGTTCTGTCCGAATTCAAAAATTACTGAAATATCCCTAAGACCTAAACCCTAATTTCTATAATTACCCAATCACCTTGATATCCATGCATCTTGAGGATGCCGTTATATTGAACTATCCATGAGGTGGTGCCACTCATTTCGATGATACCTTCTTTCAATGCAAAATTACTAAGACGCCCTTAAAAGCATAGACCTAAAATTTCCATGACTTGCCAAGTGCCTTGGTGCCCTCGCATTTTGAGGTCACCATTATGTTGGGTTACTCAAAGGAACTAAATATCTTGTCAATTTGGTGTTCTTGTAAAATGACCAAAATACCCTACCCCTAGATGACCTCACCTTGCTCACCTCTCATCCCTAAAAGCATTCTTATTATTAAAAACCCTCTTAAGAACCTTAAGATTAAAGTCAAACCGATATTGGAACCACCAACTCTCACCTAGTCAGACTTAGGTATTTGGCCTAAAAGTCTGAAATGACCTGATTACCCTTGCAACCAAACCCACCTGCTATGTTATTGAGCATTTGACCGAATTTCTAAACTACAACCAACCCCTTTGCAACTCTACTAAATTTCCATTTCAGACATCCAAATGTTTCCCGATACCTCCTTGCATATTTCTTAACACCTGAGGAGAGGAATTTCAGTTTCTAGGACTACGTCATCACTATTGTAGTTAGATGCATTAAGGTTGCACTAGAATTATTAGAGTGGTTTTGATCTGGTGCAGGTTATGGCACGGACAAAGGCTAGTGCGGCAGCTTCATCTTCATCCTACCCGACCCGACTTCGTAGGACCAGGGCTCAACTTCAGGAGGTCCAAGAGCCCGTCTCCGACCCTGACTTTGAGATTGAGGAGGCGGAGGAGGAGGCCACTGCAGAGGAGCCTGCAGCCTAGGATTCCGATGCTACCAATGAGGAGAGCACTGACACCGATAGCGACAACGCCAAGCTTGACTATGATCACACTCGCTTTAGGGTCACCAAGGTAGAGCATCGATACATCACTTTCTACCGCACCTGCAATATCATAGTCGAGAGAGGGATGAACGTGCCTGATGTAGGCAATCATGCCTTGAGAGTACGAGATGCACTCAATGCACGGGGGTGGGTGCCAATGATGGAGGATCACGGGCTAGTGGTGATCAATATAGTTCATGAGTTCTACGCGAATTTGCATAGGCGAAGGTCAGACTCCTTCCAAACTTGGCTGAGAGACAGGCCTATCACTGTGACTCCCACCATTATTTCATCAAATTACTGGGACCCCATTTGAGCGCAACCCTAATTACCCTTGGCCGCTTGATAGTGCTCCCAACCGCCTCCAGTTGGTCGAGCGTTTCGATGATGGGCGCACCCATCAGATGGACGTAGAGAGAGATAGGGGCTTCCTGATCAATGCCCTCTAGGATGATGGCCAGATGACCTACGCCCACATAGAGTGAGTAGTTTATTAAGATAGTCATGGATTCTAAGTCCCACATTGCCTAGTTACTAGGTGAAACTGGGCTTTATAATAAATTCTAAGAAGCTCCAAATTGACTAGTCCTTTTAGGGTAATAGAGCAGATGTGGCTAGCATTTTTCTTTAGGTCGTTACAAGTGGTATCAGAGCCACCTAGTAACGCCAAGTCATGTGGTAGCACTGCATGATGTGGCCCTGACGAGGACGTCAGGAATTTAAGAGGGGGAGTTTGTAACACCCCGATTCCAAATTGGAAAGATGAGAAGAAGCCTACATAGAGTGTGTGATTTATAAAGATAGTCATGGGTATTAAGTCTCACATTGCTTAGTTTCTAGGTGAAATTGGGTTTTATAATGAATTGTAGGGAAGCTTCAAATTGACTAGTCCTTTTGGAGTAATAATGCAAATGTGGCTAACGCTTTTTCCTAGGTTGTTACACTCCACGTCCAGAGCCTTGCCATTATTACGTATGATAGGGCTCTCTGCCTATACGCCCTCCTGACCCACAATTCCATTAACTTTGGCTCCTTTGTACTTATGACGATGATGGGGGTCTAACTGGCTGGGATAGTCACCTCCCTACTGTACGGAGCCTTGGTCACCCGGATTGCAGAGCACGCAGGAGTGCCTCTAGCAGGAGAGGAGCAGATGAGGCCCTTGGGACCATTGAATGCCCGATAGTGGTTGGCAAAACAGGTACCTAACAAGACCCGATTACGACCTGCGAGGACTCGTTACACGATTAGCCTATACACGAATACGACCCGTTTAGCTAAACGGGTCAGCGGGTTTGACACGATTATTACACGAAAAATAGCCGGGTAACCCGACATGACCTATTTAGCCAGTTTAAAATAACCGGGTCATATCAGGTAGACACGACCCGACACGACCCGTTTTCTTAGAAGGCACCTGACCCGACCCGACCAATTAAAAAACCCTAAACCCTAAAATTAAAAAAAAAAATGTAATAATAATACCAATGCAATTGCTAATAAAAACATTCACAAAATTAGCAATTTTCAACTCGATACATATTAGTCTTAAATAGTCCATTTCCATCATAGGCGGAGGTGCTGTGCTACACATCTCACTTTGTTTGATGATGTATACCTTTTGCTTTCGTTATTATTATTATTTTTCCTTTCTTAGACATATTTTTTCTTAAATACCTTTCGAGTTTACAAAATATGTGTATTTATTCTAGTTGTTGGACTGGCCCTGCAGCCTCTCTGTAAGATCTCCCATTGATATAGTAGTGATAATTGTTATTGTCTCCTATTGTCCATTGATATAGTAGTGATAATTGTTATTGTTATGATCAACTTGAACCTCACTACCATCTTAATCTGGTATGTGCTCTCAGCCAAAGCATTTGGTTGATGTAATGCAATCAGTAATGATAATTTTAGTTTCTCTTTAAGGAGAGTCGTTTGCTATGACCAGTCTAGATGTTCTCTGTTTTACTGTTCATATTAATTATTTTTAATGGTATATATATGAAATGAATATGGATCAAATTAGATTTCCCATGACATTTCCATCATAGCAATAAAGAAAAAGATAATAAAAAAAAGCAAACATAAACAAAATAATAAAGAAAAAAAGAAACAAGACTCAAAACTCCATTATCATTATATTCATTACAAATTAGGTTCCCATGGGCCATTATGCTTGGTGTTGTCTACTTGAAGGATCTATTATCCATCCCATGTAATCAAAGATATGAATTATGAAACACTACAAATATGCTCATTTTAAGAAATATTAACAAATTGTGCTCCAGAAATAGAGTCATCTTCTAGTGAATTTAATTCAACCACATCGTCGTCAATTTCGAATGACTCGAATGCATCTTCAACAAGTTCTTCAGTATTCATATACACACATAATCATTAGTTAAAGTATATGACTATATGCTATCAACTAGTTTAATAAGATTCAAAGAAAATTACAAAGGTACCATATACTACAAAGGTACCTAAATTCCTAATTCTTTAGATTGGAACACCAAGTACCCAATTCAGAGCACCCAAAATTGATTTCACAATGACATAGCTTTCTAAATATTGTAATTTTCAAGAGGAAAAGAATCATTTGAGATCTGAAACTTGTAATTCTCAATAACAACAGAAGAATTATGAAAAATGAACAGGCACTAATTCATAAATTAAATTATGAGAACAGAGGATAGGAACCTCAATCAAAGTAGATAGGTGTCATATTCAATTGCATTTCTTCTCTGTAGTATAACATCTATTGATAGATTCAACTCAAAATAAAGATATAAAGAATACATATACTCAGATTTAGATTTAGAATCGGCTCACTACATGTTCAATGCAAGATCATAACTAAGCCTAAATATCTTGTGCAATTTGAAGACAAAAATCTGGCCACTACCATAAATGAACATATTCAACCCAAAAAACATATGGTAACTTAAATGAGGAAGAGAATAATTTAAGAATTGAAACTTGTAATTCTCACAAAGCATAACAAGTAAAATGATGAGATGATAGGATAATAAGCTCAATTGAAGTTCTAAAAACCAAAATAGCTCAGTTGAATTTCTCCACACACTAAATCCATATCAAAGCTCATAAAAATCACATAAAAAGAAAAAAAAAAAACACAAAACACAAATCCAAACCCAAACATTCGTCTAAATACAGAAAACCGAAACTCCAAATAACTAAAGCATACAATTTTGATTCTGAAAAATTACAAGACCAAAAACAATGTACCGGTGAAGCCCTCTCTACTTTTGGTTTTGAAGTAAAGGAAATGAAACCCTAATTTTGAAGAAGGTTATAGCGAGGAGGCGCGACTGATGGTGAGGACTGAGGAGACAAAGAGTGCAAAGAGAGAGAGGCGCGGCTGAGTTGCTGATGGCGAGGAAGTGAGGTGGCGTGGCTGAGACGAGTGACGGTGAGGAGACAGAGAGTGCAGAGAGAGAGAGAGCCGAGAGTGAGAGAGGCACGAGCCTTACGCCTTAGGGACTTTAGAATTTTTTATTTTATTTTATTTTATTATTTTTTTATAAACGGGTCTGGCGAATCGACCGGCAGACACGAATGTAACCGGGTCTTAATCAGGTAGACCCGATTAAGACCTAAACCCAATAAGCCCAAACCCAATACCTATTTTTTTTGTGCTGTGTTCGTGCCGAGTTCGCGGGTCTTGTCAAAATTTTTAGCCCTATCGATACCTTGTTGCGAGCAGGTCCCATCTTTGCAGAGCCGAGTCGGAACTGAGAGCAACATGAGCATCACGGGCAGCATCTGGGAGACGAGCGGCGGATGGAGCTTACTCATCTACACCAGCGGATGATCTTGTACGCGAGCACATCCACAACACGCTTGATGGACTCCAGCAATTTGTGGGGAGCCTCACTTTGGAGTTAGGGAGGTTGTCTATAGAGTTCCAGAGTGAATTCCAGAGTATACGAGAGGCACAGCAGGCCGCTCACTCCCTGATCCAGCAGATGTACAACCACATGATGGGACCTCCGCTCGATATGAGGGATTATGGCATCCAGAGCCCAAGTGTCCACCTTGGGAGAGGGAGCCCTAGTGCACGAGGCACCCGGATTGTGGATTGGTATAGCCTAGCCTGAGGCGATCTGAGCGACGCCGATCATAGGTTATTTTGTTATAGACTTAAGACTTTTTGGCTTGTATGGTAGTTGTATCTATTTTGCTACATTATAAGTCCACCTTGGTGGTGGCAAATTTGTATGTATACGGCTTTTGTTTTCCGTCCTTTTCATTTCCTTTCTTCCTTGGATTTATTGATGCATGCTTTAATATTATTGTCAATATATATCTTTTAAACAATCCTAGTATTTTTTAAGAGATTTTTGAAAACCCTTTCTGCCGGGAGGATCTTATTTATTACTAAAACCAATTTCAAGGATAAAATTCTTATAAGGAGGGGATAGTGTAATACCCTGATAAATCACCATTTCTTTTAAAATGGTAAAGGTTTCTTAACTGGTTAATAATTCCTTAAAATGAACCTGAAAACATGTGGCCTAAACCTGCTTTGATTAATCCAAGCCCTTAATGCCTTTTAGCAAGCAAGAGCCCAAAGTACCCTCATTGGGTGAGCGCTCGCCCAGAGGACCACATGAGCGCTTGCATGAACAGTGCAATACCCCTTGTGCATTACCTAATCATACCTCTGAGCATTTTTTACATTTTGTAAATGGTACACGAGCTCATTGCTACAGTACGCGAGCACTCATTGACCGATTTCTAGACTCTTAGACAATACCCAAATTGCACGCTTAAAAATCATTTTTAACCCATTGTGAACAGTACACGAGGGCTCGCATCTTGTGAGGATTTTGCCTGCAGCACCCTCAACTTTTTCCCCTATATAAACCCAGGCCCTATACAACCCTTAACCCTTATTTTAGCCTCTGTTGCCCTAAAGAAATCCTGCCTGATTGGTTTTTGTGAGTTTGTGAGGTTTGTGAGTGTTCTTGGAGAATGAGGAGGTGTGGAGCTTTAGCTATCTTCTAAGGTAATTTCTTAAAACTTTTCTTCATGATTTTCTATTGTTGACTACTCTCCAGTGTTACAAGTTTTAAAGATACCATGACAAGTTCTTGTACCCATTTCTTGTAAAAGCAAAGAATGATTTCAAAAGATTTTCAACCCACTCTTGTTTTCTTTAAAAGTTGCATGATAATATGTTTAGCATTTGGATGTGCCTATTTCTTAACAAAACTAAGAATGCATTCAAAAGGCTTTTAAACACCTTTTGATTCTTTGCGTTGTGGTATATGTGTTTATTTTAAGCCTAGGAAAGGAAATGCCAAGCCACAGCCTTAGATAGAAGCCTAGAAGCATTTTTGGGGATTTCTGGCCAAACCCTAGCCCTTGGCTGAACGCTCCTCCTAGGGAACAAGCGCTAGACTAGAGAGTGAGTTACATGCCCCTTAGTCCCATAAATTTGTACAAAGGTTTTAACCATCCATTTTCATTAGATGGGACCTCGTATAATTCTCTAATACTGCTTATGACGATGAGTCATGTTTCGTTATAGTAGAGATTCGTGATGTCGGAGGATTCGAGCGAACATACGAGGTAAGTAAATACTTACGAACGCTTTCCTTAAAAACGTGGGATATGTCAATTGACTGACCACGCATATGATATGAGCATATCTATTTTTTGTAATAACTTGGTAACTACTTTAATAACTGGCTGATAAAATGCATTGTATGACATGGTGCACCGATACGTGTGGTATAATGGCCATGGGCTTACTATATAGACTTGATTTTATGGTCAAATGCTGTGTGTTGTTATATGAGCATTGAATCCAATGGTTGTTTCGTGATCGGTGCAGCCTTAAGAGGCAGTCACTACATGATATACATCATTAGTAGTGTGGGACACCTAAGGTCAGACTCGGTCATAACTCTGCTGAGAAGGGGTAATATCTCGGGTAAACCATATATGATAGTTATGACCTTTAAAGTATTAGTTTTCTGCGTTAAAATACTTAGGCGATTGCCGCCGGGAGGACATCACCCTTTATCAAACCAAATGATATTTTCAAGGTATATTAACGGAGACAACACCTCCTTTCAATGTTTATCAAAATTGCATGTTTACTTCTGCTTAATAATATTGAGCTCATGTCATAACCAATTGTGAGGTTTACTTACTAATTCGTTAGACTTACGCGGTTATTACTCTTACAGGGAGCTTGTTCTTAGAACTCAAGAGTGGCATGGTTGCCACTATAGACTTTGCTTTGAGATCTTCATGGTGGTATCAAGTTTGTCTTATATTATTAGTTGCTCCATGTTTTCAAATTGAGGATTATACTTGCACCTGTAATGATTTATAGATTTCTCAGATTTATTTCAACTTCTTATGCATTAACTCTGATAATGCTTAGAGGAGCGGTTCCCCATTTAGTCACCAGTTGGTTAAACTGCGGTAATTAATAGTAATCCTATCATGTTGGTTGTAGTGACCCAAATAATTAACTAAGCTTAAGTAGCTTAGTTAGAGGGTTAATTTGAGCTTTGGGTCACTAGGAACATCTGGGAGGGCATACATACGATGCAGCCTTTAGTCCCCTGGGGACGTACGGCCCATAGTACCGGACGTACTCTACTTTTTAGGACAATTCCAGTAGCACCCACATGCTTTTCAACCCTATAAATATCCCTCCCCACTCGGCCCTTAAGCCTCATTCTGCCCCTGTTGCCCTCTAGAGCCGCTACTTGAGTGATTTTGTGAGTTGTGAGAGTTCTTAAAGGAGAATAAGAGATTTCTTGAAGGTTTTGCTTCAAGGAGGTAATCTTCTAAGCTTAGATTGTTCTATACTTAGTTGTTATGTTGTTTTAAGTATTTTTCATAGTTAGCTTAGTTGGTAGAGCTTCTAGTTATGTTATTGCCATTAATCTTGGTTTCAGTTGGTTTAGCGTTTCATCTTTGTTGAACGTATTTTCTTATGCATGGAGACATTATTTTGAGATAGGAGGTTCTAGAAATCCTTTGGGTAGCTTTAGAACCAGTTTGGGAGGGTAGGAGGATGTTTGGAACAATTGACGTTCTATTTGAACCTTCTGGGCGAACGTACGGCCTTGAGCTTGGACGTACGACCCGAAGCGTTCCAGGGAACGCCACTTTGACTAGTCGTCCGAGAGTTTATGTTTTCATGTTCTAAGTTCGTTTTACTTGGATTTAAGAATTAATAATATGTCTTTTTTCAGTATTCGAGGTTAAGGAGCCTTAAGGAAATTTTATGGAGGAGCTTGACGACTTGAGAGAGTACAAACTCACATGAATGCTTGTTATTACTTTTCCCGCATTGCACGACTATATATATATACACAACTCTCATGAAATACATTTTGGACTACTATGAACTTTCTTTTATGAAAACATATGTTGATTAACAAGATAATGATGAGACTTGTAAAACATGCATATAAAAGACGGATAAGATTAATTGCATCGTATGACATGGTATACTAGTATATGCAGGATAACGACCATGGGCTTTCTATACAGGTTAACTTTTATGGTTAAATGTGTGTGTGTGTGGGCCTTGAATCCAGCGTTTTCATGACCGGTGCAGCCATTGCCAAATGGTTGGTCATTACAGGACGTACATCACTAGTAGCGTGGGACACCCGATGTTGGACTTGGTCGGGCTGCTAGTAGTGGACAGTAGCGTGCAATAGTCGAGGCACCTGCATTGTATTATAGGTCTCTCGGGATAGCGCCGACTCTACTAAGATGTGGTAATATCTCGGGTAGATCATACTGTTGAACTATGATATGATTATCATATTACAACATATATTATATCTATATTATATTCTTGATAAACTGTCACCTCATAATGTTGCATATGTTTTATAAATGACTGAGTTAACTATTTGATAACGGGTACGTCATGTGCATTTATACTCACTAAGTCATTCAACTTACCATTGTATTCTTTCCATTTTTTCTCCATATGTACATCTGTGCTGTTATAGATAGTTTAGCAGAAGACGGATACCGCAAAGTATCTGGTTATCATGGAGGGTTTGATCTGGGAAATGCTTGAGGACCTATTACGAGATTAGGCGAGTTCTCATGGTAACTAGTAGTTTTAAGTTATACTGTAGACTTAAGAGCTTTAATGCATGCTTGCATATTAAGGTATAGAATGAATCCCTTGTAAAGATGATTTGTATAGTGTGATTTCAGCTACTTTGATGATCCTTGGTAAATGCTCTGGTTGTAATGATTAATGTTTATAAAATCTTAATGTTGTTACTACTTAGTATCCTCTATTTTTGAGGAGTAGAGATTCCTGAGTCTTGTTTATCGCAGAATAAGGCTAGGAGACGAATCATGGAGTTAATTACTAGTGAATTAATTTTTGGGGCGTTACACTGGCAAATGCTAGTTTTGGGGGTGTTACACTTATTTCGCCCGTGTTGCCCTGTAAAATCTCTGCTTGAGTGATTTTGTGAGTTGTGAGAGTTCTTGAAGGAGAATGAGAGATTTTTTTGGAGGTTTTGTTTCAAGGAGTATTCGAGGTTGTGGAGCCTCAAGAGCATTTTATGGAGGAGCCTTACGACCTGGGAGAGTACAAATTCACATGGATAGTTATTGTTACTTTTCCCGCATTGCATGACTATTTTATATATATCAAATATGTATATTTACAACTCTTATGAAATACTTTTTGGACTATTGTGAACTTTATTTTGTGAAAATGTATGTTGATTAACAAGACTTGTAAAAACATGCATGTAAAAGACGGATTAGATTAATTGCATTGTATGACATGGTATATCGGTGCGTACAGGATAAACTCTATGATTAAATATGTGTGTGTTTATATAAGTCTTGCATCCAATAGTTATTCGTGACTGGCACGATCATGTTTGATTGGTTGGCCACTACATAAGAGACATCATTAGTATCGTAGGCCACCTGAGGTCGAACTTAGTCGGTTGTTAGTAATGGACGGTAGCGTACAATATCTGGGGCACCGATATTGTATTACAAGTCCCTCGGAAACAGCGTTAGTCCTACCGAGAATGGGTAATATCCCAGGTAGATCATATGGTTTGAACTATGACATGATTCTCATATTACAACATATATTATATCTATATTACATCTATGATAAATTGTCACCTCATAATGCTATATGTGCTTTATAAACAACTAAGTTCATCAATTAATGACATATATGTCATGTGCATTTATACTCACTCAATCGTCGGACGTACCTTTGTATTCTTTTCATATATTTTCCACATATGTAAATGTGTTGTTATAGATAATTTAACAGAAAATAGATACCGTAAAACATCTGGTTATTGTGGATGACTTGATCCGGGTGGCGCTTGAGGACTTATTACGAGATTAGGCGGGTGCTCATGGTAACTAGTACTTTTGGGTGATGTTGTAGACTTAAGAGTCTTAATGCATGCTTCTATATTAAGGTATACCATAGATCCCTTGTAACGAGAATATGTATAATATGATTTTAGTTACTATGATAATTTTTGTTAGATATTCTGGTTGTAATGATTAATGTTGATAGATTCTTAATGTCTTCGCTGCTTAGTATCTTGTTCTTTTAAGGAATAGAGATCCCTGAGTCTTGTCTCTTGCGAGATAAGGCTGGAGATGAATTGTGAAGTTAATTACTAATTAATTAATTTTCGGTGCGTTACAATACCTAATCATTCCTTGGGCCATTGAACCCATCACCTTAGATGATTAAAAAAAAAAAAAAATTTAAATTTATGACGTAGCTTTTTTTTTTTTTTTTCTAAACTTTATGCCTTGGCTCTTGCCCATAATACTTTTTGGCTCGGGCCATATATATATAAGGAATCAAGAGAAATGCTAGGTGACTAGGTGTTTTATGGTTTTTTTTGGTCATACGTGAATATTATTTTCTAAAAATCGGGTGAAGGAAATAAGAGTCAATTTTATTTATTTTTTCTTAAAAAATAATATCCACAATCAATCGTTGCATTGCTGGACAAAGCTTTTCACCCCCTCGGGCCGCGGCTAAACGCTGCGCGAGCCAAGTAGTCTGGAAAATCTCCACTTTCTTATTTCTTGCCCTGCTTCCTCTGATCGGAAATTTGGAGGTAAAGAAGAATACCACATAATAAAAACAAAAAAGAAGCAAAAGAAATGGGTTCGTCCTCGTCATTCAGAGCATTTGGCGCTATTCTTCACAGGTTCTCTCATGGCTTCTCCTCCAAATGCCCCAACTCCTTTGGTCTCCGAAGTAACACCCGCTCACTCTGAATTTCTCACTCTCTTCAAGTTTGAAGTGGTAGCAGCGCTCACCTCTGTGTATATGTATTTGTGATTCAGGAAATGGTTTGCTAAGCAGAAATTTATCATCCTCATCAACAATATCACAGCTCTCCTCATTGTATTTGGTTGAAAACAAGTATAGCAGGCGTTATGTTCAAGTGAGAATGATATGGACATTCTCTCCTGTTTGTATGGGCAGGCGTTCCTCCAAAATCGCTGGCAGAAAGGTTCTCTCTTTCAGTTCGTGCTTTTCTTTGCTTTCGTAACAAAGCAATGAACTTTGACATTGTACGACTACTGACTGTAGTGTGTTTTTGAATTAGTTTGAGGACTTATCTTAATAATGTTTTGCTTGTATGTGCTCACTGACTCACTGACGTGTCTGTTGAAGATGTATTTACGAGTTGCAATTCTACTTGAACGCTATATGTTTGATGAAATACCTAAATATATTTAAGGAGAGATTTTCCCTTTAAATTTTCACTTTTTTGTTCCAAACCTTTTTCGACTTGACTTCGTTGTGTTTGAAGCTAGACTTAGGTGCTGTAAAAAAAACTACAATACCCATGTTATAGTTTTTAAGGGTCGAGATTTAATTTCAAGTTTTTCATCAGAAAAAGAAAAAAAGTAAAATAAAATCGATACCCTTAACAAACTACAACATAGGTGAACTACAACACCTAAGTCTAATCCGTTTTTCTAAATGTGATTTAAATGCAGGGGGCGCAAGATGCAAAGAAGGCAAAGCTATATTGTAGGATTGGAAAGGAAGTCGTATCTGCGTAAGATACTCCATTTTTAGTTAACTTTTCTTGAATTCATAGTCTGAAAATACATTTTTTTAAGAAAGTATAGAACATTACTCTTACCAATTACCTACTAGCCGAAGTTTCTTTACAGTGGAAGCTGCTTGGTAGTATTCTCTGTTACTGAGGGATATTAGCATGAAACTGCCATGAAGTTCTTTAGCTGCCCTATTTTTTGTTAGGTTTTGTCATGACCTTTGTCTATACTTTTGATGTACATTGAGTTATTTATTCATTTTTCTATGGGTCATACCTATAATATTAAGTCAGTGCTATATTTACAATTGTGGGACTAAAATGCCCATATTTTTCACTGATCCAGTGTAAAGAAATGGGGTCCAAATCCAATATCAAATACGGCTCTGGCTGCTGTACTTGAGAAAGCCAAGGAGCTTGATGTGCCAAAGGAAATTCTGGACCGCAATATTAAGAAAGCTTCTGAGAAGGGACAAGAGGCATACATTGAAAAAATTTACGAGGTTGGTATATACATTATCTATCATTTTTATTTGAGGGATGATGTTTAATTGTTCAGAGTTAGTTTTCAAGGATTGACACTTCAATTATTTTACTTCATATTGATACTTCTGGATGGCTTTATTTGGGTCTTGAAAAAGGCTTCTTTATTATTTTCAGGTATATGGTTATGGTGGAGTTAGTATGGTAGTTGAGGTCTCAACAGATAAGATAAAGCGGTCTATAGCAGTTGTTAGAGAGGTAGTGAAGGACTATGGGGGAAAGATGGCAGATCCAGGATCTGTAATGTTCAAGTTCAGACGTGTCCGGGTTGTAAATGTAAAGGTCACAGATGTTGACAAAGACCAGCTCCTTGCCATTGCTTTGGATGCTGGTGCTGAGGATGTTATTGAACCTCCAATATATGAAGATGATACTGAAGAAGATAGGTCGGAAAGGTAACACTCCACTTTGCTCCGTAGAGATTATGTTTCTAATCTTTATTTGTCATGTTTAAACTCTAGGTTTCACGACCTGGTTTCTAAGGTTATTATATTTTGACAAGATTATATCATTAGAGTTGACAAATGCAAAAAAGTTAGATTAGACAGTGATGCAGGGAGGGAACTATCTGATAGCTATTGGAGTAAAGTTTGTAAAGTAAATGAAGTATGCAAGAAAAAGATAAGAACTTTGCCCTAATTTTGTTGATTTGTGTGTGAATACTAGAAGAGAAACCCTTTCAAACCTGTTAATTCACTTTAGAATGTCTGGATTCAAGGCATCAAAATAAGAATTCGCAAGCCAAGATCGAACTTTATGAAGAGCAGGTAAATAACTATGCTATTTAAGATTAAACTGCAGAACAAGAATTAATTACTATTAGAAAATGGCCACTTCTTGGCTTTTGAGCAAAACTTTGTTTCTTGCTCCTTAGTGAAGAACATGTGATCTTAGGGATCATGAGACCTTTAGATCTTCTCACTAATAATTGAAAATAACCAAGGGAGTGTGGGCTCCTTCCTTGTTCTTCAAAAGTTTTAATTTATTCTCGAAAGTTAAATCAAGAATATTAGTTCTTATTAAAATCAAGGTATTTATTTCTAATTTTCCTCATGCACACTTTTCTCTCTTCTCTCTCATCCACCCACGCCTGAGGGCAGGCGTGTGGGTGGCGCGTGTGACCTGTTTGGGTGTCTAGCTTGTTAGCTGGTTGGTTAGTGTTATGGCTGAATCGAGGAAGTGGTCAGTGGAGTCTAAGAAGTTTGAGTTACTGATTAAAAGCTCAAGGGTGAGGATCTTTGAAAGAAGCAGTAGGATACAGAAAACCATTTTCTTGAAGAAGGATGAGTTGTTGTGGTTGGGGCGCATTGTGAAGGACTTGGTGGCAGTGGAAACTACAGAGGTATTTTGGGACCAATCCAGGGCAGGGTTTCCTCGGATTATTGCGCAAAAATGCTCCAACAGGAATGGACGTTTTCTGACAGTAGAAGAATATGATGGAAGGCAAAGAAGAGGATCGATTATTATACCAGAAGCGCGAGTTGGTCAAGGTTGGGAACGTTTCATCTCGGAGGTGAGTTTGGCTAAGTCTGCACTGTGCGAGGTCAGGGAGGTCACGGTAGATAAGAAGAGGTTTGAGGGGGTGGGAAGGAGGAGTTTCGCGGAGGTGCTGGGGTCGTCGTTGCAACCGGCAGATGACTGTTTTGATGCTTATTCAGAGCCGATAGCCAAGGCTGCTGCAGAGAAGGATAAACAATACCATGCCTCCACGGTTCAGGGGGTGGGTACGTACAAGGAGAGGATTCAGGTGAGGAATGATGGCGGTTGCGTGGAGGAACTGAAGAGGAACCAATTCTCTGGCGAGGAAGGAATGTGCAACCTGAAGGCAGGGGGGTCTCAGGGTGTTGTTAATAGGTTGCCGGCGAGCAGAAATCAGTTTCCGGCGAGCAGGTTGAATGCCTCGGCAATGATGGCAGCTTCGGAAGTTGGAGATGATCACGTGAAGGGATGGGAGGGGGTAGGTAGGCTCGAGGCGCAGGCCTGGTTTCGTGTAAAATCTGAACTCATTAATGCGAAGGAGTCGTTGAACAGGTTGAGGGGAGAGATTGACGTGGGTCTAGAGAGGTTTGATTTTTTAATAAAAAATATGGAGGAAAGGAGTGGGTACACAAGGTCTGGTGGGGCGTGCGTGTGCGGTATGGCAGGAGGGGGCTCTCTCAAGCAAGGGGAGGCCCAGCCCAAGAAGATTAACGTGGAGGTTAGGGAGGTGGAGGGGGTGGATGGGTCTAAGGGGAAAGAACAATGGCCCAAGAGAAAGTTTAAGGGAAAGAAGAAGGTGGTGGCTGTGTATAGGCGTAGGAAGTTGGGCCTCGGTCTTGGTCAGTCCA
>NC_081548.1:12534353-12692255 GCF_901000735.1 Corylus avellana | reverse complement strand
GAGTGTTTTTCTTTTGAAGAGTTCTTCAAAAATTCGTCAACAAAAATCTTTGCATACCGCTTTTTTATTTATTTCATTCCTTGGAGCCTCGAGAATGGTGTTCTTTGCATGGACTTTAGCTTTAGAGAAAATCAGAACTTTAGATAATTTACAGAAAATGAACGTTATTGTGGTCTAGTGGTGCTGTTTGTGTAAGAAATGTGGGGAGTCTAAATCATCTACTCCTTCAAGGAAAGACTTAAAAGTGCAACAGCATGTAAGACTGTTGTCATGATAGAATACCAAGATTATACTTGCTTTCTACATGTGTAAAAGGCTGACAATAATCATGAAAGTAACATTTTTTAGAGTTTTTGATTAGCAAATTATGTGATTTATGAAACTTCCCAAAGAAATTTTCCAGTAACCAGACTCTATGACAGCTATGTTAAGCATTAATACCCACAAATCAAATACAGTTTATTGTCTAGAACATTCTTGATTAGAAATTCAGGAGAGAACAAAGATATTCTCATGCATCACTTGTAATTATAAATACTAACCAAAGTCAAATACGAAAAATCTCTGAAGTATCACCTTGTCCAGCCCATGAAAAAGATTCAAAAAGAGCTTTGACAATTTCAGGAACGGAAGCTTCTGCAATTGCGAGAGGTGTACGCAAGCCAGCTTTGTAGAGTGCTCTTGCTTGAGAACCCTAAAGTCAAATGATAGAAACAGTCAATCCCTCACTACTTACAGAAAGCTCCAAAGGCCAAATAAAAGAAACAACCCATCCCAGATTATTACAGAAGCCACTGGTGAGGTTCTCCTCAAGACATCAACGAAAAGGCATTCCACTAATAGAAGTACCTTAACATATGGAATAGTAGTAAGCTCTACAATTTCTGCTCTCACTCCGAATGAAACGCGATTTTGGAATTTGGCAACTAAACCTTTGAGATCATGCCATCCAAGCCTTTCACAGAACACAGAAACATAGATGCAAACCTTCCAGCATTCTCTTGCAAGGCTTGAACCATTCCTCTAGCCACTTTAAAAGCTTCGCAAACCTCAGCCACAGGAACTTCCTTCATCCCGGATTTGAGAAAATGTAAGCAAGGCAGGGAACCCAAAAAAAAAAAAAAACAAAAACAAATCATGTATGAACAATGCCCCCTTATAAAGAGGAATTGGAGTCATATCTAGGTGGTGAAACCAATAGATACGCAATCCATATAAAAGCTGGGAAGATAGACCAGAAGATAGGATTGCAAGTTACCCCAAGTCACATTCACATTGAGGATATTCAATAAATAAAAAAGCATGCAATACATAATATTGTGGTTGGTTATGTACAAAGATTGAGGAAAATTAAGAAATATATTAGAAAGACACCTGCACTAGTCTTGATAAGATGAGTGCAACATTGAAACGTTTACAAACTCGAAGTGTTTGATCATCTGACAGCATAGTACTGTTTCTGATCCCAAGTCGGTTTTCACATTTGCCATGCAACCCCTTCATACTGTCCCTTGATTGGTTTGAAGTGCGCATAGGTGCTCCATGTGCCATGCACATCAAAAACGGTTCTACTACTCCAACTCAGTTGCCAACTGACTGCATTTTACACATTAGAGAAAGGAAAGAAATTCATTCAAAATATTAAGATCCACAGAGAACTGCATACACATGATTATTAATTATAACTTTTGAATGAAAAAATGAAAACTATAGGTGGGGAATAAATCGCATTAAAATTTTGTAAAAGTTATTAGTTCAATTTCAATATCAATGAGGTACAAACATGAACATGAATTAATGAAGAAAGAAACCTACTTCATATTTATTTCTACCATTTGGTAAATCTATAACTGCTCCTAAAAATATCAACAATTTTTTTAATGTGCCAAGAGAAATCCGTTTAAAAAGATCAGAGTTTCAAACTCCTAATGGCATTCATGACGCTAATCGGCCCTTGAGGTCAGCTTTCTATAATGCTGAAAATGGAGGCATAAAACAAAATCATAGTAGAACTCGACCCTTGCCCCCAAGAGATGCTAGGAAACATCCCTTCTCTCACAAAGCAACCAATGGAACTCCAAACAATCTCTAATAATATTCCAAAATATTAACCACAAAAGGTTGGTTCATAATGAAGTACTCATTCAGAATCGCACAAGGCAGTATTCAATAAGAAGCAGAAGATCCAAAGATAAAGCAAGAAAGAGGGGTTAATAATGCTCATTTGGAATCACAGAAGCCACTATAATAAGCAGAATTACCTGGTCAAGAGCAGGTAATTCCATGAACCTTTCGTAGTACAGTTCCCAATCTGGCTCAACATCAACGTTAATTGGTGTTACTAGATAAACTAAATGCAAATCAGATGCAAGCACAAATCCTTCTCTTGCCCTTGAAAGATCATCCAAAACAATCTAGGAAACCAAACAAAAGTTTATAGTCAATCTCAACAACAAATTGTTTTTCAACTACTCAAACCAAGATTGCTTACGTCTTGCACGGTAAAACAATAGGTTAGGAAATTGAATATATTATAACAAAAATAGAAGGTGCAATCTTTTACAAGTGATTCTTCTGGGCTGAAAGAACTGCCAAAAGCTGCACGTCCAAATGGTGTGGTACTGTATAACTTAGTATCTTCATTCATTCAAGAAATTTACTGTGGCACAACCATCGAAGAGATTCCTGGGCTGATTTCACCACATCTTGAAATGGTTTGGTGGAATTTAGAAGAGTACACCTGACATATCGATTAAAATCACCAGCAGTTTGGACAATTCCGCCAGCCACAACTTCTAAAATAGCATGAGTCATTCCATTAATATCTTCAGATAGACAAGAATGCAAAGGTGGACAACTTTCATTAAGAAGGCCCATAATTCTTTTGATCTCTTCCGGTTTGCAAATTAATACCTGGTTAGGTAAAATAATAATGAAAAAAATCAACATATTAATATAATAGCAGTGACTTATATCCTCAATGAAATACACCAAACATAAAATATAAAAAACTAGAGAGAGAGAGATATATTTTATATATAATAGGAAATAAAGATAATAAAAAGCATTAATTTGACACTAAAAACTAAAAATAACATGATCAATTGGCAATAATCCCAAAAGACACGGATATAAGAGGTACCCTGACTAAAATTATAAAAAAATAAAAAGGAACTAAGTAACTAAACGTAAACTTTCCCCCTGTGTATCTATTCCAGTCCGACCAGCCCGACCAGCCATCTCTCTGTACCTTGTTCCATCAATAAAATCACGACCGATCCTGGGTTGTCGAAAAATAACCCTCCTAGCTGGCAGGTTAACCCCAGCGGCTAAGGTAGATGTAGCAGTTAAGACACATACAAGGCCCCTGCGATAGCAGGTTTCAACAATCTCTCTTTCCTCAACCTACAGAAAAAATAAATGAACAGCCAAACTTTTAGAAGTAAGGAAGTCTCACAAGTATCAATAGTCAATAAGTCAACAATAGAAAATACTTTAAGACAATCAAAAGATTAAGAAAGCAAGCAAGAACATACCACGGGAAAATGAAATAAATAACCCCAACAAGTTAGATAAATAAAGAAACAAATAAAGACCGTGAGGCCAGCATGGTGATAGGCAACACCAGAAGGCACAGTTTCTTCTAATATAGGATCCAGTCCAGCAGGACACCTTCGCATGGCGTCAATAGCTGAAGTAATATCAACGAACTCACTTTCATCATTATGAACATTAACAGAAAATCATTTGAGGAACTTTGAAACATGCTTTGCAGTTGATTCACACCCTTTTCGACTAGAGCAAAATATCAACACTGAATGACCCTCTTGAACAACCTGAAATACATTTCCTTGGCTTATAATTGTTCAAATTCAAGGATCATACCCAAAAACAGCCTTGCATCATAAGAGGTCCCTACCTCATTACATAGTTCGACAATATGATCCGGATCTTTACCACCAAGATCATATTGTTTAGAGATTGTTCTCACAATGTCCATTTTTTTGTTATAAATAGTGTTACCAACTTTAATATATTCTTCTAATGGAACTGGTCGAAAATCTGTCTGGTATAATGCCGCCTGCAGGCAGAGTTAGGAAAAATAGATCTTAAGTTAAACAACCACACAAGAATGGTACGGCAACTACGTGGCAATGTTTAGTATCCTTCCCCAAGGCAAGATGTAAAAAGTAGATGCCACAATAATTTAATCACCTTTAACTAGCAAGAACATTGTGATAAATAGAAGGAAAAAACATTTCGACAAAAGTAAACGAACAATAGATGCAAGCTGGAAACTATATAGACACCTCATGATCAAAGCTTCCTATGGCGATTTGTTTCTCTCACCTATTGTATTTTGTTTCTCTCATGATCAGAGGTGAGGATTTTTGAAAGAAGCAATAGGATACAAAAAACCATTTTCTTGAAGAACGATGAGTTGATGTGGTTGGGGCGCATTGTGGAGGACTTGGTGGCAGTGGAAACTACGGAGGTATTTTGGGACCAATCCAGAGCAGGGTTTCCTCGGATTATTGCGCAAAAATGCTCTAACAGGTATGGACGTTTTCTGACGGTAGAAGAATATGATGGAAGGCAAAGAAGAGGATCGATTATTATACCAGAAGGGTGAGTTGGTCAAGGTTGGGAACGTTTCATCTCGGAGGTGAGTTTTGCTAAGTCCGCACTGTGCGAGGTCAGGGAGGTCACGGTAGACAAGAAGAAGTTTGAGGGGGTGGGAAGGAGGAGTTTCGCGGAAGTGCTGGGGTCGTCGTTGCAACCGGCAGATGACTGTTTTGATGCTTATTCCGAGCCGATAGCCAAGGTGCCTTTATGGTTGAAGGAGGCTGCTGCAGAGAAGGATAAACAATACCATGCTTCCACGGAATAGGGGGTGGGTACGTACAAGGAGAGGATTCAGGTGAGGAATGATGGCGGTTGCGTGGAGGAACCGAAGAGGAACCAATTCTCTGGCGAGGAAGGAATGTGCAAC
Organism: Corylus avellana; assembly: GCF_901000735.1. NCBI lineage: Eukaryota > Viridiplantae > Streptophyta > Magnoliopsida > Fagales > Betulaceae > Corylus > Corylus avellana. The sequence goes on along the minus strand of NC_081548.1, from coordinate 12,687,262 downwards.
CTGAAGGCAGGGGGGTCTCGGGGTGTTGTCAACAGGTTGCCGGCGAGCAGAAATCAGTTTCCGGCGAGCAGGTTGAATGCCTCGGCAATGATGGCAGCATCGGAAGTTGGAGATGATCACGTGAAGGGATGGGAGGGGGTAGGTAGGCTCGAAGCGCAGGCCTGGTTTTGTGTAAAATCTGAACTCATTAATGCGAAAGAGTCGTTGAACAGGTTGAGGGGAGAGATTGACGTGGGTCTAGAAAGGTTTGATTTTTTAATAAAAAATCTGGAGGAAAGGAGTGGGTACACAAGGTCTGGCGGGGCGTGCGTTTGTGGTCTGGCAGGAGGGCTCTCTCTCAAGCAAGGGGAGGCCCAGCCCAAGAAGATTAACTTGGAGGCTAGGGAGTTGGAGGGGGTGGATGGGTCTAAGGGGAAAGAACAATGGCCCAAGAGAAAGCTTAAGGGAAAGAAGAAGGTGGTGGCTATGTATAGGCGTAGGAAGATGGGCCTAGGTCTTGGTCAGTCCAGCCTAAGCACGTCTGGTCCAGAAGGGGCAAGACCTAAGGGAGCGCCAGAGGTGTTTAACACGATCGGCTTGCAGGAGGGATGCCGAAGGTCTCCGGCAGGTGACCCAGGTGCGTCGTCGTCGGCAGCAGGAGGGACGCAATCAGAGGAGAGACCGCCGGCTACAGTGGACATTTCTTGTGATGGTCCCGGTGAGCTTCCTGGTGGCAAAGAAGCGTCGAGCCTGGCCGGAATCAGCTACTGCACGCCGGCGAGAGTGTTTCTGTGCCAGACAAAGCCGGAGATGCCGTTGGAGGTTGTCGCCGGCAAGTCAGAGATGGCCGGCGAGTGTCTCAGTGCTCCGGCGGTCGCGATTTCGGACGAGGGGGAGTTTCGGTCGAGCCAGACAAGGCTAGAGGGGCCATTTTTGGTCGCTGCCGGTGAGGAAATTGAGTGGGCCGAGTCTGGGGAGACATCTGGAGCTGTTGGAGTACCGGGGATGGTGGTTTTGGGCGGTGGGGATACTGTTTCACACCAGAAGTTGCCGGTGATGATTGGTACAGTAGGTGAGGGCAGTGAGGTGGTTCCTTGGTTTGGCAGTGAAGTGCTCCAGGTTGTCGGTCAGGCTAGTGGGGGAATGGGTCAAGAGCAGGAACTAAGGAATTCTGGTGGGCTGCATGTTTGGGATGATGATCCTTCAATTATTGGATTCCGGTGTTCAGGCTTGGTTGAGTCTAGAAAGGCTGGGCAGGAGGTGATAGCTAAGAGTTGTGGGGGTGAACTCATTGTTGATGATAGGAGTAAGGAAGACGGGAGGGCAAAGGCGTGTGGAACAGAGGGGCCTTCACCTTTGAACAGTTATGGTCCTAATTCAGGGGATGTAGCAGGCTTTTCCGATTGGGTTATTCAGTGTGCCAATGAGATATATCCGATCGTGGGGATCTCGTTTGCCGGTCATAAGCTGCAGTTGTTAGCATTGTTAAATTCTTTAGAAGAGGAGCGCCGAAATAATGGGATGGTTTCTACTTCTAGTAGCGGCACTAAGGGTAAAAGGGAGATAAGAAATTTGGAGTGTTCGGTGAATTATGATGCAAGAAGTGGGAGCTCGATTCGGGGAAGCAGGAAAGGGAGGGGGAATGTAGTTGTGTTATGAAGATAAACATTATCTCTTGGAATGTGAGAGGGCTGAATAAGAGGGATAAGCGCCTAAGGGTGAGTAATTTACTTAGGGATTGGAATGCAGATGTTGTGTGTCTTCAAGAAACCAAGATTCAGGGTATGTCTAGAAGCATTGTTCGCAGTTTATGGCGGCGAAATCATGTGGATTGGTGCTGTTTGGATTCTAATGGGGCCTCGGGAGGTATTTTAATCATGTGGGATACTAGGGTGGTGGAGAAGATTGACGTCTGTATAGGGGATTTTACCCTGGCTTTGTCTTTCAGGAACGTGGCAGATCTCTCTGTGTGGGCGTTTGCAGGGGTATATGGTCCGAATATTGATAGGGATAGAAGGCTCCTTTGGGATGAGTTGGCTGGCGTGCTTAGTTGGTGGAACTTGCCATGGTGTATTGGGGGAGATTTCAATGTTACTCGATTCCCTAGTGAAAGATCGGGTGGAGCTCGTTTGGATTCTGCTATGATGGGTTTCTCAGATTTTATTTCTGAACAAGGGCTTATGGACCTTCCCCTTGTAGGGGGTGTTTGTACTTGGTCGGTCTCTCAAGACCCTCCGCTATGGTCTAGGATTGATCGGTTTCTTGTTTCTCCGGAGTTGGAAGCTTGGTTTCCAGGGGTGAAGCAGAAAAGGCTTCCACGTCGTTGCTCGGATCACTTCCCAATTATGCTTGAGTTGGGGGAGATTTCCCAGGGGAAAAGGCCTTTCAGGTTTGAGAATATGTGGCTTAAAGAGGAAGGGTTTGTTGCCTTAGTGAAACAATGGTGGGATTCTTATGAGTTCCAAGGTACGCCGAGCTTTGTTCTTGCTCGCAAACTCAAGGCCTTGAAGCTGAATTTGAAGACTTGGAATGAGGAGGTGTTTGGTAACATTGAGAGGAATAAGAGGACTCTTCTTGAAGATCTTCGGGTGTTTGATGAGCACGAAGAAAGTAGGGCTTTGAATGTGGAGGAATTAGCGAGGAAGGCCGAGGTTGTTCAAGAATTAGAGAAGTGTACTCTTATGGAGGAGATAAGTTGGAGACAGAAATCGAGGGTGTTTTGGTTAAAGGAAGGGGACAAGTGCACTAAATTCTTTCATTCCATAGCCAACTCTAATAGAAGGTATAATTCGATAGAGAATCTTATGATTGGGGATAATCTTTCTTCAAATCAGGATGAGATTAGTGAGTACATTGTGGATTTCTACCAAAAGCTCTTTGCTGAACAACGCAGTTGGAGGCCTTTGGTAGATGGTATCTCCTTGGATTCCATCTCGGAGGGAGAGGCCAGCTGGTTGGAGAGAGAGTTTGAAGAGGAAGAGGTTAGAAAGGTCGTGTTTAAGATGAATGGCAACAAGGCTTCGGGCCCCGATGGTTTTTCTATGGCATTCTTCCAAGCTTGTTGGGATGTGGTGAGGGAGGACATTATGAGGGTCTTCAGTGCTTTTCATGCTGGCGGGATGTTTGTTAAGAGCCTCAACGCTTCGTTCATTTCGCTTATTCCGAAGATTCCCGGTGCCATCAACCTTAAAGATTTTCGCCCGATTAGCCTTGTGGGAGGTATGTACAAAATTATTGCCAAGATTTTAGCGAATAGATTGAAGGTTGTGTTGGACAAGATTATCTCCAAGTCGCAAAATGCTTTCATCAAAGGTAGACAGATTCTAGATCCTATCTTGATTGCTAATGAATGCCTTGGTAGTAGGTTGAGATCTGGGGAGCCAGGGGTCATTTGCAAAATGGATTTGGAAAAAGCCTACGATCATGTGAATTGGGGCTTCTTGATGTATTTGCTAAGAAGGTGTAGTTTTGGAGGGGTTTGGTGTTCTTGGATTCAACATTGCATTTCCTCGGTGCGGTTCTCGATTATGGTTAATGGGTCTCCTAAAGGTTTTTTTAGTAGCTCCAGGGGGTTGAGACAAGGGGATCCACTCTCTCCTTTGCTTTTTGTGTTTGTGATGGAAGTTCTGAGTAGGATGATTTTGGCGGCGGTTCATGGGGGGTTGTTAGAAGGGTTCAAAATCGGCAACACTACAGTCTCTCATCTTTTATTTGCCGACGACACCTTGATTTTCTGCAATGATAGGCCTGCCCAGCTATGCTACTTGCGGAGTTTGTTCTTGTTGTTTGAAGCTGCTTCCGGGTTGAAGGTTAATTTGGCTAAATCAATGATTATTCCGGTGGGGAATGTGGAGCAAGTGGCTTCGTTAGCCGGTATTTTAGGGTGTGAGGCAGCTCCTTTGCCAATGAAGTACCTTGGTCTCCTGTTGGGAGGCTCTTATAAGTCCAAGCATATTTGGGATGGAGTGATTGAGAAGATTGAACATCGGTTGGCCAGCTGGAAAAGGTTGTATTTGTCGAAAGGGGGTAGGGTCACCCTTATTAAGAGCACTCTTGCTAACCTGCCCACCTATTACTTGTCTCTTTTTCCTATTCCGGTGAGTGTTGCTAAGCATATTGAGAAGCTTCAACGCAATTTTCTTTGGGGAGGGATAGGCGAAGAGTTCAAATACCACTTGGTGAAGTGGTCGCAGGTTTGCACTCCGATCAAGGAAGGAGGGTTGGGGATTAGGAACTTATTGGTCTTCAACCGCGCTCTTTTGGGGAAATGGTTGTGGCGCTATGGGGCGGAAAGAGAAGCTTGGTGGAGAGTTGTGATAGATGCGAAGTTTGGAAGCTTGGGGGGAGGGTGGTGTTCGGTTGAGCTTGGAGGAGCCTCTGGGGTAGGGTTATGGAAGAATATTAGGAAAGGGTGGGAAACTTTCTAAAGCTTTACGAGATATGCAGTGAGGGATGGGTCTAGGATTAGCTTTTGGCATGATTGGTGGTGTGGAGATTCAGCTCTCAAGATAGCTTTCCCGATCCTTTAAAGTATTGCTTGTGCGAAGGAAGCCTCAGTTGCGGATAATGTGGAGATGCTAGGGGGGGGTCCAACCAGTGGAACGTGAGCTTCTTGAGGGAGGCGCATGATTGGGAGGTGGAGGCCTTTGCCTCCTTTTTCCAGGTATTACATTCTACAGGAGTGAGAAGAGGGTCGGAAGATAGATTATGGTGGACCCCTTCCAAAAGAGGTACGTTCAAGGTCAAATCTCTCTTTCTCTCCTTGGCATGCTCGGAAGGGAGGAGGTTCCCCTGGAAGAGTGTGTGGCGGACTCAGACTCCTCCAAGGGCAGCTTTTTTTGCGTGGTCGGCGGCTTGGGAGAAAATTCTGACCCTAGATAACCTCAGGAAGAGAAATGTGATTGTGGTAAACAGATGTTGGATGTGTAAGAAGAGTGAGGAGACAGTTGATCATCTTCTTATCCATTGTGAGGTGGCGTCTGCTTTGTGGAGTGCCTTTTTTGGCCGCTTTGGGTTATCTTGGGTGATGCCTGGTCGGGTTTTTGAGTTGCTAGCCTGTTGGTGGTCTGCAGGTAGAGGGGGGAGTGCTGCAGTTTGGAAGATGGTGCCTATTTGCTTTTTTTGGTGTCTTTGGAGGGAGAGAAATAATAGGTGCTTCGAGGATGTGGAGAGGTCTTTCGAGGACTTTTTATCCTATTGTTTTCATACTCTGTATTTTTGGACTGTAGCGTTTGTTTTCTCGATTTCGGTTAGCTATGATGATTTCCTTGTACGTTTTTCCCTTTCTAGTTAGGTGTTCCTCCTTGTATACTTCCAGTGTACTTAGGGGCGCCTTACGCTTTTTATAAAACCAGCTACTTACTTATCAAAAAAAAAAGTTCTTATTAAAAACTAAAGAACTGTAGAGGTGGTATGTCTTTAAAGTTTCAAGTTCTTCTCTATTTATAAGTTTACATGCTAGGAGAGGTGGAAGATATAACCCATGTGGGACAAGTAGTCGAAATACTAATCTCACTAGGAATCCTAGGGGTGGACGGCTAGGGCTTGTAAAACCCTAGCCTTCACCTCCTTTAGTATGTGGCACATAGGGTAGGGAAAAATTTCCCTGGCCCATGCGTCATATGCTATGCTTCTGGGCTTGGCTTTTATCCCAAGCCCATTCTCCCTTACATGCTGCACAATTTCTCTTTAGCCCATGTTTTAATAATAAAAACAAACAGTCCAATAAATCAGAAAATATGACTTTGTTAAATTACATCAGCTTGGTGAGGGACTTAAAGGAAAAAATAAAAATTAGCTCCAAATATCTCGGCTTTCCAAAGTTACTATTTAATTACAATTGATTCCACTAAACAATTATAATTGCACTATAGTTATATTTTTGATTAAAACAAATATTCCCTTTAACTTAATATTGACTTTTAATTTTTCCATGAAATCTTCAGTAGTAAAATTAAGGCTAAAGATACTGCCGCTTAATTTTTTACTTCTTTATCTTTGAGTCAGTGATTTTATTATTATTCTTGTATTTGTGAAAGCCTTATCACATTTACATTATTTTGGTTTGCCTAACCAAAATGCTCGGGTAAGGAAGAGACTGAGAATACTTCAATCCATAAAATCCATCTCATGGGAAAATTTCTTGTTCTTTTTAAGAAAATATATTTGGATTCCTTCTTGAGAAAAACTTTCCCACAATGCTACATGTGATTACCTAACACACCAGGAATGTTGATCGCAGCAAAGGTCTCATCAATAGATATATCAAAGCAATCTCAATTTCACATCTGAATTCTTAAAAAAAAAAAAAAAAAAAAAAAAATTTCACATATGAATGCACGATCGTGTTAGGATTTAGAATTAATACCATAAGTAGCCTTTAGGAGTTATTGTCTTCGTCTTGACAGTATTTTGTGAAAAGACAACTCCTTTGTCTATTCAGTGCATAATACTTACACATCAACCTGAATCCTCCAGCTTCGCTTGATTAAGGTAGATCATCAAGACTCAATGTGTAACAGTTTTTCACAAATGGAACATCAAATTCTATTACCAACTGTGAACTAATCAAAATTTAAGGACTTGGAAAGGACCTTGGAGGAGATTTTAGGGTCTTTTTACCGTACTTTGTATCTTTGGACTATGATGTATGTGTTCCCTTTGTCGATTAGTTTTGATAATTTCTTTATTCGCTTTTCCCTTCTAGTTAGGTGCTTCCTTTGTATACCTCCAATGTACTAAGGGGAGCCTTACGCTTTCAATGAGATTGGATTATTACTTATCAAAAACTAATCAAAATTTAAGACTACAAGGATTATGTACTAAGACCTTGTGTGATAACCCCGTTATTCACATTCATAGACCATATTCAATGCAATCCAAAGACCTTTCACATGCACAACATATATAACTGTAATAAGCTTGTAAAATTATTATATGCCATATGCTCAAATAATTTAATCAATGAATAATAACTTACATTCATTACAAACATTGAATGTCAAATATAGATATGTTATCTATGGGATCTAGGGCACATTCCCCAATAGATGGATCTACGGTGCAGTTTTGGCATGATTTATGGTGTGAAGAGCAGCCTTTGAAGTTCTCCTTTTTGGAATTATTCACTATGGCTTGTTGTAAGGATGTGTGGGTGGTGGATCATATGTATTTCCGGAATGGAAGCATTCATTGGAATATTTTCTTTACAAGATCTGTGCATGATTGGGGGGTGGAAGTGATCTCTGCTTTCTTTTAGTTGTATTCTCAAAGAGGTGAGGATAAATTTGCTGGATTCCTTCTAAAAGGAAATCGTTTGAAGTGTCTTACTATCGTGTGTTATTTACTTTGGTAAGTTCCCCATTTCCGTGGATGAGTATTTGAAAAGTTAAGGCTCCCTTGAGAGCAATGTTCTTTGTGTGGACCGCGACTTTAGGAAAAATATTAACTTTGGATAACTTATGAAAGAGAAATGTTAATGTTGTAAATTGGTGTTGTCTGTGTAAGAAAAGTAGGGAATCTATTGATCACCTCATTCTTCATTGTGAGGTTGCAAGAGAATTATGGAGTTTGCTCTTCCAGTTGTTTGGTGTTGCATGGGTTATGCCTCCTTGAAGGGTGGGAGAGTTGGTGAGTTGGAGGGGACAATTGGGAGTTGAAGGGGACAATTGGGACACCGTACTGCTTTAGAAATGTGGAGGTTGGTTCCTTTGTGGTTAATGTGGTATATTTGAAAAGAGTGGAACACAAGGAGCTTTGAAGATCATGAGATTGTGTTTTTAGAGTTGAAGAAGATGTTGTTCCAATCCCTTCATACATGGATAGTAGCGTTTAATAGTTTGCTTGTTTCTAATTTCTTTGAGATTTGATGTTTTGTTCTTCTTTTTCTATACTTTAGGAGTTGTCTTGTATACTTTTGTGTACTAAGGTTGTGCCCCTCTACGCTTTTAATAAATTTGAATTACTTATAAAAAGAAATTGCCAATCTCCTTGTGGTGTTTAAAGAGTGCTCTAGACGGTCTCTTCTCAAGGGTTTCTAAGTTGTTTTGTTTGAATGGTGTTCAAATAAATCTCAACCGTCATCATCTAGAGAGTTCAGAATGCTTTATTCGAGTTGCGTGCCAAATGAAATTGAAACTAGATCCATCCCAAGGAGGTCAGAAAGCTAAGTCTGAAATGTATGGGGAACACATTTGAATGGTCTTGCACAGAGGCCTTTTTTCAAAATGGTGTTGGAACAGTCTCAAACGACATCAATTAGCCACATTATTTTAGCTTCTTTCTCCTAGTGGATGACATGTAATCTTCCACGATATGATCTATATTAAACAACATTATCTTTTATGTGTTTAATTGTAAATGTAAAGTCTAAGGGATTTCAAAAATGAGATGTCACGTGAAAGTTACTAAAGAAACCAGAGGGGGCTCCATTTATTAAAAATGAGAATTGCACGATAGAATTACAAAATGCTATCCATGCTCTCCCTTACTCCCAAAACCACAAATACAACAAAAACTCCCAATTCACATGATCATATGCTTTCTCTAAATCCAATGTGTACAACAAGCCAGGAACCCTTGATCTGATTTGACTATCAATACACTCATTTGCAACCAAAAAATCCTTAATATCTACGACACCAACTCTCTTTGGGATAAGAGAAATGAACGTAGCCTTAAATGCTCTTCTCAAGTCTCCCTTTACCATGAAACTCAATGAATACTGCCATAATATTCTGTTTAATGACCTCCCAACATGTTTGAAAGAAACCCAAAGAAAACTCATCAAGACCCAGGGCCCTATCAGCATTTAGTGTTTTAACCACCTCAAATACCTCTATCTCCTCAAATTCTCTTTCCAACCAAGAGCCCTCCTCTTCACCAAATACAGTTCACTTCTATTTGGAGCGGCTAGTTCACTTCTATTTAGAGTGGCTTTGTTACTATTGAAATACTTGGGTGTCCCTTTGGTTGTTCCATACAAGTCCACTTCTATTTCGAGTGGCATTATTGAAAAAATGGAAAGGAAGTTGGCTGGTTGGAAGAGTCTATATTTATCAAAGGGAGGTAGGTTTACCCTGACCAAAAGTACTTAGGAGTTGGAGTGTGGAAACATTTAGGAGGGGGTGGGAGTTTTTTCAAAATTCGTAAGATATGAAGTGGGAGATGGAGTTAAGATTAGGTTCTGGCATAATATATGGTGTGGAGATCAACCACTGAAGGAATTCTTTTTGGAGTTGTTTACTAGTGCTTGTTGTAAGGAGGCGTGGGTTGCATGTTGTTAGGTTTATTTTATTCTTATTCAATGATTAAAACATTTGTTTGTAATTTCACATTCATTCTCCAAGTGTTGGGGTGAAGATTGGATGTTTAATAGAGCTCTTTGCCTTCCCCATTGGATGGGGCGTCAGAGCGGGGCATGTAACAGGATTGACAGAAGTGCTGCTCTTGGTCAACCTCGTTGGATGGGCGTTAGAACGGGGGAAGGATCCTCTCCATTTCATTTGAAATGGAGGGGATCCATTTAGTTGTTTTAAGAGGGCATTTTTGTCCAAATGAAAAATAGGGAGCCCAAAAATGACAAAATTGCCCCCTAAAAACAGCTAGCTTGTTCCTCTCAATTTCAAATGAAATGGAGAGGATCTGGAAGCGCCAAAACGGGCTTGTAACGAGACTCAAGAAATTGCTCTCGGCCTACGCGTTGGATGGCACGCTAGAATGGGCTTCTAATGGGACTTAGGGAATTGCTCTCGACCTACGCGTAGGATGGCACGTCTGGACGGGCTCGTAATGGGACTTACAGAATTGCTCTCTGCCTATGCATTAGACAACACGTTCGGGCATGTGATGGGACTTAGGGAAAAGCTCTCGGCCTACCCGTTGGATGGCATATCAGAATGTGGACTTGACGGGACTCTGGTTTTGCTCTCTATCAACCCCGTTGAATGGGGCGTCAGAACATGGACATGACGGAAATGCAAAGATTTTACTCTTCATATCATGTCGTGACTCATTTTCCGTTAAGTCTTTTGTTCTTTCCGTCTTAACTCGAAATTAATCCTGTTTAGACGTGATGACATGACGTGAATGTGAAGATTTTACGCTTCATGTCATGACGTGACTCATTTTCCTTTAAGACATAATTCTAGATCTAAGATGTGCTTCTTTTGTTCTTTCCATCTTAACGCGAAATGAATCCTGTTTAGACGTGATGGCTAAAAATTTAGATCTATAAATACCCGTCGTGAGTTTAGAGCCTTTGTGTATACTGCTTGTGTATTTAGGGGGTGCGTTACACTTTTTTAATAAATTATAATTCATCAAAAAAAAAAAAAAAAAAAAAATGGACATGGTCTTATAATATTTCTCATTTTTCTAAATTTTCTGAATTTGTGCATTTTTGTGCTTCTTTTAATCTTTAATGGGGTTACCTCTTGTATGTGTGTACCAAGGTTGCGCTCCTCTGCGCTCATTAATGATATATGTTACTTATAAAAAAAAATTATTGTAAGGAGCCTGTTTAATTTTTCTTTTTCTTCCTTTTCTTAGAAGAATGCAAGGGGGTATTTTCTTCCTATATTCCTGGTTCTCTCTATGAGCTTAGATTGTCTCAAAACAGTATTTTCAATTTCTACATAACTCTCCTGCTATGCAATGAAAACCTAACATGCACCTCAGCCTTTTCCAACATGAGTTTTGAAAAGAATGTTTACATATATTCTAATATTTGTTCAAGGCTTTCTTTGTCAGTCAGATAGAGCATATATAGCATATATATTTAGCCATAATTAGTCTCTCTAGTTATGACACGTTTTTATATTATAGCTGTAGATATCTTGTAATTAGTAGGTTGATTTTAGTTGCCTTATTTGGTCTCCTAAATTGCTGTAATCGCTGATATTTAGCCTTGTAATTAGCAGGACAATTTCTAGATAATACGAGGAACCCTCACAATGAGAGGTATTTAGTACAATTGACATGATATCAGAGCTAAAATCATCTAAATTAGGGTTGTGATTCGAGTTTTTTGAGTTGGGTCGGGACTGAGCTGTTGGTCTCTTTGGCTGTCGGTAACTTCAGGGGAAGTTGTCGACAATTTTGGTGGGGGTTCTAAACTGCTACTCGGCAGTTTCTGATGAGGGTAGGGTAGCGGCAGTTTCTGTTGAGGGTAGAGAATTTCTTCTTACCAGAATTTCTTCTTAGTGGCTGTCGGCAGACTCTATGGAGGTTGTCGGTAGGTCCTGTGGCTGCTATTCCTTGCTAGAATAGTCTTGGAGTGTCTGTCAGCGATTTCTGGAGGATTTGGGGCTGTCGGCATGGTCGTTTTGGTTGCTGTTTGGGTTGGTGACTGGTAACTGTGGGCTCTTAAGGTTGCTGTGGGCTGTTAAGGTTGCTGTTTGGTGGGCTTTTGGTTGCTGTTTGGTGGGCTTGGGCTTGAGGTTCAACAAGTTTAGTTACTATTTGGTGGACTTGGGCTTGCTGTCCAACAGATCTGGTGGGCCTTTTACTCCTTTATCAGGTTTTATAATTTATGATTCTATTTTGGGTTTCATCATGTCTTCTAGGGAGTCTTTCGGGGTCCGTTTTACTGGAAAAAATTATTTTGTTTGGGAATTCTAGTTTCAATTGTTTGTTACGGGAAAAGAGTTGTGGGGCCATATTGACGGTAGTAATCCAGCTCCTACGGAGCCTAAGGAGTTGGCTAAATGGAAGGTCAAAGATGCATGTGTGATGTCCTAGATTTTAGGGTCTGTTGATCCTCGTATTGTGCTCAATCTGAGGCCCTATAAGACTGTGAAGACCATGTGGGAGTATTTGCTGAAGGTTTATCACCAGGATAATACCGCACGCCGTTTTCAGTTGGAATGTGAGATTGCTAGTTACACTCAAGGCAATCTCTCCATTCAGGAGTATTTTTTTGGTTTTAGAATTTGTGGGGAGAATTTTCTGATATGGTTTATGTGAAGGTACCTGCTGCATCTGTCTCTGCTGTTCAGGCTGTTCATGTGCAGAGCAAGAGATCAATTTCTGATGAAATTGCACCCTGAATTTGAGGTTACTTGCTCAAATTTAATAAACCAGGATCCTTCACCATCCTTGGATGTTTGTTTTGGAGAATTACTTCTTGAGGAGCAGCGTCTTCTCACACAGGCTACGTTCCAGCAAGATTCCAACCCGAATCCAGTAGCCTATGCAGCCTACGAGAAAGGGAAGGGTAAGGATATGTGCAAGGTCCAGTGTTTCAGTTGCAAGGAGTATGGTCATATTGCCGCCAACTATGCAAAGAAATCTTGCAACTACTGTAAGAAACAAGGTCACTTTATCAAAGAATGTCCCACTTGGCCTCAGAATTGTCAAGCCTATTAGGCTACATTGAACACCTTTTCTGCTCCAGAGATGTCCTTAGCTCCTTCTTCTGCAGTCGGATCATCTGCCCTTACTCCTGAATTGGTTCAGCAGATGATTATGTTAGGGCTTCAAAATAATGATTTTGTTGCATCCAATCAAATGACCAGATCAGGTAGCTAATGGGAATCATTTAGCTATTAATGAAGTAGGAGATCAATCCTTCATTCGAAGATGTTCATGTATCTCCTGGATTTTCTAAGTCTTATTTCAGTTGGCTAATTAGTTGAAAAAAATTGTGATGTCCATTTCTCTCGTGATGGTTGTCTTGTGTAGGATTAGATGTCGGGGAAGATACTTGCGAAGGGGCCTAAAGTTAACAGACTATTTCTACTACACTTTTCAATTCCTAGTTGTTTATCTTTGGCTTGTATGACAGTTAACACTCCGAATGAAGTATGGCACAAACGTTTGGGTCATCCAAACTCTGTTATTTTGTCTCATATGTTAAATTCTGGTTTGTTAGGCAATAAATAACAAATTTCTAAAAATTTGTCATTTGACTATTCTGTATGCAAACTTGGTAAGAGTAAGACTCTTTCGTTTTCTTCTTATGTTAGTTGTGTTGCAAAATGATTTGATATTGTGCATAGTGATGTATGGGGCATTTCTCCTGTAATTTCTCATGCTCGATATAAATATTTTGTGACATTCATAGATGATTTCAGTCGGTATACTTGGGTCTATTTTCTTCAGGCCAAATCTGAGGTCCTGTCTGTTTTTTAGACCTTTGTATCATATATTGAGAACCAATTTTCTACAGGTATTAAGATTTTGAGGTCTGATTCTGGTGGAAAAAACATGTCCCACGAGTTTCATGATTTCTTACACCACAAAGGAATTGTCTCTCAGTGCTCTTATCCTTATACTCTTCAACAAAATTGGGTGACAGAACGAAAGAACCGAGATCTCTTGGATGTTGTTCGCACTTTATTGCTTGAATCCTCTGTTCCTTCTAAATTCTGGGTTGATGCATTATCTACTGCAGTTTACTTAATTAATAGGCTGCCCTCTCAGGTCTTGAATTCTGATTCTTCTTATTATCGTTTGTATCATCAGCATCCTAGCTATCTTAATCTGCATACTTTTGGATGTGTTTGTTTTGTTCATTTACCTCCTCATGAACGTCTCAAACTCTCTGCTAAGTCTGTTAGATGTGCCTTTATGGGTTATAGTATTTCACACAAATGTTATGTTTGCTATGATTCTTGTTCTAACAAATTTCGTATATCTCGTAATGCTGCTTTCTTTGAGAATCAATGTTTCTTTTCTACACATGTTGAGTCATTCCTTGAGCTTAGTATTCTCCCTTGTTTTGATGAATTGACTCTTCTCCCAGAACGGTTCAAACCTGGAATTGTGTATACTCGACGTCTACCAACTTTGCCCCTTCCCGAGACTGACCCTTCATCCGAAACTGTTTCGACAACTTCTCTTGAGATTGACATGTCATTCAAGACAGGTCCGATCAATTCTCCCATGCCCCCTGAGCCTGGTCCTCGACGATCTACTTGAGTATCATGTCCTCCTGATCAGTATGGTTTTTCCCACACTTCTTTTAATGCTACTTTGTCTTCTATTTCCATCCCTACATGCTTTTCCAAGGCAGTTAAACATGAATGTTGGCGAAAAGCAATGGATGAGGAACTTCAGGCTCTCAAGGACAATCATACATGGGACGTGGTTCCTTGCCCCTCTAATTTTAAAGCCATCGGTTGTAAATGTGCTTACTCAATTAAGCTCTGCTCTGATGGGACTCTGGACCGGTATAATGCACGGTTATTTGCCCTTGGGAACATGCAAGAATATGGGGTGGACTATGAGGAGACATTTGCTCCGGTGGCGAAGATGACTATAGTGCGTACGGTTATTTCTATTGCCTCCTCCCAAGGTAGGCCACTTCACCAGATGGACGTCAAAAATGCTTTTCTTCATGGTGATCTCAAAGAGCATATTTACATGACTCCTCTTCTGGGTTTGTTTTCTTCTCCGTCATTCGCTGTGTGTAAGTTAAAGCGGTCTCTCTATGGCTTAAAACAAGCTCCCCGGGTATGGTTTGAAAAATTCAGGTCTACTCTGTGTTGCTTCTCCTTTGTCCAAAGCTACTATGACTCCTCTTTGTTTCTTTGCAAGACTCCGACTGGTCTCGTTCTTTTACTTGTGTATGTGGATGATATTGTCATTACTGGCATTGACTCCAACTTGATTGCCCACCTCAAGCAGAATCTTCAGGCTTCTTTTCATATGAAAGACCTTGGTCCTCTTACGTATTTTTTGGGGTTGGAAGTGCACACTGATTTTTCAGGTATATTCTTGAATCAATACAAAATATACCCAGGATTTGATTAGCCTGGCTGGTCTTCAGGATTCTTCTTCGGTGGATACTCCTATGGAGGTCAATGTTAAATATTGAAGTGAGGAGTGTGATCTTCTTTCTGATCCTACTGTGTTCCGATAGTTGATAGGTAGCTTGAACTATTTGACTATTACTCGGCCTGATATTTCCTTTGCTGTCCAGCAGGTTAGCCAATTTATGCAAACTCTATGCCATCTTCATTTAGCTGCTGTTCGCTGGATCATTCGATATCTTCAGGGGTCACCTAGCTATGGGTTGTTCTTTCCAATCGGCTCCTCTTCGCCTTGTTGCTTATAGTGATGCGGATTGGGCCGGATGTCTTGATACTCGGCGGTTTGTCACGGGTTGGTGCATGTATCTTGGTGATTCTTTGATCTCTTGGAAGAGTAAGAAACAAGCTTGTGTTTCTAAATCCTCTACTGAATCCGAATACCGGGCAATGTCTGCTTCTTGTTCTGAGATTGTCTGGCTTCGTGAGCTTCTGGCTGAGCTTGGTTTTTCTCAATCTGATTCTACTCCTCTTCATGTTGATAATATTAGTGCCATTCTAATCACTGCTAATCCTGTTTACCATGAGCGTACAAAGCATATTGAGGTAGACTGTCATTCTATTCGGGAAGCCTTGGACACTCGTGTTATATCTCTTCCTCATGTTTCTACTGATCACCAAATAGCTAACGTATTCACGAATGCCATGACACAACAGTGCCATCAGTTCCTTGTGGGCAAATTGATGCTTCTTGATCGACCAACATCAATTTGAGGGGGGATGTCAGTCATATGCTAAGAGCATTCCCAATAGAAGAGCCAAATTTTTATGCAAAATGGCTTCTCAAAATGTACTTTATCTAATTTGGCTAATGAATTTTTAAAAGTCTTCTACATCCGATTAGCTATATTTTTATCTATATCATTTAAATATTATTAAAAGTGAGAAAAGTTTTGGGAAAAAGAGAACATGTGAGAGAAAAAATAGGAAAAGTTTTGGGAAAAAGAGAATATGCGAGAGAAAAAGTAGGAAAAGATTTGGAAAAAAGAGAAACAGGTGTGAGAAACAATGAAAAATAAAATGGCTCCCTTGAAAAGTGTTGCTATATTTAGCTTTTTTTTTTTAGCTCTTCCAATCAAATATCTATTTTACATTTTCTTTTGACTAATTCAATGTAGGGAGTTTTTTAAACAGTTGAATAGCCATTTTAGATAAAAGTAACATTTGGTTCTTTCATTGGGAATGCTCTAAATATATAACATATATATTTAGCCATAATTAGTCTCTGTAGTTATGACATATTTTTGTATTATAGTTGTAGATATCTTGTAATTAGTAGGTTGATTTTAGTTGCCTCTTTGGTCTCCTAGATTGCTGTAATCGCTGAGATTCAGCCTTGTAATTAGCGGGACAATTTCTATATAATACGAGGGACCCTCACAATGAGAGGTATTCAGTGCAATTGACATTCTTGAGTTGAGTAACAAATGTTTTTAAAAAAAGCATGCAAGTTGGTGGTTGATTTGAATGCCTTGAAGCTTTACCTTGTAGGCTTATGCTTCAAAATGTGAGGTCTAGATATCTTATCTGATGCATGTTGGCAGCTGAGAATTGATGACTGCAAATGTTCCATATTGTACAACAAATAGGTGATGTCCTCGTGGGGGAGTACTAACAGCCCCTTGTTGCTGGGACCTAATACTCATGAAGCAATGCCTGGTTCAAAGGCAGCCCCCTAAGCCAGCAGAAGCAACAGTGACTCCACCCTATGACAGGTGTTTACGCCCAGGGTGTAGCCCTTGAGAGTTGCTGAAATCCTAGAAAGTTTGGCAGACATCGATAATATATCTCCCCACTTGGTGGGATAGAATTCCTTGACTGCCTTAAAAGGCAACTTTTGATCTTTCAGCTAGTTCAAGTAAAGTTTGGGAGTCAAGGAATTTGGTTTGTTTTTTGAGTAGGTGTTGAAGAGGGGCTGGTGAACTTTATCAATACTACTGTTTTCAACTATTCCTATCGCATGGTTGAGTAGATAACTTTGATAACGACTCTTATAAGATAGAGTAAAGCCTCTATGTATGTAGATTAGTTGGTATACATACTGCTAAATTTAATGAATGACGAATTAAGAAGCTTGTTCTGTATTTCGTATGGTGCCAATCGAAATAAAGGTTGTATTGTGGTTCGCCCTTGTTTGTGTTTGTTGAGAGCATAGACATAAAAGCCTGGAACTTTTTCAGTTACAACGTACATGGCGCTCTCAGCTCCATGTTTTCACTGAAATCTGGCAAAAAGAATAAGCAGTCATGTTCATGACACTAGGAGTGGTGCTTACAAGTAGAATTTTCAATTACATAACAATGTAGGGATTTAAAAAATTGAGTGGCCTTTTTAAAAAAATATGCAACTGTGCCAATGTAATGAAATCTGTCATCATTTTCTCCAAATCTTGTAAAAGCTTTGTTTTTTTCAGTTGCTGCAACTATGTGTTCCATGTCTTACAGGTTTCTTTCAATGAAAACGATAGATAGCTAGTGTCATTGGATGAGGTGGGTATAGTTTGTGATCTTGCAGTAGGCATGCTATGCTATTGAAGCAGCTGTTCTATCTGAAGAGTGAGAACATTAGGAACCCTCCTGTTTTTCGTAAAGGGGATTTTTTTGAATATAATCATGTTTGCGATGGAGAAAGTATCAAATTTGTTCTGCTGTGATCTGTGACATGAGTTGTATAGAAGTATTTCCAGAATCTTGCTATGATTTATGGAAATGTGTGACAGAGAGGTACGCTATATAAAGCAAGGAAAAGCGAATGCAAGGGCATGTTTCCTCTACTGTTCAGGTATTAGGGCATGTCATAGTTAGGCCTGCTTTCTGGGGTTCTTCATGTATATGTACTGCTGGGAGAACAAGAACAAGGGGGATAGTGATATTCTCGTGTAAATTTCCTCTTAAGCGTATTCTTCTCTCTTTAGCAATTGCTCTTAGGTACATATGCAGCTATTGCCACAATATCTTCTCCTAATTTTTTTTTTTTTTTGATAAATGCTTGCACGATAGCAGAATGCATTTGTGATATAATTGTATACATAGGTGTTTTTTTTTTTTTTGCCCTCTCATAGTAAACTGTACAACTCTAACTTTACTTTTTTTTTTTAATGGAAGATATTATAAAATTGTAAGTTCATCAGAGAACTACACGGCAATACTATCAAAACTACGCGAGGAAGGGATACATTTTGAGCCTGATAATGGTTCTGAGCTGCTTCCATTAACTGCTATTGAGGTATGTCTCTTTGTCTCTTTGCAGATATGGCTTCCTTGGTATTTTATTTGCTACAAAAATTGTAGTCCTTAAGAAAAAGGAAAATAATTAGCTATAATTTTTTTCTATTTTATCTTTATTTTTTTTGATAAGTAATATTGTATATATCAAAAAGAGCGCAATGCGTCTCGTCTCTAAGTGCATAGAGAGTATACATAGGAAAGCCCACATTAGCCCACAAAAAACCCCCCAAAAAACCCTAAAACCCAAAAGAAGCCTAAAGAGCCCTCAGCCAAAAACCCAAAACAACCCTAAACTCACAAGGCAAGCCTAAACCACCCTTCCTTTGACCCTACTAGAGCCACATCCTCTAGCCTCAAAATTAATGGAACATTCCAAATTTTTGAGCTCACTCTTGCTCTTAATATTTGGGGCAGAAACCCCCTTTTCACGGTGTTGATCCTCTTCAATGACTAAAAAAAGATTCAAAAAGCTTTTCTCGTCACCCTCAAAAGTCAATCCCATAGTGGGAGCGAGTTCCATCGCGCCGAGCACTACCTCAGAATAGCCTTCCATCCCCACAACTAGAGTATTTGCCAGGACCTCGGCCAACAACTTCTTGTTATTCAGTTGCTTACCTATTTTATTCTTCAACTCTCAAAGAATACCCCAACTGAGACTTGGAAACAGAAGAATAAATAGGTGCTCCACTCTTCGTCATTCCAGGATGAGAGAGGTGGAGTCTCATACCCAGCTCAGTCGCCCCTGAGGAAGAACTACCAGAAAACCCTTAGAAACTGTAAAACTGGCCTGTGATTGCTGTCGGAGGACCCATCTTTTGAGAAGAAGAAGAGTCTTCCTTAGCAACCAGGGTCAACGAGGACACTTACTTCACCTTAGGTGGAGAAGGAGCAACAGTTCTCGACCCAAAAACCCCCCGCCGGAGCATAGCTTTCGTCGAAGAAAGTTTCTGATTAGTCTTAAAGGAGGCTTCCTCCACCGTTGGAGAAACAGAACACCGGAGAAACAGAAGGGTCTGCACTCACCATGCTCTTAGAACTTGCCGGACACACCATCGCATTGGCAAGACCTTCTCTGAGTGCATCGGGGAAGCCATCGGAGACAACAAAAAACGGCGGAGCTAGCATTGACACCTCAACGATAGACCCCACGCTTCTGAGAAGATCACCTTGAACCACTGTAAACGCCATCACTGTTGATGCAGACTCTGGCGCTGCTGCAGGAGACTCTGGAACCACCATAGACACCTCCGATGACGAATCCCCGACACCTCGCGAATCCGGTTCCAACACCTCGCCCATCGGAGACACAGAAAACCCGTCGAACTTGGACATAGTAGGGCCCAAGCGGACCTCAGCCTCTGGACTCGCGGCCACCTTGGGCGAGGCCGCTGGGATCAAAACGACCTCTGGCTAGAAGGCCCCGCCCGGGAAGAAGTGGAGAGAGGCTTCAGTAGAAACTTGAGGGCTCGCTTGAAGCCCCTGCACCGGCAAGCTTGGGCATCCTTATGACCGCCGGAAAGCTTGGGCTTGCGGGAGGACCCAAGCCCTAAGCCCTTGAGGCCTTTCAAGAATTTTGAAAACAACCAGCCCATCTAACAACCAGCCCATCTAAAAGGCCTTCAAGCAGCCTGGCTAAAACCCGACCCAACTTAACATGGAAAAACCCAAACTGCTGCTTAACCCATTTAGTGATAGAAATGCCCTTCGTCATCTTCGTGGAGTCTGCCGCCAATAGAGAATAGGTCGCCAAAGATGGGATTGGAGCTCTCTTCTTCTTCGGCAGAACTTGATGAGCCCTAGATTTCGGCTTCTCCAGCTCAGAATAGTCCACCGCTGAGCGCGGCTCATTTCCACCGTCCCCCGGCTCAAGATATGCCGGCACCGGAAGCAAATCAAAGAGATGCGAGGACCGACATTTCAACCCATTGATTGCACCTTGGAGCGAGGTGCCGATCTTAGTGCCTCCGCAAAAGAGTGTCTAGGAGGGCATCCCTCTCCCAAAATGAACTTGGTTTGCTTCCCTGGCACATCAGAGGCCAAAGACCCAACCTTTCCTTCAAGAGGTGGCAACAACCGCCGCAACTCACTTGTGAACCGATGCCATCCCTGCCCACCACGGCCCTCTGGGTGCCAAATAACTCCTTTATGACCACCCTCAGCAAAGATGACCACCTCTAGGAACATTCCTGCCTTGTTATCGCCCCCATGAACCATTAAAACCTTCTCACCCCTCTCACGGTAAGACTTGGCGATGTCAGCCTTCAATTGACTCGCCGACTCCACTGTAACCACCAACCAGGAAGCGTATGGATGACTCACAAAGATGACCCCTATGAACCCCTTTCTCTTTTTCTCCGGTTGAAACTCTGGACACCCTTCCTTCACCGAAAGGCAGAAGGTTTTTGCTTCAATAGAGAAGCGCCTTTCCATAACAGACACACTGGACCCTAGCATGCAGCGCCTACACGCGCCACTGCTAGGGCTGAGGAAGAAAAGAAAAATGAAGAGAGAGAGAATGGAGTGTTTTAGGAACAGAGCAATTGACCCATGGACAATCTTCATTTTATCTTTATTATTTCTACACCCAGCATTTTTCTTTTTTCAAAAAGAGGCTGCAGTACATATCTTAAATATTTTGTTATGCAAGGACTTGTGTGTATGGATGACACCACAGTCACTATATTTTATGCCTCATGCTGTCATGTTGGATTGCACCCATCTCTCTCTCTCTCTCTCTCTGGTATCTGGTGACTGTGAACCATCATCTAAGAGTTGAAAGAAAAGAAGAATAATTGGAAGAAGAAGAAGAGTAAATACCGTCTTATTTCATTGATGCTTCTACCATACCATCATTGCATAAGTTTAAATAGAAGAGTAATACAATCTAATGTGGAAATATAATTATTGCTGATTACGATGTGAAATAAAGGGAATAAAATCAGATTAGAGAGAATCATATGATAACTTTCCTTCTTCAACACAAAATTGTTGTTACACTCTCCGACTTTTTAGAATCATTTCCCATTCTGAACTTTTTGACTGATCACTGCAGCCTGAAAGTAAAATTCTAATTTTACTGTTATGCACATAGCATGCTTCCCGTGGGAAAATTTGTGTGTTTATTTATTTATTTATTTTTGTGTGATGACTGTTCTAAATATCTCCTATAAACAGTAATGGATACAGTAACTTGTTGGGTTTTAGGTAGATGACGAGGCAATGGACTTGAACAAGGAGATTATGAGCAAGTTGCTTGAACTTGATGATGTTGATGCCGTTTATACAGACCAGCAGTGATTAAATTTACTTCTCAACAACTGAATCGAGGTATTTGTGCGGCTAGACAGTAGTTGCCACTTCTGCTTCGTCTATAAAACTACAACAATCCATGGATAAGATACCTTGTTCAGACGATGTGGCATTTTTGGGGACGAAGGGAATGGTTATGGAGGTGAGTTGACGCTTTTCTGCTTTTATATTTTCTACTTTTGCAAGGCCAGAATTTTTGTTACAGCTTGGTTATTGCATCTGGAAGAACTGTGAATACTAAAGATATATATATTTGTGAAGGACAATTCATAAGATTGTTTTCCTCCAATAATAGTACAAGGATTAGTTCTTGATGTCTATTAGCCAAGTGGGTCAATCCTAGAACAAATTGTCCCTAAATTTCAAAGGATTGTGCGTTTTAAAATCCATATGGGACCTCCTTGTGCATGCACACGCCAAACACTACTCAATCCTCCAAATAAATCGCTTTAAGAACTCTGCAAGGGTGGAGTTGCAGTCTCTGAGCAATGTTTGCGCCTTCTACATTTTGATTCTTGTCATAGTCATCGCTAGCTGCCTTTTTTTTTTTTTTTCTAATTATTTTTTGTATTCGTATGTAGTAGTTTCATTCAAGGTGCTTTTGTAGCTCCATGTTTTCAGAAATCTGGCACCAGTGCGTATAGTCGGATGAGCACATCAAAAGAGATGATTGAAGCAAATAAAGAAAAAGTGAGTTTGTGTTGTTTGAGTGGAACGTTAGGATTTTCTTTTGTAAGAACAGTATATTTCGGGTGATGGAGTCTCAAAGTCTTGAATTTGATCCGAGTTATGTACACTTCATAGAATAAATAAGGCTCGTGTTTGCTAAAGTTTTTTTTTTTTTTTTGGATGGGGGAGGGCTGAAGAAAACTGCACCGCTGTTTGCTATAGGTTTTGAAAAGTATGTTTTTGTCCCGTGTTTTGAAAAGGTCAAAATTTGAGGAGTGTTTTTGGTGAGAGTTATATTTGTGAAGTATTCTTTATAAGAAATTGTTTGAATAACTTTTTAGTGTTTCAAAAGAAAATAATTTAAGGAGTGTTTTCAAATGACAAAAAAAGAACAAAAGAAAAAAAAAATTGCAAAAGATGAAGAGTTAATTGCTTGGCTAACCCCTCTTTAGTGTGGCTATGTAGACTCTCTTCTGTTGAAGGAGGCTATGCAGCCACTCATTTTCTTCTGCTAGTGGTGGTTGTGTGACCACCTCATTTTTTCTGTTAGGAGTGGTTGTGTGGCCATCTCAATTTTCTTTAGATGACAGTGTGACCACTCTGTCTCTTCTATTAGAGTGCTTGTGTAGTCACATTTGCCTTGTTCGGTTGTTGCATGGGTGGCTGTTTGGCCACCTCTGTTATGACGGTAGTGCGACTATTCCCTCTTCTATTGTGAGTGGTTGTGTAGCCACATCTGTCTCGTTGGAGAGGCCAACTTTTTTTATTTTTTATTTTATAAGAAAATTGTTAAGTAACAAGTCAATTTTCACACCTAAAATAATAAATATACGTTTTCTCAAAATACTCAAATTTTATGTTTTATTTGTTTAGAAGTGTTTCATTTGACAATTAGTTTTTATAAAGTATGTTTTAGTGTTTGAAACCTTAAAAAAACAAAGCATTTTTAAAACTAAAGTCCAGGGAGCTCTGGCTTACATGGAGAAATTTAAACACTAATTAGAGTTGGTAGGAAGTTTTGGTTTGGAAGTAATTGATGTGATATAAAGTAAATAGAAGTTTTTAATTTTTTGTATGAAAAATTGAAAAAGTAGTGTTTTATAATGAGTTTTTTTATTTTTTATTTATTTTATTTTATTTGAATAGTAATAAAAAGTTATTGATGTGATATAAAAAGTAAGAATATTAGAGAGTTGAAAAAAAAAGTGGACTTTGAAAGGCCTTTGCCAAACATGGATTAAGTTTTTCCATACCTCAATGGTGATCCGGAGAAGGTATAACTTTATTACTTGTATTAACTCTACAACAGAAATGACATTGGTTTGCATTTGGCTTTCTTTTCTCAGAATCTCTTTTAACTCCTCTAACCTTGTTTGGACATTAAGTGATATTTCTGATTCTAAGAATGATTTGTTGCTTACGATTCTTGGTGAAAATGAAATCTATCATCCAAGTTACTGATTTAGGGAGTGATAAGGCACCCGGGGTCCTGATGGCATGTTAGGGTTCTCTTTTATAGAACTTACTAGGCTATTGTCAAACGAAGTGTGACTAATTTTATCCAATCCTTTTTTCGAAATGGTTATTTCCCCATATCCTTCATTGATACTCATCCCAAAGTCTCCCAATACAAACTCATAAGCCTCACCAATTTCATTTACAAAATCATTTGCAAGATTCTTGCAAACAGATTGAAACCCTTGCTTCATAATAGTATCTCTCCAAACCAGTCTGCCTTCCTTCAAGGAAGATCCATACACCACAATTCAATTTGAGCCCATGAGATCTAAATTTCAATGAAGAAAAAAAAAGGGAAATGGTGGGTTGATGGCTCTTAAAATAGTGAGGGTGTAACGCCTCTAAAACTGGCGTTGACCATTTTAGTAGAGTTACCGCAATTCCTCCAGTTTAGTTAACTGGTAACTAATTGAAGGGATCGCCCATCAAGCATACTCAGAGTAATTGTAATGGAAGGTAAAAATGATAGATCTAAGATATCTAAAATAAGTCACAAGGCATTCATGTACTATCATCAATCACAGACTGGGAGCTACTAATTGAAATACAGTTATTCTAATCAAACTTGGTATAAATACAATAGTCTCCAGACTTATTTCCTTTAAGGCTCATCTTAAAACAGATAAGCTGACAAGTAGCAAACACTACGTAAGTCTAAGACTTAGTAAGTAAACCTTACAGCCGAGTATGATATGAACTCTTGTTATAGGCATAAGTAAAAATGTATTTTGTTCTAGTAAGCAAGTGAGGTGTTGCCTATGTTATTACACAACAAAATATAGTAATTATGCTCATAAATACGCTTGCTCAGTTAGCTGACATATTGCACATTTTTAAGGAAAGCAGTCATAAGTATTTACTTACCTCATAGGCTCGCCCAAATCCTCTGACATTCCCAATTCCTGCTATAATGAACATGGTTTCTTGTTATTTGCAGTACCAGAGAACCGATTTAAATACGTAGAGCCCTAATCGAGAACAACTAGCTGGAAGGTCACAAAACCCTAATTTTACTCATTCTAAACATTGATTGAACGTTCTATCACATGATCGAACATTTGGACTTGAGGTTGAATGTTCAGTCAGAATGCAAGGCTCCTATTTTCAAATCAAAACGTAGCAAATCTCATCCTAGGCCTTTAATGGGTTCTTACAAACATACTAGGGCACATCATCACACAAGCTCAGGAAATCATGGAGAGGGTTAAAGCATTTAAAAACCCTTTTTTTCTTTTTAAGGAAAAAGAATAACACATGCTTAATCACGGTACCGTAAGACTTTGCAAGAAGTATGAAAAAACCCTACTACCAACATGAAAACCAACTTAGTATAGAGGGCTTACCTCAAGGAGGGCTAGGCAAGACTCAAATCTTCTTCTCTCTTCTCTAGGATTCCTCTTTGTAGGTTTAAGGTTAGTGGAAATGTGGTATATTGCCTTGGGTAATTACTAGCCTGTGGTTAGCCTAGTCGAAAGGTTAGCAAGGTTTCTCGGGTCATTAGAACCCGTTGGGAGGAGTTTTTGGGGTTTTTCGGTTCTAACCGAACATTCAATTGAAAGTACACCGAATGTTCGACCCTAAACCAAGAAATCTTTGGGTAAAATAGTACACCAAACATTCGATTGGGGACCACACCAAATGTTTGTTGACCAATTTTGACTCACTGGGTAATGCTCAAACGTATGCCTGCAACTCTAAAACACTGTGCAAATAGTACACCGAACGTTCGGCCATGGACCACCGAACGTTTGATGCTTTCAGGATTGTCACAACAGTGCCCTTAGCTTTTCCAATCCTATAAATATCCCCGCCCACGCCCTTCTAAGTCTCATTCTGTCCTTTGAGCCCTAAAGAAACTCTACTTGAGTGTTTGGTGAGTTGTGAGAGAAGAATGATGGCTTTCTTGGAGGTTCTTGATCTAGAAATGTAACTTTCTTGATTTAGCTTGTGTTTTACTTAGTTGTTACTATGGTTAAACATTTATTCCGTAGCTTAGTTGTAGTATTGAGCTTATGTTGGCATTTTAGGTTTTAATCTCAATTTAAGCATGAGTTAGCGTTTTGATATTTGATTACGTGTTTTGTTCTGCATAGAGATATTATTTTCGGCGAGTATGTTAAGAATCCTTTTTGTAGCCTTAGAACTTGTTTAGAAATGATTAGAAGCCTGTTTGGTTCGAGATGAGTTTTTTGCTCAGGAGAGAACATTCTCACCTTCTGGCTGAACGTTAAGCCCTAAGCCTGAACGTTCGCTGGCCAGGCAGAACCTCTATTTTGGGTAGTTTTGGAACAAGGATTCGTTGTAGCTCGGGCGTAAGACTAATGCGCCTTTTCACAAATTTTGAGAGTGTGAACACCTCGAAGAATACTTGAAGGAACAATATGGCCCGGGTGAGTACAAACTCACATGAATACTTGTCATTATTTTCTCGATTGCACGACTATTTTACATATACCAAACATGCATCCTTATAGCCCTCATGAAACACATTTTTGTTCTACTATGAACTATATTTTGTGAAAACATGTGTTGCTTAAACAAGATAATGAACATGGTGAAATTTGTAAAAGCATGTATGTAAAAGACGGATAAAATTAATTTCATCTTATGACATGGTACATCGGTACGTGTGAGATAATGGCATTGGGCTTACCATATATGTTAACTATATGGTCAAAAGTGTGTGTGTGATATTGGCCTTGGATCCAATGGTTGTTTCGTGACCGGCACAACTATGTTTGATTGGTAGGTTACTGCAGACGTACATCATTAGTAGCGTGGGCCACTCGAGGTTGAACTTGGTCGGACTGCTAGTGCTATTAACGGTTGCGTATAATGATCGGGACACCAACATTGTATTATAGGTCCCTTGGGATAGCGCCAACTCTCATAAGAAAGGATAATATCTCGGGTAGATCATACATTTTGAATTATCACTTGATTCTCATAGTTACAGCATATATTATATCTATATTGTATATATGAATAACTGTCACGTCATAATGCTGCATACGAATTTATTAACAACTGAGTTCATCTTTAAATAACATGTACATTGTGTGCACTTTTACTCACTAAGTCGCTGGGCTTACCCTTGTATTCTTTCCCCTCCATTATGTATAACTACGTTGTTTAGATAACTTAGTTGAATTTGGATCTGGGGAGACACATAGTCATCATGACGGATTTGCTTAAGATCGTTTTTGAGGACTTGGGACCTTGTATGGCTGAAGTCAATATGGGATGTCGACGGGTCTGTTCGTCTAGAGTTGCTCGAGATCATCTTTATGCTTTATTTATTTAACATAGCTATTCATGTTATGTATTATATTTGGTGACTGGTCTCCGATTGATACTTTTGGAGATCTACCTATGTTATGATGCGTTTAGTTTTACTCTGGTTATTATGATTGTGGTTTAAAATTATTGTTATCTCTGTCCCTTAGTTAAAGTTTTTCGCTGCAGCCTCTCTCCGGAGAGGATGAGATCCCTAAGTCTTGTTCCGAGAGGAATAAGGCTGGGAGGTGAACCATGGAGTCAATTAGCAGTTAATTGATTTCTCTAGGGCGTTACATGTGGAAGTGAGGGAAATGGGCAGATGGATAGGTTATTTATAGGGGTGGTGCATGCTAGATATAGGTTAAAAGAACTTT
The DNA here is from genome assembly GCF_901000735.1 of Corylus avellana. Lineage (NCBI taxonomy): Eukaryota > Viridiplantae > Streptophyta > Magnoliopsida > Fagales > Betulaceae > Corylus > Corylus avellana. The sequence goes on along the minus strand of NC_081548.1, from coordinate 12,660,097 downwards.
TTAGATTGTCATCGAATGTTTGGTACTATGCTCAAACGTTCGGTATACTATTGCACAGTAGTTCTAGGATTTCGAATTGAACCTTGGTCAATAGTGGTTTTAGATTTGGTCATGAATCGTTTGATGTGTTCCCTGGTCAAACGTTCGGTGGTCTCCTACTGAACGTTCAGTCAGAGCCAAAATTTAGGTTTTTGGTTTGTTTTTCTTAAAATAGAAAAAATATTCACCAAAGATGTTATTTTTCCTTAATGGCCACGATTGGGTTTTAAAGTTTTGGGTACTCGGTTTTTACCAGGTTACAGGGAATTGGGGTTCCATCTTATTTATATATTATTATTATTATTTTTAGATGAATAAGCACCTTCATTAAAAGCAAGACAAACTAAATACAGAGTATCACCGAATCCAAGCCCTTCAAAAGGCCCAAAACAAAGCCTCACAGAGGTTGAATACCAACGAAACAAATCACAAAGCTGCAAAACATACTAGCAGCAGAACAAAACAACCAAATTGTGAACAGAAAATAATAATATATTTATATATTATTATATTGATATATTAATATTTTTTAGATTTAGGTTTAGCACTTTTGCCCCTTCATCTTCATTTCTCACGCCCCTCTTCATTTCACAACACCCATTCCGCCTCCTTCCCTTTTTTCTCTTCATTTCAGTGATTTCACAACACTGAACACCCATTCCGCCTCTTCATTTCACAACACCCATTCACTTCATCTTCATTTTTCACACTCGACCTCTCTCTCTCTCTCTCTGACTCACTCTTTCTTCGTTTCTTGCTTCGTCACCATCTCTTGCTCCGTGAACTCCGTCGAACCGTCTCTCTCTCGCTCCAGCTGAGCAATGAGCACTAGGGACTCTCTATTTCTGGGTTTCTTTTATATTTTCTTTGATATTTTCTCTGTTGATCCATGGAATTTTATTGTTTTTTTTTTTTTGTTTTTTGTTTTGTTTTGTTTTGTTTTGCTTGGTTTTAGTAGATACTATTTAATCTACTCTACTTTTCAGTGTTCGTTACTTCATTTACATGCTTGTTCGTTAAATTTGTAATGGGCTTGCTTAATTTGGGGCGCTGCAATTTCGGATTTGGTGGGAGTGGAACGATGAGCAGCGGAGAACATGGTGTGGGTTTGGCCGAACCGTTTACCGGACTGGGAACAAACCGGAACTGGCCAGTAACTAGGACCCCGGTTTTCAGTTCCAGTTGCCCAAAACGAAGAACCGGGGTACCCCGGTTTCGGTCCCGGTTTTGGCAAAAAACCGGGAAACCGGACCGGGTTGACACCCGTACTGACAGCCTTTCCAAATTAATTAACTTGTAAATAACTGAGAAAACTACCCTAAACACCTATTAGAGTGAATAAAATAGTGGAATGCGAAAAGATATAATTTGAGCTTCAATTAATACTTCAAAAATATATATCAAATAAAATTACAATCCAAAATCCATGAAATGTACCAACAACTATCATCTAATACATTACTAGAGTACATAAGTACTAAAACACATTAAAACTGCCTACTATTCTCTCTACATCCCAAGCCCGCTGAAAGACTCTAAGCTCCAACTCGATCTAGTACCTGCTAAATTGCAGGAAAAATTAATGTCCCACATGGGCCAAACTCCTCTCCTAAGTTGCTCGAACCACCTTGATCAAGATTGTTGGTCATGACATTGAATCCTCGTTGCGGAAAATCTAGTGGAGTCATTCACAAGATAAGAAGCATAATCTCTCTTTTAATATTGATAAAACCCAAGGATTGTGTTCTACCCCCAAAAACAACTAACCCAAACAATAAAGCAATAAAGATAAAAAATTGCACAGCGGAAAGTAAATCATCACAACCATTACATAAGAACTTGTTTACGAAGTGGAAAAAGTTTTTAACGAATCAAAAGTAAAAACCACTTTGGGGCAACCAAACTTGGAAAATCACTATATGAAGAACCAGATGTTGGGAATAGGATTGCAGATCAAAGTATTTGCACAATGGAAGGAATCAAACTCCTATGCCAAGATCCTTTATAAAGAACGTGTGAAGAACCGTTGCTATTTAAAATTAAATTTAAAGAACGAAGAACACTTACTTGGATATCAACGGCCACTCCTGGTTTTGGGAAAAATCTTTTTGCTTCTGCAAGAACATGTTCTTTATTGTTCAAGAACACGAAAAACAATTTCTTCTTTATTGAAGAAATCGAAGAAATTTTTTTTTCTTTATTCAAGAATACGAAGAACAAGTTCTTCTTTCTCCAAGAACACGAAGAACAAGTTCTTCTTTCTTCAAGAACACAAAGAACTTGGGAATATAGGGACCTCTAAATCTTTCACCAATGACTGATAATAACCTAGAGAGTGTATGCTCTTACTTGGCTTTTCAAATCTTAAACTTTTGTTTTTTGTGAGTTAACACAAAGAACTAATATAGTTTTTAGAGAGTTTCTGAAAACTATGACTAAGAATGTTTGATTGAATGATTTGAGAGCTCTAGGCTCGTCTTTATTTATAGGCAAAGCAGGGAGACAAAGAATTAGATTTAAGCAATGTAGGATAAATGAGTAGTTCTAATCCAATTAGAACTTTGAAATATCAATCCAATGGTTGATATTAAAGTAGCATGGACGGCTAGAATTAAATCCTAGCCTCCATGCTATGGTCGTGTGGTCCATGGAGAAATCTCCATGGGCCACACGGTTTCATGCTCTTCGATTGGGCTTGGGTTTCACCCCAAGCCTTTTTCCCTCGTCACTAATACTTAGGCCTAGTGAATAAACTCTGGCCTTATGCATTTCCACTTATGCTCATTAGGCCTCTAGGTTTTATCCCAAGCCCAATTACATTTAATTTCTTTAGCCCATGTTTTAATTAAATAAAACACTTAGCCCAATAAATAAGAAAGCCTTATGGTTAAATTACATCAGCTTGGTGAGGGACCTAAAGGAAAAAATATTATCTGCTTGAATATGTCCGTAATCGTGTTACCATGACATTTATTACGCAACAATATTCTAATCACAATTAATTGATGTGCAAAATATCTACCTAAATTAATAGGTAAATAATTATACGTTTTACCTGCAAGTGCACCAGGTCAACATAGTAGTATATGGTGCAAGTACAGGATCATTCCCACGAGGATTGCTGAATTTATGTTTTAAAAAATAAATTCCTTAAGTAAAACAAGGATTGATTGTTTAAGTGATGATAATAAAAGGTAGGGCTTTGATATCCACCACTAATTATATTTAGCTAATATAACAATATGCCAATGCTTTGATCATGTTATGCATATCTAATGTTTGTCAAACACATGAGGCCTAGGGCATGGCATATACTTCCTGTTCCCCATGTTGATTAACCCAAGAATCGCGGTGTGGATTCTTTTGTTACTTATGTTAAACCCAGGACTCGGCCATCCAAATTGATTTAACTAACTAGTCCATACCACATGCATATGTTGATCAGGTAGACACATATGAGGAATTCATGCAAGTAGGCATTAATCAAGTTAAATAGCACAACAAGATCATCACAAGGGTGCCAATATTGAAATATTAACTAAACATAACTAGAGCTTCAATCTAGCCCTACTAATTAAATTAGCTACACATAAAATTGATGTTAAACATCTTCATAAATGAAAGAGAAGAAAAGAAAAGAATAAACCCGAGACTTGAACTTCAAGAGCTCCTCTTATTCTCCTTACAAAGTATATCTATTCTAGAGGCTTAAGGGTCTATTTATAGGTTTTATAAGTCCTTGACAAAGTAGTAAACCTAGGGATTTCGTAGGGTTTTGAGACCTATTACAATTGGGAGTCGGAAAATCCTAATATGGAAAGAGGGACATTCTGGCTGCCACTTGATGTGTCTTCTGCGCACGGGTGCGATCGATCGCAGCCCGTGTGCGCTCGATCGCAGGTCTGCGATCGATCCTCTTCTGGCATGCGCTCGATTGCTCTTGGCCTGGATTGTGCTTTGTATTCTCGGGTACTGCGCTCGATTGCAGGTACCCTGTGATCTATCGCAGTGTTAGAGAGCTCCCAATTTTCCATCTTCTCTCTTTTGAGCCCAAATTGTCTAGATTTACTTCATCTTCTTCCAAAAGCCTACAAAAGTATGAAAAACACAAAAAGGAATTAAAATGACCTAATTAACCAAAACCAAAGGATTAAAACATGTAAGTTAAGGGCTAAAAATATGAATATTTTAGCACTTATCATTAATTCCACTAAATGAATGTGATTGAACTCTAATATATATTTTTGATTTAAAAACAATTAATACCTTTGACTTTTTGACTTATGATTCCTCATTGAAATATTCCGTAGCAGAATTAAGACTTAGGATACTGCCACTTAATTTTCTACCTCTTTATCCTTGAGTAATTGACTTTATGTTATTCTCATACATGTGACAAACACATGTATATATTTTGGTATGCCAACCAAAATGCTTGAGCCAAAGACATTGAGAATAATATCCATGAAATCTATTTCAAGGTGAAATTTCTTGTCTCTTTATTTAGTAACAAAAGATTTGGATTCCCTATTGAAGTTGGTGTTCCCTCAATGTTAGATGTGATTACCCAACGCACTGAGTTCTGTTGACCGATGATAGGTCTCACTCTAAGATACATCGAAGTAATCAATACTTCACATTTGAGTTCATGAACTTCTCAGGATTTAGAATCAAGGTCTAAATAGTCTCTAAGGAGTTTATTGTCTTTTCTCAATATACAATATCTTTATGAAAATACAACTCCTTGGTCCGTTCAGTGCCTTAGGTTCTCAGCACACTACACATCAATCCCGAAGTCACCACTTCGCTTGATCAAGGTAGATCACTAAGATTTGATGTGTAATAATCTTACTCAAAATTGAATGCCCAGTTCAATTTACTGATTGCGAACTTTATACTTGAAGGATACAAGGATTATAGACTTTGACCTTGTGTGATAATCATGTTACTCACACCCATATCCATATTCAATGTAATCCTAGGACCTTTCACATGCATAACAAATATAATAAACTTGATAATAAGCATGTAAAAGACATTTTATATTATATGCTCAATTCATTTTGATTAGTGAATATAACATCTATACTCATTACAAACATTTGAATGTCAACATGAATATATAAAATCATTGGGATTCATGGCATAATCCCAACAAACTCCCACTTGCCTGTAATTTCAATTAGGCACATATTTGACTCCCATTCCTCCCAAGCAAGATTTTAAAATCTCCTATGGCAAGGTCGAGTCGGTCAAAACCTTAGCCAATGGAATCTTAATTGTAACTATATCTTATTGACAAACTATATTCCTTATGGGATAGATACCCTTGCTTTTTGTGATTTCCAATCCTATGGTTCCTTAGTTCATTGGATTCTGCAACTACTTCATTGTTGATATGAAACAGCCTAATAGGAGTTTGCTCTATCTCAATGACACTAAGATCCACCAGGAATAACCTAAGCCAATGCTGCTTTCTTCACAGTCTCATAAGCTGCGACACATCAGCTTCCATAGTGGAGTCAGCAATCCAAGATTGCTTGATAATTCTCCTACAAAACTGCTCATCTACCTAGGGTATAGACATACTCTACAGTAGAATTTTTGAATCACGATTTGACTGATAGTATTCCATATCATCCAAGATGATTTAGGGAATTTGAGTGCAACCATTTCTCTTGTACTAATGGTCTTGTCACATCTTTGATCTCATTTAGATCAAACTTGACATTCCATTGATGCATGCTAGTCTAACTATATCTTTTTAGATATTTTAGTCAAAGTTTTAACTAATGACAATATCTTTTCAGACACTTTGGTCAAATTTTTAACTTTAGACTACTATAGACTTCCTTGCTCGGTTTGAAGAAAAAATGTTAGAGTTTTCTCATATTTAGAATCCAATATAATGAGAAAATTATCTTTAACTACCAAGCATGAAGGATCCAACCTTGTCTTTGCTACTTGTTGATTATATCATCATCACAGAATACCTTTTTGGTATTCTTACATGTCTTGTCAGACTTTAGTTCGGATTCCCCAACTAACTTAGCCCAATCTCACTGCATCCAACCACTTCTTTTGTCTTTCGGAGTTTGATTCATTTGATGAACCTTAGCTCCTACTCACAATATGGTAGGTACTAGATACTTTAGTATATTTTTAGGTATTTTGAATTACCTTAGATGGACTTAGGAATTGTTTCCTAACCAAGTATCTGTGTAGGGTTTAAGCTATAAAGCTGTTTGGTTGCATCATATTGATGCCCATGTCAATTTTGTCTTTCATAAAGGCAGTATTGACAACCATTTGCCAAAACTCATAGAAAACATGAGTAGCAAAGGTTGAGAGTTTTTGAATGGACTTAAGCATGGCTATTGGCAAAACTATTTTGCCACCATCTTACCAATGAAGGTTCCAACCTTACCATCCATTCCTCTCTTTCTTGTAAATCCTATTCACAACCAATAGATTAAACGCCATTATGCGTCTTTACAAGAGTTTAGACATAGTTGGCAATACTAAAATTCCAAGACACTTTCCATAGCTTAGACCTAATGGTCCATTAATGCTACCTCTTGGGATCTTGGGATCCTTTTTCAAGTTCATTAGGTATATCCCCTCAAGCTTCTCCTAATAATATGAATTTGTGAGGCATCCTAACCAATCCTCGCACTGAAAAACAATACACTGGTACTTTGGTGTCTTACTAGTAACTTGTGGTGTATTTGATACAACCACATCATCTTCAAGAACTTTTGAAGATGATCCTCATCCAATTTCTTGCATTACTTCTAGAACCATCTTACTCTGGTTTAAATTTGTTTACATTGTCCTCTTTTAAGTACTTCAACATTTGTAGTAACAAACACTTACTTAATCTTAGGACGATAAAACAAATAACCCCTTGCCCCTTTTGGATATCTAACAAACAATCATACTTCTATTTTGGATTCCATCGATCTATCTTTCCATTTAACCCAAAATGTGAATACATCTTATGTTGGGATTCACCCCAACCACAATTCAGCGGGTATCATGGAGTAGACTCAAATGGATCCACTTTAAGCAAGTATATTGTTTCTTATATCCCAAAATGACATAGGTAGAGTAGTTTACCTTATGAGAGCTCTTATTAGTGTAAGAGCATTATATTCCTTCTGTTGATACACCATTGCACTGGGAACTTACCACGTGCCATCAACAGGGATTTTACCATCCCTATTACTAACTAATGGTCTTTGTATCTCAGGGGTGAAGTATACCTTAAACAGATATCTTCAAATTACAAGGATACTTATGTGACCACATACATCAGTATGCACTAACTGTTAGCAACTTTTTGGCTCCAAGTCCTTTTGCAGAAATGGGTCTCTTGGTTATTCTAACCTCAAACTTTATTCATAGATTGGATAATTCTATGGACTTGGAAGCCCATCATTAACCAGTCTTTGAATACTCTATGAGTTATTATGTCCAAGATGTAGACTCCAAAAGTATGCTTTAGTTGAAGGAATATTTCTGAGGTTCTAAATTTAGAATTGTTAACATACTATTAGTCAAGAGTCATTATTAACCAACCATCTATAAGACATTCTAATGAACTCTTGTATTATAAAGTTCATTAACTCTATTGGAGTGGATAAGAACCCTTGTCCAACTCCTAGTGCCTAGGTACATCTTTCCTTTTAAGTAGGAAGATTACCTTCACTATTGCATGCTAGAAACTTGGTGCAGTTTCTTTTCCACTGCTCTGTATCACCACAGTGGGAGTACTTTCCACTTAGTTCAACCTTTGATTCTTTCCAATTTTACTCACTTGGCATTTAACCTTGCCAACATGCTTTGGTGGGATTTTTCTTCTTCCTACAGCCTTTTGGCTTAGAAGTATTAACTATGACTATGGACTTTAGGACACTTTCGGCGGCATTCAACTCATTCATCAATTTTGCTAATGTGTGATCATCAACACATTTTAGCCCTAACTAATCGAAAGAATTTTGTAAGGAGTGTAGAATACAATCTACATGAGATTTCCATAAATCTCTGCACCCAATACCATCATTCATCATTGTTTTTCAACAAAGTTTTCATCATCCTTCAACTTCAATTTCCTTGAAACTAAATGCAATATGAAGTTTTACCAAACACATTTTTCAGACATCCCTAGGATTCTGAAATAGCGAGATCTCTTGCATCTCTTGCAAGGGTACATTTGACATAGTAGTCAACATGTAACATTGAGTCATCTCTGTTTGACATTTAGCCAATAAGTATATCGTTGTTTGTCATTTTGAGAGACCTCCAAAATTGGAATATCTATATACGGCTAAGACAACACATATGTGTTTCTTTCAGCCTTGAGCAATTTATCGAAATTGCGTTTCCGGACTACATAACTTCGTTCAGTCAAATTAACAACAATAGGCAAAAAGCAGATATTATAGTTCTCACAAAATATTTAAAAACGAGCATATATATATAAGCAATAAATAGAATATGTAAGCCCAATCAAAACATATAATATTTAAAAAACTTTGGCTGCCTAATCCATAATTAAGAAACACCCTTCGTAGGTAGTAGGCCCATGGCCAAGGCAAGTGATATGGTCTTTTTGTGTCCAAAAATATCAATAATAACAATTCAAAAGATCAAAAGTAACTTAATTAAAGAGAGATTGATTTGATTTGTGTAACAAAAGAGCATAAAAATAAAATAGAATTAAAATATGAGAAAGAGTGTAGGGTATTGACTTCACCTCTATCCGCACAACAATGGTTAACTATATTCAATCCAAGAAATTTATTCTATGCATGTTATAAATAAACAAGAAACTACCTTATTAAAGAATAAGTATAAACCCATTTTTGGTTGGCACGGATCGTCCACCTAACTACTAAGATGCAGTACGACCCGTCTTACCTAGGTATGGATTATCTAATTCTTTAATATAATACATATAATCAAAGAATAAGCATAACTCATCTTCGGTTGGCACGAATTGTCTACCTAAATTACACTAAACTAGGGTGTAGTACAATCCGTCTTTCCTAGGCATAGCCTATCAAATCTTATTGATCATATGTCAATTAAACCTACTGTATAACCATCATCCTCATAATCACAGAAAACAAGAATGATTTGAATTCAATAAAAGTAAAAGACTTTATAAGACAAGATAAGAATTTCACTAATATTAAATTGAAAATTAAGAACAATTGCATTTAATAATTAAGAACATAATCAGAAGGTAGTAATTCTCATAGTTATACAATCAACATGTGTAAACTGAAAATCTAGAAATTAAATACAATCAAACCATTGTGCTTGGATAGGGTTACATCAATACCCTACGAAGGGGTTTAGTCGCTCATGGTTCCGCTAAGCCTCCAAGAAGATTTTTGTATCTAAAACTAAGCACACATTTCTCTTGAAGTTTAAGGCCTATTTATAAGGAGTAAACAAGTCCTAGAAGCCGTAGGAAATCTAGAAAAATCGTAATTCACTCTCCTAGTCAAATTAGGAAGTGATAAGTGCCAAAATATTCATATTTTAGCCATTAACTTATATTTGTTAATGCCTTAGTTTTGTTAGTTTGTGCTATTTTATTTCCTTTTTGTATTTTCTTTACTTTATAGGTTTTTTGGAAGAAAAGATAGCGTTTCTGGAATAGTTTCAAGCTTAAAGGGAAAATTGGGAAGACCTAGAAGATATGGTTAAGCTTAACCAATCATAATAGAGGACCTATATGATGTGGTTAGGTTTAATCAAATAAAGGAAATGATTAAATTGGAATTTCTCTAATTTGAGTCAAAATCGGATTGAATTCAAATTTGGATTCTGCACACATCTCGGTATTTTGATCATAACTTTTAGCTCAAATATTCGATTGATATGATTCAAGTGGAACTGAAAAACTAACTCCAAATTCTACAAATCATTGTGAAATAGTATTTTCCTAATTCGGACTTACGCTATGCCAAATTCGTCCTGTAAGATAAAAACACAAATTTGGATGAATCCTATTCCGATTTGGACTTAGGTTATCTTTATCCTAATTGGACTAGGAGATAAACCTCTGAATTTCCTAGGATTACTAGGGCTTCTAAGACTCTCCTAAGCCCTATAAATAGACCTTTAAGCCTCACAATACAATACACAATTTCAAGGAGACAACTTTGGGGAGAGGAATTGGAGGCTACTTCAATGAGTCGTTTTTTGTTCTTTCTTTTCCTTTTCTTTTTAGTTTTATTTTAATTATGTGTAACTAATACTTTAGTAGGGCTATATTGAAGCCCTAATTATATTTATTTAATATTTCAATATTGGCGCCTTTGTGATAATCATATTGTGATGCTTAACTTGATTAATTCCTGTTTTATTGAATTCCTCATATGTATGTGATTGGCCATTATATGCATGTGGTATGTATTAGTTAATTAAATCAATTTGGATGATCGAGTCCTATGTTTAATAGAGTAACAAAATAATCTTACCTCGAGTTCTTGGGTTAATCAACATGGGGGAACCGAGAGTAGACACCCATGCCTTAGGCCTCATATGTTTGTCGATTTTCATATATTTATGATTTCTTAAATAACAACTTAGTAGACACTCATGCAAAATCCTTTAGGAAAGAAAAGAATTAGACTTGACACCCATGCCTAATTTGTTGCTTAGGGAGATCAATAGCTTAAGGAGTAGACACTCAAAGCCTTAGGTTGGCAAACATTAGGTATTCATAATATGATTAGAGCATTGACATATTGTTATATTATTTGAGCATGATTAGTGGTGGATATCAAAGCCCTATATTTTATTTATTTTTATTTCTTTTCAATAGATCAATATCAATTTCGTGACAAAGTTGATATTTTAATAAATTCTAAGCAAAATCAACAATCTCCGTGACATCGTTCCCATGAAGATTGTTGGTTTTGCTTAGAATTTATTAAAATATCAACTTTGTCATTAAATTGATACTATGAAAAAGAAATAAAAATAAATAAAAGGTAGGGCTTTGATATCTACCACTAATCATGCTCAAATAATATAACAATATGCCAATACTCTAATCATGTTATAAATACCTAATGTCTGCCAACTTAAGGTTATGGGTATCTACTCTTTAAGCTATTGATCTCCCTAAGCAACGAATTAGGCATGCGTGTCTACTAAGTTGTTATTTAAGAAAGCATAAATCTATGAAAATCGACAAACACATGAGGCCTAGGGCATGAGTGTTTACTCCCGGTTCCCCATGTTGATTAACACAAGAACTCATGGTTAGATTCTTTTGTTACTTTATTAAACACTGGACTCGATCATCCTAATTGATTTAATTAACTAATACATACCACATGCATATAATAGCCAATCACACACATATGAGGAATTCAATAAAACATGAATTAATCAAGTTAAGCATCACAATATGATTATCACAAAGGCGCTAGTATTGAAATATTAAAAAAACATAATTGGGGCTTAAATCTAGCTCTACTAAAGTATTAGTTACACATAATTAAAATGAAACTTAAAAGAAAAGAAAAAGAAAGAACAAAAAACGACTCCTTGAAGTAGCCTCCAATTCCTCTCTCCAAAGTTGTCTCCTTGAAATTGTGTATTGTATTGTGAGGCTTAGAGGTCTATTTATAGGGCTTAGGAGAGTCCTAGATGCCCTAGTTATCTTAGGAAACTCGGAGGTTTATCTCTTAGTACAATTAGGATAAAGATAACCTAAGTCCAAATCGGAATAGGATTCGTCTAGATTTACGTTCTTATCTTGCGGGATGATTTTAGCATAGCGCAAGTCCGAGTTAGGAAAGTTCTATTTCACAATGATTTGTATAATTTGGAGCTAGTTTTCTAATACCACTTGAATCGCATCAATCGGATATTTGAACTGAAAATTATGGTCAAAATACCGAGACATGTGCAGAATCCAAATTTGAATCTAATCCGATTTTGACTCAAATTTGAGAAATTCCGATTTAATCATTTCCTTTATTTGATTAAACTTAACCACATCATATAGGTCCTCTATTATGATTGGTTAAGCTTAACCATATCTTCTAGGTCTTCCCAATTTGTCCTTTAAGGTTGGAACTTTTACGGAAATGCTTTCTTTTCTTCCAAAAATTTATAAAACAAAGAAAATACAAAAAGAAATAAAATAGCACAAACTAAAAAAACTAAGGGATTAACAAATATAAGTTAAGGACTAAAATATAAATATTTTGGCACTTATCACACCCCCAAACTTACATATTATTAGTCCATTAGCAATACAAAACAAAAAATAAGAAGATAAATCCATCTTTCGTGGGATGTACGATTGCATTTAGCATATGCAACAAGCTTTTTAAACCCCCAAAAATTTCCTAGAGGACGAGTGAAGTCTCGTGAGGGTTTTCCTGAAATGTTACCCACAAATATTATGCACAAATTCATGTTATCCAAAACTCAAGTGTCACTCAAAACCATGACTTTTATTCATTATCAAGTTTAAAAAGATAAACTCTATTTTCACAATGAATTGGAATTTTAAAGTCTAATCACTTACAAAAGACAGTTTAAGGCATCACAAGTTCGAAACAATGTAAAGTGAACTAGCACACAAATATGAAGCTTCCAATTATTTCCAATATGCAATGTCTTAATATCTCAAAGTTCACTGAAATTCCCATTAGAATGAATAACTATGGCACAACTTTTCTTTTTCTTTCTCTCTCTTAGTCAGGTTGTGCATGTTTTGTTCCCTTAAGCTTTCTAATTCACCCATGTAACGAGTGTTGAGTCAATGACTCCCAAACCAGGTGGTTTTAAGGCATTAGGTGTAAAACACCTCTAAGGACTTACTAACTCGAGTAAAAAAGACTACGAAACCAAACTAACCATGACATTTACCAAATCAAAATTCTTCAGCTTTTGACTTGAACACTCAATGGTTAATGATGGAAGATGTTCAGTTACTTAGTGAAAAGCTTAACAGTGATCATTTTTTTTATTTTAATAATGATATATTCCAAAGTATCCATCTAATAAATCATCTAGTTCACCCAAGACATAGAAACACACACACCGGACTTTCATGTCATACCTCACAAATTTTGTGCTAATGTGCTTGTGTAGATCATATCAAACATGTGAATTCTCAACTGCCAAAAGCAAGTAACCATACTAAAAAATCCTATCATCAGATCATGTGTTCAAAATTTTAAGCTTACCAATGAAATCAAATCTTAATTTTTTTTAGATCAACCAAAATTTTAAGACAACATGAATATGCATATTTTTCAAAAATGGGACAAAGTGTGTGTAAAGTGTCTCCCATGCCCCCAAACTTAAATTACACATTGTCCCCAATGTGTGTATAACATGGAAAGATCTTACCCGAGAGATAGATGAAACTGTATGGAGTATCATGGCTTATAGCACACTCCCAAACTTGAATTGAAGCACACTTGTCTTGAAAAATAAAACGTTAAAGTAACAAAGGAAAACAAAACAAAATAAAAATAAAATAGAATAAACAAAAAATAAAAAGGATATGCTATGGAGTGCCTCCCATGAGCGCTACGTTTAACGTCTTCAGCCAGACTGTGGCACTTTAGACTTGAAGCACCAGTCTTTCTTTCTCTTGCACCAAAGAGAATGAATTCTTCCTATAGCAGAGGGATTCCAATTGTCCTTAGATCGGGGTGGACTACTCTGAGTTTTCTCAAACAGTTTCTCATCTGGTGGGGAATCATAAACTGGAATAAAATAAGAAGAAAACTCAAGGAGCTTTTCTGTCTTGATGTCCTTAATTTGCTCATGTGGTAGCTCTAACAGACTTCTCTCATGGACTCTTAGTACTTTGGGAATAAGAGCTGATGTTGAAGAATTCTTAGTGCTCTCTTCTTTTTCCTGATGTGGTTCTTGTGGAACCTCAAATTGCTCCTCCTTCCTCTCTTCCACTTGATTTTCAATCACCTCTTCACTCCTCAATGTGACAGCTTGCTCATGATAGTAAGTGCCCTCATCCTCCATGTAGTGTCCACTATAATTGGCCACCGATTGATCTTGCAGCGCTTCTTCTTTTATGGTCTCTGATATTTGCTTGAAGTGATCCTCTATCTTGGCCATGGTGGATTGCAACCGTTGATTGTAGGCCTTATTGTGGCTAAGAAAAGCTGATTTTGTTTCTTCTAACGTAGCATGCGCTTCTTCTAAGGCAGAACTCTTCAGAGGGGGTGGTTCTTCTTGGTATTGTTGATGTGGAGAGGAATCTGAATGATCATATATAGGAGATGGTTCCTCTTCATGAGCTGCTATCTTGAAAATGGATTGTCGTAGGCTGGGACTAAGAAATGAATATGATTAATTATAGAATTGTGGAGATGGCTTCCCTTCTTGGTATTGTGGAGGCCAATAGGTGGAAGATAGCTCCTCTTGGTATGCTTCTTGTTCTTGTTCTTCTTCTTCTTTAAGTATGTTTGATATTTGCTTGACATGAGCCTCCATCCTTTCAAATGATTGCATGCGAGAGTTAAATGATCGCTTGCTTTCCTCCATCACATCTAACAACTCTTTAGAAACCTTATGAGGAGGTGGTTCTTCTTGATATTGCTATTGTGGAGCTGATTGAGAAGAATATGAACGATCATAGAACTGCGGATATGATTGATGTTGCAGTCCATGAAATTGTGGAGCATGTATTCCAGGAGCTTGAGCTTGCCACGAGAGATTGGATTGTTGGCTCCATGAGGGTTATAAGAATCAAAATAGCAGTCGTTCTTCGATGTGTTCATATGCCCAAAAAATCGTTAGAAATTTGTCTTATTGAGGGACAATTTCTAACATGGTGATAAAGGTCATGACAAAATGAACATGGTCCATGGGGTGTCGGAATGTTTCACCACATGTGTGAAAACAAAAATAAAATAACAAAAAGAAGTGAAAATTAAAAGGGAAATAAAAACAAAATTAAAACTTACGAAAATGCAGACTCGAATGACCCTGGCAATCATAGTACAAATCGGAATAGGATTCGTCTCGATTTGCGTTTCTTTATTGCAAAACGATTTTTCCATAGCAAACGTCCGAACTAGGAAAATCCTATTTCACAATTATTTGTATTATTTTAAGTTAGCTTTCTACTGCCGCTAGAATAACCTCAATCCAATATTTGAGCTGAAAGTTATGGCCAAACTACTGAGACATGTGCAGAATCTGAAATTTTATCCAATCCGATTTTGACTCCAATTAGAGAAATTCCGATTTAATCATTTCCATGATTTGATTAAACTTAACCACATCATATAGGTCTTTTATTATGATTGGTTAAGCTTAACCATATCTTTTCGGTCTTCTCAAAGTGTGCTTTAAGCCCAAAATTAATGGAATTAATTGCATCTTTATTTAAAACTTGAAAACAATAAAACAACACAAAATTAAACAAATAACAATGCTAAAGAATTAACATATGCGAGTTAAGGGGCTTGAATGTGCAACATTCAGCGCTTATCAGCAAGGTGTCCTTAATTACTTGGACTTAGGCGAGACTAACATCTTATCATTAATGTTATTACCCCATTAATGAACAACCGTGTTTTGCAGTTTCTAATCTTAAGATAACAACATAGCTCATTAGGGAGATTAATATCTTAAGACCAGTCAAGTGTATCACTGTCAATTATATTTGACTGTCCGATTGATAACTCCAAATTGGTGTGATCATTATCAATTCAAAAACACGTCTCCTCTATCCTTTCGGAAATCTTTCTTAATCCACGAATTAAAGAGC
Organism: Corylus avellana; assembly: GCF_901000735.1. Lineage (NCBI taxonomy): Eukaryota > Viridiplantae > Streptophyta > Magnoliopsida > Fagales > Betulaceae > Corylus > Corylus avellana. The sequence goes on along the minus strand of NC_081548.1, from coordinate 12,644,268 downwards.
GACACCCTCTGTAGGGAGCAGAGCCCTTGGCCAAGGTGAGGTGCTGATTTATTTCATCATTTATAGATCTATGACGAAAATTGCTAGATTCATTATTGAATCTCCTACTTGATATTTCAAAAACTTATGGGTTTTTTTTCTTCAAGAGTTGCAATTCCTTTACAACTCTAAGCCTTGTTACTCTTTTTTTTTTTTTTTTTTTTTTCTCAAAGGAAACTACTTTTTCTAACTTTTAGGAATATCACTATATTCATATTTCTTGATTTTAATAGATCAAACATCAATCTCTAACTGGTAGTTTATCTATCAACAAGGTAGTCTTTCATACCAACTATATCAAGAAAATTTCACCATGAACCATAGTCTACAAGGCAACATTAAATCCATGAATCAAATTCATGATTATCACGTAAAATTGCTTTAATTATTTGTCAAACAGATAATTATAGTATTTTGATTTTTCAATCAAGATACTATCCTGAAATATTTTTTCAATCATATCTACAATCCATAAACAATCAAATGATTTTAACTGAATAAAAATCATTTATTGCTTACCAAAGAATTCATAAGAAAACTTTGTATAATTTCATACCCTTTAGGCATAAACTTGAAACTCAATTTCAAGAATAGCTAAACTTTATGAAATTGATCTTGTAAAAATTTTATTTTGTGTTCCCAATACGTTATATCAAATATACAATATATTCCATAATCAAAATTTCATAAATCTTTGATTATCACAAAAAACAGATTTTTAACAAAACAAAACTGTTTGCAAGATTTTTCTAAATTTCCAAATCTGTTGACGAATATTCAACAGAGCATAACTCTTTCAATATTACTCAACGTAAATTCGTTTAGACCATTGTGTCAACAACGATTTTTACATGCAAAAAAAAGTTCCCACTTATTTGTAGGACTTGTCTATGGCAATAGATCTAAAATCGTAATTCTCATAGGCCTAGCTACAAAATCCAGATTTTCAGACTCGTCGACAAATTTTGAAACAGCCATATCTCTTTCGATAAAAATAAAAACGCGATTATGCCAAGACTAAAATGTCGACCACAAATTTTTCTTGCAGGAACAGGTCTTAAAACATTTTTATGACTTGTCCAGAAACAGAAATTTAAAGTTGTAATCCCTTCATGCCTAGGAGAAAAACTACAATTTTGCCCTAAACGTCAAATTCAATTAAAAATAGCAAACAAATTCCAAGCAACTCGAAATTTTCCAGTTTAGATCCTAACCTGTTATAGATCATGTTCTAGGTCATTAAAATGTTTTTCAGTATTTGGAATTCCCCGGAAAAATTACAAATTTAGCAAATAAAAAACTGAAAACAGTTTTCTACATACTGCGTTCTTCCCCATGCTTTCAATAAAGCTCGCTCTGTTATCAATTGTTGAGAATAGGATTGCAAATCGAAGTATTTGCGCAGCAGAAGGAATCTAATTCCCATGCCAAGATCCTTTATGAAGAACATGTGAAGAACCATTGCTATTTAAAATTAAATTTCAAGAACGAAGAACACTTACTTGGATATCAACGAATACTCTTGGCTTTGGGCAAAATCTTTTTGCTTCTGCAAGAACATGTTCTTTATTGTTCAAGAACACGAAGAATAATTTCTTCTTTATTGAAGAACTCGAAGAAAAAATTCTTCTTTCTTCAAGAACACGAAGAACAAGTTCTTCTTTCTTCAAGAACGCGAAGAACAAATTCTTATTTTCTTCAAGAACACAATGAATTTGGGAATATAGGGACCTCCAGATCTTTCACCAATGACTGATAATAACCAAGAGACTGTGGGCTCTTACTTGGCTCTTCAAATTTTAAACTTTTGTTTTTTGTGAGTTAACACAAAGAACTAATATAGTTTTTAGAGAGTTTCTGAAAACTATGATCAAGAATACTTGATTGAATGATTTGAGAGCTCCAGGCTCGTCTCTATTTATAGGTAAAGCAGGGAGGTAGAGAATCAGATCTAAGCAATGTGGGACAAAGAATCAACTTGGTGAGGGACCTAATGAGAAAAATATTATTGGCTTGAAAATGTTCGTAATCGTGTCACCCCGATATTTATTACGCAACAATATTCTAATCACAATTAATTCCACTAAATGAATGTGATTGAACTCAAATAAGTATTTTTGATTTAAAAACAATTAATTCCTTTGACTTTTTGACTTATGATTCCTTCATGAAATATAACGTAGCAGAATTAAGACTTAGGATACTGCCACTTCATTCTCTACTTCTTTATTCTTGAGTCACTGACTTTATGTTATTCTCATACATATGAAAAACACATGTATATATTTTAGTATATCAACCAAAATGCTTTGGCCAAAGACTCTGAGAATAATATCCATAAAATCTATCTCAAGGGGAAATTTCTTGTCTCATTGTTTATTACCAAAAGATTTGGATTCCCTCTTGAAGTTGGTGTTCCCACAATGTTAGATGTGATTACCCAACGCATTGAGTTATGTTGACCAACGATAGGTCTCACTCTAAGATACATCTAAGTAATCAACACTTCACATTTGAGTTCACGAACTTCTCTGGATTTAGAATAAAGGTGTAAATAGCCTCTAAGGAGTTTATTGTCTTTTCTCAATATACAGTATCTTTATGAAAAGACAATTCCTTGGTCCGTTCAGTACCTTAGGTTCTCAGCACACTACACATCAATCCTGAAGTCACCATTTCGATTGATCAAAGTAGATCACCAAGATTCGATGTGTAACTGTAATGCCCCCAAAACTGGCCTTGGATAGCGTGGCAGGGTTACGGGCGATTACCCCAACTTAACCAAGTGGTGGCTAAATGGGGGAACCACCCTTCTAGCATTATTAGAGTTAATGCCAAGGAAGGTGAATGAATCTAAGAGATCTATAAATCATTATGGTACAAATATAATCCTAAATCCAAAGACAAGGAGCAACTAACAATAAGGTAAGTCAAACTTGTTAACAGTATGAAGATCTTAGGTCAAGGTTTGTAGTGGCAATCGTACTACTCCTGAGTTTTAGAAACAAGCTCCCTATAAGAGTAATAACCACATAAGTCTAACGACTTAATAAGTAAACCTCACAATTGGGCATGACATATGTTCATTATTGTTAAACAAAAATAAATGTGCAGCTTTTGGTAAGTAGTGAAAAGGATGTGTTGCCTCCTGATAAGCGCCGAATGTTGCACATTCAAGTCCCTTAACTTGAATATGTTAATTCCTTAGCATTGTTATTTGTTTGATTTTTGTTTTGTTTTTGTGTTTCAAGTTTTATTTGGCAAACCATTGAAAATTGGGCTTAAAAGGCAATAGCTGGAGGCATTCTGGACTTAGGATTGAGCGCACATGGGCATACAGTGCACGACAAGAATCCTTTTATAGCTTGGAATTGGTTTTCAGTCTCCCAATTGGAGTGGGAGACTGACCTCCAGTTTTCTTAGGGTTTCTAGGGTTTTTAGGGTTCTTCTAATCCCTATAAATAGGTCTCAAAACATTGTAAACAGACACACCGCTTCCTAGAGCTGGAAATCAGAAAATTGTCTTTGGAGCTTAGAAGATCATGAGCGGCTAAACCCCTTCGTGGGATGTTGATGTAACACTATCTAAGCACAATGGTTTGGTTGTATTTAATTTCTAGATTTTCAATTTATGCATGTTGATTGTATAACTAGGAGAATTGCTACCTTTTGATTCTGTTCTTAATTATTAAATGCCATTGTTCTTAAATTCCAAAATCAGTAATTGTGAAATTATTCTCTTGTCTTAGAAAGTATTTTACTTTTGTTGATCTCAAATCATTCTTGTTTTATGTGATTATAAGGATGATGGCTAGACAATGGGTTTAATTGACATATGATCAATAGGATTTGATAGGCCATGCCTAGGGAAGACGGATTGTACTACACCCTAGTTTAGTGTAATTTAGGTAGACAGTCCTTGCCAATTGAAGATGGGTTACACTTATTCATTGATTGTATATATCCTGTTAAAGAATTTGATAATTTATACGTAAGGAAGATGGGTCGTACCGCATCTTAGTGGTTAGGTAGACGATCCGTGCCAATTGAAGATAGATTATGCTTATTCTTTAATAAGATAGTTTCTTGTTTATTTATAACATGCATTGAATGAATTTTTGGGATTAATTATGATTAGCCATTGTTGTGCGGATAGAGGTGAAGTCACTACCCTACACTCTCTCTCTTATTTTAAATCTCTTTTATTTTCATGCACTTTAGTTTTAAAGAAAATCAAATCAATTCTCTTTTTAATTAAGTTAATTTTGATATTCGAATTTGATAACAAAACCCATACAGTCCTTGAGGTTTGACCCCTCTCTATAGCCATATCCTACAAAGATTCATCCTAGTACGAGTGGTTATTTTTATAATTGATATTTTTTGTCAAAAAAATGCCACATCAATTTTTTGCGCTGTTGCCGGGGACTGCTTAACGGTTTCATTATCAAATTTTAAGGATTAAATTTAGCTTAATTTTTGTTTTTTTGTTTTTCTTTATTTTATGTTTCTAATTTAAAGCTTTTTTTTTTGTGTTCTATTTTGGTTTTGTTGAGTTTTTCACTCAGGTCCGTAGCTGCCCATCCCTTGGACTGCGATCAAGCGCAAGTACGCATTCCAGCAGGAATTCAGCAAGCTGCGCTCGAGCCCTTGTTTTACCCGCAAGTGCACGAGGTCAACATAGTAGTATAGTGTGCAAATATGGGGTCATTCCCACGAGGATTGCTGAATCTTGTATAAAATAAATTCCCAAAGTAAAATAAAACAAGAGATTGAATTTAAGTTGATAATGATAAAAAGGTAGGACTTTGATATCCACTACTAATTATATTTAGCTAATGTATACTCCTTATGTAACATCCCGATATTTGTCTTCTTTTATCTTGTAGATAAACTCGAATGTTACGCTGAAATAATCTCATATAGCGGAAAAACTGTAATTATCAATACAAAACAATACTGTTAAAATACTTTTCTTTATACAAAAATACCCAAATCTATGTCGTACAAGGCATTTATACAAATCTATCTGACAGTTCAAACTCTAGATAAAACTTAACCAACGTGGAATCTCTGTACATTTCAATATGAATTTCTAATCACAACTGCATAATTACCTTGATTTTCCATTCCTGCAAGCACTACAAAAAAACTGTGAAGTAGTGAGTCAATTGATTTCCGATAATATAAATCATTGTTGAATCATATATATCAAAATGCCATACAAGTTATAAAACCACAAGAATCCGTATTATTGGATATTAATATCATACTCAGTTAGTAAGAATGCTTACAGTGGATTACATGAATGGATCATCAAAGGTAATTACTTGAAACCCGTTCTGCAGCAGTTGGTCCTTACCCATAACTATCCCTTCACTGACTTTCTCTCTATCTCTCTCGCCTAAACTCTCTTTCTTTTTCCCATCTCACTCTCAGTTTCTCTCCTCTCTTTTGTATGAGTGAGGCATTTAAATAAGAAAAAGGAAGGACTAAAATAGAAAGAAGAAAAGTGGAAGGGCAGTGCTGTCGGCAGAGGGAGAAAAGAAAGAAAATAATAGAAAAGAAGAATAAAAAGGAATAAGAAAGAAAGAGTGGGAGCAGGTGAGAAAATTGGGAAAAGTAGGCGTGAATTTCACTCCAATGTATTAAAAACAAATCTAATAAAATCTCCCATATTATTTTCACCTAATTTCCCTTAATAATCTGAATCCCACAAATTCCTCACTCATAAAATCAATCACCAATTATTACAATCATACTCCAAATTATATCAATCAATCATCAATTATCATATTTCTTAAATCGCCCAATAAAATAATCAAGACATAATCTCTCATACAAAATCAACATCATGATATAATAACCTCAAATAAATATTCATTCCAATAATATTCATAAGATCTAATAAATTCCTCAAGAATAAATATTATTACCTAATATCTTCAATAAATATCTCCACCTCAAAATAAATGTCATTACCTAATATGAATAATATATCATCAAGTAAATATCTCTGAAATAAGACTATAAAAATCTGGGACGCTACACCTTAAGCTATAGATTTTCCTAAGCAACGAGTTAGGCATGGGTGTATACTGATAAGTGCCAAATATTGCATATTTAGACCCCTTTATTTACATTAGTTAATCCTTTAGCTGTGTCGTTATTTAATATTTTGTGTTAGTTTTCTGTTTTTAGTATTTTGTAGGTCATTGAAGAAAAACTGCAGCTTTAAAGGAAAAATGCGAAGTTTGGAAGAAAGCATACTTTGAGAAAACCTAGATTGGGTGGTTAAGTCTAACCAAATCTAAGGAAAAGTTAAAGTTCAGATTAAAGTTCAGATTGGATAAGATTTCGGATCGGATTCAAATTCAGATTCTGCACATGTCTTAGTATTTTGACCATAACTCTCCGATCAAATATCGGATTGAAGTGATTCAAACGGCATTGGAAAGCTAGCTCAAAATACTACAATTTGTTGTGAAATAGGATGTTCGTAATTCGTACAGTTACTATGTAAAAATTGCATCGCAATTAAAGGACACAAATCTGGACGAATCCTATTCCGATTTCAGACTTCTATTTTGACTGGGAGACAGACCTCCGAATTATCTAGGTTTACTTGGGCTGCTAGGACTTTCCTAAGCCTATAAATAGACTTCTTTGCATTCAAGAAAAGATACACAATCCCAGAGAGCAAAATTCTTTTGTTTAGTTTTTCTTTAGGTTTAGGTTTAGGTTTAGATTTTATTTTTATGTGGAGCTAAATTCCCAACTAAGGTTGGGGATGAAGCCTCACCGATGAAGAACATCAATACTTTTATGTAAGTTTTTATTATTCTGATTTTATTGGGTTTTATATTTCAATTGTTTTACTTCTAATCAATTGTATGGAGTGATTCTTGGATATCTCTTGTGATTCAAGGATACATTTGATGATTTGGGATAATTTCATATGATTGATTGCTTAGCTTTTAACTCAGAAAAATTGGATATCCCTTGTGATTTGTTCTACGGATACATCTGGTGTTTCAATTGAATTTGGATTCCTTTTGTGATTTGGTCAATGAATGGATACATGGGATGGTTTTGATTAATTCTTTGAAGCATAGTAAAACATATTTATGATTTAATTTGTGAGAACTTCGGATTAATATTGATGAACATAAAGTATGTTGTTATGATTTGGTGAGTGTGAATTTCCAAACCTTAGTACCTTTATCCTTAGATTTACTTATTTTATTTAGTTTATGTTTATCCTTTAATTTTCAAAACTCAAAAATCAAAACCCTTTTGGAACTAGATTAGGATTTAATTAGTTTAGATATAAATTGCTCTTTCAAAAATACAATTCTCTGTGGGATCGACCTCGCACTTGCAATCCATTAAACTACAATGATTCGTGCACTTGCGAGTTAAATAAATTTGCACAACAAGTTTTTGGCGCCGTTGCCGGGGAATTGTTCAATTTTTGAAACCAATTTATTTCTAAATTAGTTTTATTCTTCTACTAGTTATAATTAGGATTTTATTTTTCTGCAATTTGTTTTGTTTTATTCGTGTTACTAATAAAAAAAAAAAAAAGAGATTGTTCTTGTTGTTTTTTGTTTTGTTTGGCTTGTTTTACAGTTCTGCCGCAGCACCTTCCGCACATCAGCGCGATCAAGCGCACTCATAGCAAAAGCAGCAGTTCCGTAGATCTTTGCCAAAAATTTATTTTTGGTCCTTTTTGTGAGTTTTTAAATTTTCATTTTCATTTTTTTTGTGTTAGCTGTTCTTTTAGTTTATTTTATTTAAAAAAAAAAAAATTTTTTTGTGGGATATCTGCATGCTAAAAAGTGAGGGGAAGCATTTTTTTGTGGGATATCTGCATGCTAAAAAGTGAGGGGAAGCATGAATTTTCATTTTAATGATTTGAATGCATCTCCTAGTTATAGGACACCAGCTCCTACCAACTATCCTCAAAATTTTTACTCACATAAACCATGTTCATTTTGTTTCAATCCTTATCATGAGGAAAACAATTGTCCAGATCTGCGAGCTGAGCTCGATGACTTATGGGACAAATTATACCAAATCAGAACAGCTAAATCTAACTTTTCATATGAACAAATGAACACTAGTTTCTCTAGCCCGGGGTTTGATTCAAATTTCAATTGTTATAACCCGGACTGGAGCAACCAATATGATTTCTCACGATCAGCTCAAGCTACAGGAAATTATGCTCACCAATTTGATGAATTGCACCATTCAGAATATCCACAATTCGATCATCGAGCTCAACCTCCTAATTATCAGTCTACCACTCAAGAGCCACAGCCTGCACCACAGTCATTACTGGAAGCCATGATGAAAACACTAATAGAAAAAGTCGACCAGTCCAACTCCCAAGCTATACAAGAGCTCAAGAATTCCAACTCCCAAGCTATACAAGAGCTAAAAGGTTTTACCAATCAAGCTGTACAGGAGCTGAGGAATTCCAACATGGCTAATGGCAGAGACATACAAGAACTTAAGCAGGCCATGACCAAGATAGAAGGACAGATCGGTCATCTAGTTGCTGACTTCAACAGAATAGAGGAAGAAGAGCTTCAAAGTCAGCTGATGGCTGAAAGGCACTACATGATTGATGAGGATGATTCTGAAAATTCTTATCATGAGCATGCCCAAGTCACCATCACACTTGAGAGTGAGGAAATTGTGGATAACAAAGAGGAGGAAGAGAAAGATGAGCAAGTTGAGCACTTTGAGCAAGTTGAGCACCATGAAAATGGTGAACTCCCAATGGATCCTAATCTGCCCAGTGACATGGAAGTGAGTACTGAAGCTCTGGCATGCATCACTGTCCATCTTAAGACATATCAAGAGCCCAAAGCTTCATTGCCTGAATGTATCAAAGAGCCATCTTTTGTCAAGATACTCAAAGACTTGTGCACACAAGCACACAAATCTAGGAACCACTTTCCTAAGAAGATCCTTCGAAGTAAGAGATTCTACAAAAGATGGCGAAATCTCCTTCCAGAGGGGTATGAAGTTTTGAAGAAGAAGGGGTGGAAGGGATTGGTTGGACATCCGCATGATAGGGGGAAGCACTGTAAAGTTTTCTCCTCCAGTTTATTTTCTGCACTTCACTCCACAAATTTTTTCTTTCCTTTTTCATTATATTGCATTTCTATTTATTTGTTTTGTTTCTAACAACAATTGATCTTTTGATGTTTTGTTTCTATGAAAAAAATATTGCTCTTAGTTTTTGTTGACAGGTGTCTTGGTGTTTAAGTTTGGGGGACGCCCTAGCCTTGTTCACACTCAGATTTCTTTATTTCCGGTAATGTATTTCTATACTACACATTGAGGGCAATGTGTAATTCAAGTTTGGGGGTATGGAAAAACACTTTGTCTATTTATTTTTGTTTTTATTTGTTTATTTTTATTTGTCATTTTGTGTTAAAAAATTTGAAAAAAAAAAAAAAAATTGTGCTATGTTGTTGTCAAGTTTGAGTTAAACTATAACTGTGATTTGCATTTCATTAGCTTGCTTAAAGGGTTGAACATCATCATTATGTCATTAGAAGTTTGAGTCCTTTGACTTATTTTTGGGTAAAAGAGATTTCACTTGTTTTGAAATAAATTTTTATGAGCACATTAGCATGTTTTCTGTGACGTATGATGTTTGAGCTTAAGCTTGTTCTCTTTGAGATTTGTTGGATGACCTATTTGATGAATAACCATTGGCTTGCAAGATATATATATATATATATATATATATATATATATATAAAGAAGAAAAATAAATAAAAAAGAGAAGGAAAAAGAAAATAAAGATCATGTTGAGTTTTTCACTGAGTAACCGGACCTCTTGCCTCGTTAAGCATTGAGTGTTCGCGTCAAAAGGTGTGAAGTTTAGTGTTGATTTATGATATGGCTAATCTGACTTCGTAGCCTTTTTGACTTAAGTTAATAAGCCCTTAGAGATGTTCTACATCTAGTGCCCTAAAGCCACCTGGCTTGGGAGTCATTGGCCTAACACTTGTTACATGAGTCAATTAGAAAGCTTAAGGGAGTTAGACATTGCAAAGCCTATTAAAAAAAAAAAAAAAATGCATATCTTGCCTCGGTTGTTTCATTTGTTAGGGATTCTTTCAAATTTTATGGAACTTGTCTTGAGTTTAAGCAGAAAGCTTCATGATTGTATGCTAATTACACTTTACACTTTTTAGAACATATGAGGTCTCAATTGTCCATTTATGAGTGATTTGATTCTGGATTTCCTTTTGACGGTGATGATGGTGTTTGTCTTTTTAAGTTTGCTCATGAATAAGAACTAGGGTTTATGTGAAATTTCTTTCTTGTTAACAACATAGTGCACAATGTTTGTGGGTATCATTCCTGTTAAGCCCTCACGAGACTTCACTCGTCCACTAGGGATGCCTAGGGGTTTAAAAGGCTTGTTGCATATGCTAAATGCAATCGTCTTTCCCACGAAAGAGGATTTATGTTTCTTGCTTTCATTTTATTTTTCGTTTTGTTTTGCTAAGGGACTAGCAAAATGTAAGTTTGGGGGTGTTTGATAAGTGCCAAATATTGCATATTTAGACCCCTTTATTTACATTAGTTAATCCTTTAGCTGTGTCGTTATTTAATATTTTGTGTTAGTTTTGTGTTTTTAGTATTTTGTAGGTCATTGAAGAAAAACTGCAGCTTTAAAGGGAAAAATGCGAAGTTTGGAAGAAAGCATACTTTGAGAAGACCTAGATTGTGTGGTTAAGTCTAACCAAATCTAAGGAAAAGTTAAATTCAGATTAAAGTTCAGATTGGATAAGATTTCGGATCGGATTCAAATTCAGATTCTGCACACGTCTTAGTATTTTGACCATAACTCTCCGATCAAATATCGGATTGAAGTGATTCAAACGGCATTGGAAAGCTAGCTCAAAATACTACAATTTATTGTGAAATAGGATGTTCGTAATTCGTACAGTTACTATGTCAAAATCGCATCGCAATTAAAGGACACAAATCTGGACGAATCCTATTCCGATTTCAGACTTCTATTTTGACTGGGAGACAGACCTCCGAATTATCTAGGTTTACTTGGGCTTCTAGGACTTCCCTAAGCCTATAAATAGACTTCTTTGCATTCAAGAAAAGATACACAATCCCAGAGAGCAAAATTCTTTTGTTTAGTTTTTCTTTAGGTTTAGGTTTAGGTTTAGATTTTATTTTTATGTGGAGCTAAATTCCCAACTAAGGTTGGGGATGAAGCCTCACCGATGAAGAACATCAATACTTTTATGTAAGTTTTTATTATTCTGATTTTATTGGGTTTTATATTTCAATTGTTTTACTTCTAATCAATTGTATGGAGTGATTCTTGGATATCTCTTGTGATTCAAGGATACATTTGATGATTTGAGATAATTTCATATGATTGATTGCTTGGCTTTTAACTCATAAAAATTGGATATCCCTTGTGATTTGTTCTACGGATACATCTGGTGTTTCAATTGAATTTGGATTCCTTTTGTGATTTGGTCAATGAATGGATACATGGGATGGTTTTGATTAATTCTTTGAAGCATAGTAAAACATATTTATGATTTAATTTGTGAGAACTTCGGATTAATATTGATGAACATAAAGTATGTTGTTATGATTTGGTGAGTGTGAATTCCCAAACCTTAGTACCTTTATCCTTAGATTTACTTATTTTATTTAGTTTATGTTTATCCTTTAATTTTCAAAACTCAAAAATCAAAACCCTTTTGGAACTAGATTAGGATTTAATTAGTTTAGATATAAATTGCTCTTTCAAAAATACAATTCTCTGTGGGATCGACCTCGCACTTGCAATCCATAAAACTACAATCGATTCGTGCACTTGCGAGTTAAATAAATTTGCACAACATATACTCTAACTCTTTTCTTTCCTAAAGGATTTAGCATGGTGTATACTAAGTTGTTCTTTAGGGAAGCATATATTCTGTGGAAATCGACAAACACATGAGGCCTAGGGCATGGGTGTATACTCTCGGTTCCCCATGTTGATTAACCCAAGAACCCGGTGTGGATTACTTTTGTTACTTATGTTAAACCTAGGACTCAGTCATCCAAATTGATTTAACTAACTAATTTATACCACATGCACATGTTGATTAAGCACACACATACGAGGAATTCATGAGAACAGGAATTAATCAATTTAGATATCACAAGAAGATCATCACAAAGGCCCCAATATTGAATATTAGCTAAACCTAACTAGGGCTTCAATCTAGCCATACTAAATAAATTATTTACACATAGAGTTGATGTTAAACATCTTCATAAAATAAAAGAAAAGAAAGGAAAAGAATAAATCCGAAACTTGAACTTGAAGAGCTCCAATTCCTCTCCTTACAAAAGCACACCTATTCTAGAGGCTTAAGGGTCTATTTATAAACCTTTAGGAATACTCTAAAACCCTTAAAAATCGTAGGGTTTTAGCCCTAGTTCAAACTAAGCTACAAAACCCTAAAGGTGATCTTTCCATAACAGGGCTGGCGGCTGTCTTGGCCATCACGCACGGGTGCGCTCGATTGCAGCCCGTGTGCGATGAATTGCAGGTCTGCGATCGATCCTCCTTGTGCCTGCGCTCGATCATGGATGCCTTGTGCATTGTGGTCCTCGCTTGTAGTGCGCTCGATCGCAGCTCCCCTGCGATCGATCGCTCTACCAGACCCTTCCAAAATCCAAAATAACTCATTTTCAAGTCCAAAACTTCTGAAATTTCTTCTTTTTCTTCCAATGACCTACAAAATCAAAGAAAACACATAAAAAAACTAAAATGGCTTAATTAACTAAAACTAAAGGATTAAAACATGTAAGTTAAGGGCTAAAAATATGAATATTTTAGCACTTAACACACCCCCAAACTTACATATTGCTAGTCCCTTAGCAGTACAAAAGTAAAAACAAAAATGAAAAATAGAGAATAAGAAGATAAATCCATCTTTCGTGGGATGTACGATTGCATTTAGCGTATGCAACAAGCCTTTTAAACCTCTAGGAGTTTCCTAGAGGACGAGTGAAGTGCCGTGAGGATTTTCCAGAAATGTTAGCCACAAACATCATGCACAGATCATGTTATCCCAAAAATTAAAGTATCACTTCAAGGTTATGATTTTCATTCATTAGCAAGCTTAAAAAGATGAACTCCATCTTCACAATGGATTGGAATCTCACAGTGCAATTACTTACAAAGGACATGCTAAATCATCGCAAGTTTGAAAATTGTGTACAGTGAATTAGCACAAAATTATGAGGCTTCCAATTCTTTCCAATGTGTAATGTCTCCATATCTCAAAATTCACTAGAATCCTTATTAGAATGAACAACCATGGCATATTTCTTTTTCTTTTTTTCTCTCTTCTTTTATTTATTTTTTGGTCAGGTTGTGTAATGTTTGGTTTCCTTAAGCTTTCTAACTGACCCATGTAACGAGTGTTGAGTCAATGACTCCCAAACCAGATGGTTTTAGGGCATTGGGTGTAGAGACACCCCTAAGGACCTACTAACTCGAGTCAAAAAGGTTACGAAACAAAACTAACCATGACATTGATCAAATCCAAACTTTTCACCTTTTGACGTGAACACTCAATGCTTTGAGGCAAGAGGTCTAGTTACTCAGTGAAAAGCTTATCAATGATTATTTATTTATATATATATATATATATATATATATATATATATATATATATATTTTGAATATATATGCCACAGTGTCATCTAATAAGTCATCCAATTTTATCCAAGATACAGAAACACACATATCATACCTCATGTCATACCTCACAAATTATGTGCTAATGTGCTTGTTGTTGTGCAAAAATCTACCTAAATTAGTAGGTAAATAATTGTACGTTTTAACTCGCAAGTGCATAAGATTAAAACAATAGTATAGCAGGCAAATACAAGATCATTCCCACGAGGATTGTGATTTTATTTAGAATTAATTAAAAAATATCAAATTGTCACAGATTTGATAATGAGAAAAAAGAAACAAAAAGATAAATGACAAGGTAAAGGTAAAGGCAGGGCTATGATATCCACCACTAATTATGTTAAACTAGTATATCATTATGCCAATGCTTTGATCAAGTTATGCATATTTAATGTTTGCCAACCTAAGGGTTAAACTCTAACTCCTCAAGCTATTGATTTCCCTAAGCAACGAATTAGCCACTTGGTCCATGCTCTAATTCTTTTCTTTTCTAAAGGATTTAACATGTCTATACTAAGTTGTTCTTTAGAAAAGCATATTTTCTATGGAAATCGACAAACACACAAGGCCGAGGGCATGGATACATACTCCCGGTTCCCTATGTTGATTAACCCAAGAATCGCGGTATGGATTCTTTTGTTACTTAAGTTAAACTCAGGACTCGGCCATCCAAATTGATCTAACTAACAAGTCCATACCACATGCACATGTTGATCAAGCATACACATATGAGGAATTCATGCAAGCAGGTATTAATCAAGTTAAATAGCACAACATGATCATCACAAGGCACCAATATTGAAATATTAATTTAACATAACTAGGGCTTCAATCTAGCCCTACTAAATAAATTAGCTACACATAGCGTTGATGTTAAACATCTTCATAAAATAAAAGAAAAGAAAAGAAAGAATAAACCCGAGATTTGACTTGAGAGCTCCTATTCTTCTCCCCTCTCCAAGCCTACCTATTCTAAAGGCTTAGGAGTCTATTTATAGGCTTTAGAAGTCCTTGGAAAAGTAGTAAACCCTAGGGTTTTCGCAGGGTTTCAGTCCTATTACAATTTGGAATTTGAAAAACCCTAATATGGAAATAGGGACATTGTAGCCGCCACTTGGAATGCCTCCTGCGCAAGGGTGCGCTCGATTGCAGCCTGTGTGCGCTCGATCGCACGTCTGCGATCGATGCCTCTTTTGCCTACGCTCGATTGCTCTTGGCCTGGCTCGTGCAGCATCTCCTCTGGTATTGCACTCGATCGTAGGTACCCTGCGATTGATCGTAGTACAAGGAAGCTCCAATTTTCCCATATTCTCTTTTTGAGTCTAAATCACCCAATTTTACTTCACTTTCTTCCAAAATCCTGTAAAAACATCAAAAACACGAAAAGGAAGTAAAATGACCTAATTAACCAAAACCAAAGGATTAAAACATGTAAGATAAGGGCTGAAAATATGAATATTTTAGCGCTTATCACTTGCGTGCTCAAATCAAACATGTGATTTTTCAACTGTCCTAAACAAGTAACCAAACTAACAGATTCACTCATTAGATCATGTGTTCAAAATTTTAAGCTTACTAATGAATTCAAGCCACAATTCTTTTAGATCAACTTAAAATTTTAGGGCAAACATGAACATGCATAATTTTTTTTTCAATTAAACAAAAACAAATGACATGAAATTGGGACAAAGTGTGTGAACAACATGTGTGCCCATACCCCCAAACTTAAATGACTCATTGTCCCCAATGTGTCTAAATAAAGGAAAGAGTGTACCTAGGAGCTAGGCGACATAGTTTTGGAAAGCATGACTCATAGCACACCCCCAAACTTGAATTGAAGCCCACTTGTTCCTTCAAAATAAGAAAACACAAAAACAAGTAAAAAGGAACAAAACTAAAGATAAATAAAAAGATTAACTTAAAACACACTTAAACAAAATAAAAGGATAAACTATGGGGTGCCTCCCATGATTGCTAAGTTTAATGTCTTCTGCCAGACGGTGGTCCCTGCTCAATGCTGTCCAGAAGAAGACGCTCCAGCTGGTGGTACTGCATGTTGGACGGATTGGAGTGCCAAATCTTCATCTCTTGGTACTAACTTTACTTCATGATATGGCTTGACTCTGTGTCCATTGACCTTGAATGACTGGTTTGTCTGAGGGTTGTGAACCTCCAGAGCTCCATGAGGGAATACTTGTGTAACAATGTAGGGTCTAGACCATCTTGACTTAAGCTTTCTAGGGAAGAGTTTCAATCTGGAATTATAGATCAAAACCTTTTGTCCTACTTGAAACTCTTTCCTGACCAGTTGCTTGTCATGGTATGCTTAGGTTCTGTCCTTGTAGAGCTTGGCATTCTCATATGCATCACGCCTCAGTTCCTCCAGTTCATTTAATTGGAGCTTCCTTTTGTCACCAGCTTGCTTCATATCAAAGTTAAACTTCTTGATGGCCCAGTACGCTTTGTGTTCCAATTCCACTGGTAAATGACATGCTTTCCCAAAAACCAACCGATATGGAGACATACCGATAGGTGTCTTGTAAGCAGTCCTATAATCCCATAGTGCACCATTCAAGCATAGTGACCAATCTTTCCTACTGGGGTTCACCGTCCTTTCAAGGGTACCTTTGATCTCTCTGTTGCTGATCTCCACTTGACCACTAGTTTGGGGGTGG
Organism: Corylus avellana; assembly: GCF_901000735.1. NCBI lineage: Eukaryota > Viridiplantae > Streptophyta > Magnoliopsida > Fagales > Betulaceae > Corylus > Corylus avellana. The sequence continues at coordinate 12,627,792 of NC_081548.1, read as the reverse complement.
TATGGAGTGCCAACCTTATGAGTGATGCCATACTTCTTTATCACAGAGACAAAGGCATAGTTGTTGAAGTGGCTCCCCCCATCACTAATGATTGCCCTTGGTGTCCCAAATCTAGCAAAGATGTTTTCCTGCAAAAACTTCACAACCACTTTGTGATCATTAGTCCTTGAGGGGACAGCGTCGACCCATTTAGACACATAATCCACACCCACAAGAATATATAAATAACCGAATGAGTTAGGAAATGGTCCCATGAAGTCAATACCCCAGACATCGAAGAGCTCTACAACTTGAATATCTTGTAGTGGTATTTGATTTCTAAATGAGATGTTACCTGTCCTTTGGCATCTATCACAAGAGCTGCAAATCAAGAAAGCATCTTTAAACACATTAGGCTAATAAAAACCAGATTGTAATACCTTAAGCGCTGTTCTCTTGGCCCCAAAGTGTCCACCACAAGCAAACTGATGATAGTGCTACAAAATACTCAAGTGCTCTTCTTCTGGGACACACCTTCTAATGATTTGATCAGGGTAGAATTTGAACAAATAGGGATCATCCCAATGGTATTGTCTATATATGGATATTAACCTCTTCCTTTCTTGACTAGACATACTTGGAGAAAACACCTTGGCAGTGATATAATTCACTATATCTGCATACCATGGGAGTTGGATATCAATTGCAAACAACTGCTCATCTGAAAAATCTTCATTCAATGGGAGATTATCTCCTTCCTCCTCATGGAGTAATCTGGATAAGTGATATGTCACCACATTCTCATTGCCCTTCTTGTCTCTAATCTCAAGGTCAAACTCTTGTAGTAATAATACCCATTTGATCAATCTAGGTTTGGCATCTTTCTTGGCAAACAAATATCTCAACGCAGCATGATCAGTGAATACAATAACCTTAGAACGAATTAGGTACGACCTGAACTTCTCCAAAGCAAATATGACAGCTAATAATTCTTTCTCAGTAGTAGAATAATTTAGCTGGGCATCATTCAATGTTCTAGAGCATAATAAATGGCATGAGGTACCTTATTGATTCTTTGACCCAAGACAGCTCCCACGGCAAAGTCACTAGCATCACACATGAGCTCAAAGGGTAGACTCCAATCAGGTGCCCGCATTATTGGTGCAGATGTGAGCAGTTTTTTCAGTGTGTTGAAGGCAGTCATGCATTCTTTAGTCCATTCAAACTTGGCCTCCTTCCCTAGCAATGCATAGAGGGGTCTAGAGATCTTGGAGAAATCCTTGATGAACCTTCTATAGAATCCGGCATGTCCAAGAAAGCTCCTCACCCCCTTTACTGTCAGAGGTGGGGGAAGTTTGGAGATGATATCTATCTTAGTCTTATCCACCTCAATGCTCTTGCTTGAAATAGCATGACCCAATACAATGCCTTGTTGAACCATGAAATTGCATTTTTCCCAATTGAGTACTAGGTTGCATTCTTCACATTTATTGAGAACATTCTTCAAATGGTGGAGGCATTCATCCAAACTAGACCCAAAGACACTAAAGTCATCCATAAATACCTCAATGGTTTTCTCCACCATATCTAAAAAAATGCTCATCATGTCCAAATGGCATCCTTCTGTAGGCGAATGTGAAAAAAGGACATGTGAAGGTGGTCATCTCCTGATCCTCTGGTGCTATTGCAATCTGATTATAGCCATTATACCCATCCAAGAAACAATAGTGGCTATGGCCAGCTAACCTCTCTAGCATTTGATCAATGAAGGGTAATGGAAAATGGTTTTTCTGGTTACCTAGTTCAGCTTTCTGTAATCGATGCATACCCTCCACCTAGTGGTTACCCTTGTAGGTATCAGCTCATCATCTTCATTCTTCAGCACTGTGATCCCACTCTTTTTTGGCACTACTTGGACTGGACTGACCCATTTACTATCTGAGATGGGATAGATGATGCCCACATCTAGCAATTTTAATACCTCTGCCTTAACTACCTCCTTCATGTGAGAATTGAGTCTTCTTTGTGCATCCCTGGTTGGCTTTGCGTCGTCTTCAAGGAAGATCTGATGCATGCACTTGGCTAGACTTATTCCTTTGATGTCAGCAATGGTCCACCCCAAAGCAGTTTTATGTTCTCTAAGAACTCTCAACAGCTTTTCTTCTTCCCCATAACTCAGATTTGCAGCAATTATGACCGGTAGTGTCTTGTTCTCTCCTAAGTATGCATATGTTAGGTTTTCTGGCAATTGCTTCAATTCCAGCTTGGGTGCCTGGACAATAGAAGGAACAAGAGAGGTATTAGTAGGCTCAAGAGTCTCAAAGGGATGAGTGTACTTGAATATTTTGGAGAGGCCTCAAGGAGGTGCATGGTTTCAATGATGTCATCAGTAACATCTTAAGGCAGCAAATTGACCCCTGCTCCCAGATCCAACAATGCATGCTCAAAAAGGTGGTCTCCTATCCTGCAAGGAATGATAAAACTACATAGATCTGTTAGCTTGGGTGGTAATTTTCTCAACAAAACTGCACTTACCTCTTCTGTTAGGGCCATCGTCTTATGCTCCTAAAACCTCCTTTTGTTAGTGCAACAATCCTTTAAAAATTTGGCATAAGAAGAAATCTGTTTAATTGCATCTAACAAGGGAATATTGATTTCTACTTTCCTCAAAGTTTCAAAGATATCCATAAGTTGCTTTTCTTTCTTTGGTTTGACTAACCTTTGAGGGAAGGGTGGTGCATTCACCTTCTCCATTTTGTTTACCTTAGAAGTTGATGCTTCCTTTGGAGATGCTTGAGGTGGCTCTTCAGTTCCAATGACTTTGCCATTCCTGAGCACTGTGATTGCTTTCAGCAGCTGGTGACTCCCTGGGTTAGGTATTGTTTGGGCTGGAAATTCTCCCTGCTTCCTTTCACTCGGGTCCTTTGCCATCTGCCCGATTTGCACTTCTAGGCTTTGGATGGTTTGATTAGTCTTTGTATTGAATTGTTTTTGATTAGCCATGAATTGCTGTTGTTTAGTCATCAGGTTGTGTATCATATTCTCTAGTTGGTTCAATTTTGACTCTTGAGCTAGTTGGCTTGCTTGTTGGGGCCCTTTCTGCTGTCCTTGATTGTTACTCCAAGAGAAATTGGGATGGTTGCGCTATCCTGGATTGTAAGTGTTGGAGTACGGATTGTTCTTGTCGGGGTAATTGTTTTGTCCCACATAATTCACCTCTTCTTGCTCTGCAAATGAAGATAAAGGACACGTCTTAGTAGTGTGATCTAAATGGGAACAAATAGCACATACCTGAATTGGTGTGTCCTGTTGCAGAGGTGAGATTTTCTGAGCAGTCATGGCCTTGACAATCATGTGCAACTTCTTTTCCACAGTGGCCATTGGATTGGGAGATCCCCCATTGAAGTTCACTTCATACATGCCCTTGCTCTTGACTCCTCGCCTCCCACTAGAGAAGAATTGTTGGGAATGCTCACTCAATGTTTCAAAAAGCTCCATTGCTTCCTCATTACTCTTTTCCATAAGTGCTCCTCCACAAGCTGAGTCAACCATCCCTTTGTTAGTATCATCTAAACCTTCATTGAAAATTTGTACCTAATCATCTTGAAGGATGTTGTGATGTGGGCACTTTAGAAGCAATGAATTGAAGTGATCCCATGCTTCAAAGAACAAATCTCCATCTCATTGTTGGAACATTTGAAGTTCCCTTTTTAAGTTGTCTTGTCTTTTGGGCAGGGAAAAACTTCTTTAGAAACTTGGTGGCTAATTCTTCCCAAGTATGTATAGAATCTACAGGCAAAGAATTATGCCACAGTTTAGCATTATCTTTTAAAGAGAAAGGAAAGAGAACTAACCTGAGTCTCTCTGGAGTTAGGCCTTGGACATGCTGCAACTTGCATAAATCAAAGAATTCTTTAAGATGCAAGTTGGGATCCTTAGTGGCTGTGCCCCTGAAGTGAGTCAATACATTGAGGATTTGAGGAGAAATATAATAGCTGCCTTCTACATCAGGTTGATATGCTATGCATGAGGGTTGATTGAGGTTTGCTGGAACAAATGCCTGCTTCATCGGTCTCCGCACCGGTGGTGGATTTGCCTCTAGTGGTCTTGGCCCTATTGGATTCTCTTGCAAATCTTCCATCTCAATTTCTTCCTCTTCTTCTTCTTTGTCTCTAGGTCTTTGTTGAATTGTCCGCTTAATTTCAGGATCGAGTGCAATGACGGTTGAATCTTGAGATCGACGACCTTGCATCAATTGAGTTGCTTTTTTAGTCAAAGTAGCTTCAGTGCTGCTGGTCTGGATGCTCCCTGGAATTGCGCTCGATCGCAGATTGGTGCGCTCGATCGCACTTGGTTGACGTTCGATCACAATCACAGAATGATAATCCGCAACCTGAAACAGAAAACAGAAAAAATTAAGAATCAACAGAAAATATTTTTGATACAAACAAAATTGAAAAGTAAAAATTAAAATAACACAACTAAAGGAAAATAATTTTAAACAAAATTCGCCGCAATCCCCGGCAACGGCGCCAAAAACTTGTTGTTCACAATCACCTACCTCAATTAGTAAGTAAATAATTGGATGTTTTACCCACAAGTGCACGAGGTCAACATAGTAGAATAGTGTGCAAATATGGGGTCATTCCCACGAGGATTGCTGAATCTTGTTTGACATAAATTCCCAAAGTCAAATAAAACAAGAGATTGAATTTAAGTTGATAATGATAAAACGGTAGGACTTTGATATCCACCACTAATTATACTTAGCTAATATATCAATATGCCAATGTTTTGATCATGTTTTGTCTATCTAATGTTTGTCAACCTAAGAGCATGGGTGTATACTCCTTAAGCTATAGATTTCCCTAAGCAACGAGTTAGGCATGAGTGTATACTCTAACTCTTTTCTTTCCTAAAGGATTTAGTATGGTGTATACTAAGTTTTTCTTTAGGGAGCATATATTTTGTGGAAATCGACAAACACATAAGGCCTAGGGCATGGGTGTATACTCCCGGTTCCCCATGTTAATTAACCCAAGAACCCAGTGTAGATTACTTTTGTTACTTATGTTAAACACAGGACTCGGTCATCCAAATTGATTTAACTAACTAATCCATACCACACGCACATTTTGATCAGGCACACACATATGAGGAATTCATGAAAATAGGAATTAATTAATTTAGATATCACAACAAGATCATCACAAATACGTCAATATTGAATATTAACTAAACGTAACTAGGGCTTCAATCTAGCCCTGCTAAATAAATTAGTTACACAAAGAGTTGATGTTAAACATCTTCGTAAAATAAAAGAAAAGAAAGGAAAAGAATAAACCTAAAACTTGAACTTGAAGAGCTCCAATTCCTCTCCTTACAAAAGCACACCTATTCTAGAGGCTTAAGGGTCTATTTATAAGCCTTTAAGAATACTCAAGAACCCTTAAAAATAGTAGGGTTTTAGCCCTAGTTCGCACTAAGCTACAAAACCCTAAAGGTGCTCTTTCCATAGCAGGGCTGGCGGCTGTCTTGGCCATCACGCACGGGTGCTCTCGATCGCAGCCCGTGTGCCATCGATCGTAGGTCTGCGATCGATCCTCCTTGTGCCTATGCTCGATCGTGGATGCCTTGTGCATTGTGGTCCTCACCTATAGTGCGCTCAATCGCAGCTCCCCTACGATCGATCGCTCTACCAGAGCCTTCCAAAATTGAAAATAGCTCATTTTCAAGTCCAAAACTACTAAAATTTCTTCTTTTTCTTCCAATGACCTACAAAATCAAAGAAAACATATAAAAGAACTAAAATGGCTTAATTAACTAAAACTAAAGGATTAAAACTTGCAAGTTAAGGGCTAAAAATATGAATATTTTAGCACTTAACAGCCCTCCACTCCTGCGCTCACACCTATCTGCGGTAGTACGCTCGAGCACACTTTGCAGAGCGGTCGAGCGCACCAGCACCATTCTGCATCTAAATTCCAGCGCAACTAAGGGCCGTTTGTGTGCTTCAATTTTTTTGTTTGTTTGTTTGTCTTAGTTTGTTTTTATTCTTTTTGTTTCTGTTTTTATTTTCTTTTTAGTTTATGTTAGGTCACCGTTCTTTGTCTTTGCCATTAATTACTTGCGACCTCGACATTGAACACACTCTTAGACAACTTAGAGCCAAAAGGAATTCTAATTTGCTAAGAGCACACACCACAGAGACCATGGGTGACCATGTGGCTTTGAGAGATCACTTTCTCCCTACCACTTATACTAGCCCCACATGTCTCTGGCTACCGGAGATTATGGCAGCCCACTATGAGATTAAGCCTAGCACTATACAAAGTTTACCTTCTTTCCTAGGGCTTAGCACTGAAAAACCTTATAACTTCCTCAGTGATTTTGAAGCAATTTGTTCAACCATTAAATTGACTGGATTCACTGAGGATGCTCTGAGGATGCGTCTTTTCCCTTTCTCCCTTAAGGAAAAAGCCAAACATTGATTCCAGTCATTAGCACTTGACTCTATCACTTCTTGGGCTCAATTGCAACAAGAATTTCTTAAGAAGTATTTTCCCATAAGAATGACCAATGACACTAGGAGAGCTATCACTAGCTTCTCCCAATATGAGGGAGAACATTTTCATGAGACCTGGGACAGGTTGAAGGACTTGCTTAGATCATGCCCACACCACGCTGTCCGAAAATGGCAGCTAATGCAGAGTTTCTATGATGGTTTGACCGAGTCCAATAGAAATATGGTAGATGCATCTTGTGGGGGAGCATTCATGTTGAAAAGTGAAGATGAAGCATGGTCTATGTTTGAAAATTTGAGTAATAATTCTTTTCAGCATGTTTCCACCAGACGGAGGGCACCAGCATGAAAAGCACCAAAGACCGAGAGTCTTTTTGGAGTAGGACATTCCTCAAACATGGCCACCCAAGTAGTTAAGGCTATCACCAAGAAGCTAGATCAATGGATGACTGTTGGTTTTGCTCCTAATACTGCTCACATGCACACACTACCTGAACCATGCTTATTCTGTTCTAGTCCTATGCATCATGTAAACTGCTCTACTACTGGAAATTACACTAATGCTTCTAATGAGCAGGTTAATGCAGCTTTCTCAAGACCGGGGAATGATCCGTATTCCAATACCTACATCCCAACTTCTCATGGAAGAATCCAAATTCGGGCAACTCAGCCCTAGGGCCGTACAATCAAGCTTAATCCAACAGGCAGCCCTACCAACCTCATTCCACTTACCGGCCTCCACAGCAGTAATACCAGGCTGTACCACCTCCCCGATCAAATTCTAATTTTGAGGATCGGATGCTGAAAATGATGAGTGAGTTGACCGGCAAGGTGGGTGAGATAAGTCATACTGTGAAATCTCAACAGGAGATAGTGAACTCACACTCCCAATCCTTAGCCAAGATAGATGTTCAAGTCGGACAACTTGCAAATGCCCTCAACAAGAGGGATGAAGGAAAGCTTCCAAGTCAGCCAGTGACCAACCCTAGGGGATTGTACATGGTAGAAGGAAGCACGCCTCATCTGGAGCAAGTTCAAGCCGTCACCACATTGCGAAGTGGAAGACTGGTTGACATTCATGTGGAAGAAAAGAAGGATGAGCATATTGAGGCCCCACAGAATTTGCATCAGGACAATGGTAAGCAAATAAGCACCGAGGCTTCTTCATCAGCTTCCCCCACTCTTGAGATACCATCTGAGCTTAGGGTCCCATTCCCAGAGCGTCTTAAGGCACCCTCCCACTTCTGGAAACAAGGAGAGAAGATACAGGACATGATGGAAACCTTCAAGCAGGCTCAAATCATCATCCCACTCCTTGATGCCATCAAGCAAATTCCAGCCTATGTAAAATTTCTCATGGACTTGTGCACTCAAAAGAGGAAGAATCAAAAGCACATTCCCAAGAAGGTCATTCTCACAGAGCAAGTATGCTCTCTGATTCAGTATAACACTCCTCCAAAGTTCAAAGACCCTGGAGCGCCTACAATTTTGTGTGTCATTAGAAACACTGAGATTAAGAGAGCTCTCCTCGACTTAGGAGATGGTGTTAATTTGCTTCCATACTCGGTATATCAGAAACTGAGCTTAGGGGAATTGAAACTGACAGGTACTGTCTAGCAATTGGTTGATCGCTCGATCAAGAAAAACCTGTGGGATTATGGAAGATGTCATTATCAAGGTGGACAAGTTCTACTATCTAGTTGACTTTTTAGTTTTGAACACAGAACCGGCCTTAAATCTAGAGAAGCAGATTCCTGTCATCCTCGGGTGTCCTTTCCTCACCATAGCCAATGCATCCATCAATTGCAGGACCGGAGTAATGAAGATCTCTTTTGAGAATATGAAGATCATATTGAACATCTTCAATGCCTTGCAGAATGTGCCTGATCAGAATGCAAGTTTCTTCTTGGATGACATTGGAAAAACTGTTGAAGATCCACCTCCTGATCCTCTATCTGAAGCCCCATCATGGGGCAACCCACCAGAGCCTATGCCTCTCACTTCAAGTACTCCACCACCTGATGACAACCCCACAGGGGACATATTTCATTCAGAGGTTGCCGAAGTGGATTTCATTGGGGTGGAAATTTTTTTGGCAAATTCCCTGGCTACCCCAGTTTTTGAGAACTCCCATAGAGACAAGAGGTTGATCATGAAACTAGTTCGGGACAAACACCTTGAACATCTTCATGGGGAGCATCAAGACCTATTAGCTGAGAGAAGCAGTTTCGGGATGTTAAGAGGAATCCTCTTCCTTGTGGAGTGCTACATGATCATAAAGAAGAAGGGATGGAAAAGCTTGCTTGGACTTCTGAAGGATCGAGGTAAGATCCTTCGAAACTCGTACTTCAACTGAGAAATACCTCATAGGATCAAGCGCAGGCCTTGTGCAGTCGACTCCTCACTTCAAGAGGGTACATGATCTCCATCTAGTTTATTTTATCCATTGTTGTTTCATTATTTGTTTATCTTTTTACAAAAATGTGTGCACTTGATTGGTATTTGGTTGGAGTATCATTTTATTTTTAGGACATGTGTTTTTGCATTCAAGTTTGGGGGTATGATATGCCCACATCTGCTCATTCAGGTATTCCTATACTCTTGATCTTATTCTTTAGTTCTATACATACATTGGGGACAATGTATGATTCAAGTTGGGGGGTATGGAAAAAAAAAAACACGGTCCATTTTTGTTGTTATGTCATTCTTAAGCATATGGTTGAGCTTTGATTCTGGTTTAAATTTCATTGATAGGCTTAAAGTTATGAACACATGATCATATGACTTAGGAATTTTAAGTCTTGTTACTTACTTTTGGCAACATGAGATGCTTCTTGTTTCAATTTAAATCTATCTTGAGCACACTAGCACATGTCTGTCAGGTATGAATTTTGAGACCAATTATGTTTGTTTTCAATGTCTTGAATTCTGTTGGGTGACATATTGGATGAATAACTATGGCATGCTATAAAAAAAAAAAAAAAATTCAAGTTTGAATTTTTCGTTGAGTAACCGGACCTCTTGCCTCATTAAGCAATGAGTGTTCGCGTCAAAAAGTGAAAATTTTTGGTTGATTAATAAAATGGCTAGCTTAGCTTCGCAGTCTTTTTAACTCGAGTTAGTAAGTCCTTAGGGATGTCTTTACACCTAGTGCCTTAAAGCCATTTGGTTTGGGAGACATTGGCCTAACACTCGATACATGGGTCAACTAGAAAGATTAAGGGAGCTAAGCATTGCAAAGCCTACAAAAAAAAAAAAAAAAAATTTATGCCTTGGTTGTTTCATTTGATATGAAGTCCAATGAATTCTGAGATGTTGATTCATTCATATTGGAATTATTTTGAAGCCCTATGATTATGTGTTAGTTCACTTTGCACTAATTGAAATTTGTGTATCTGAATCAGCCATTTGTATGTGATTTGACTTGTAAATTCCTTGGCATTTTGAAGATGAAGTTTATAATTTTAAGCTTGCTAATGAATGAGAACCATTATTTTTGTGATGCTTTATCCTTTTGAATAACATAATGATGACAATGTTTGTGGGTATCATTCCCGAAAAATCCTCACGAGACCTCACTTGTCCTTTAGGGAATGCCTAGGGGTTTAAATGGCTTGTTGCTTACGCTAAATGCAATCGTACATCCCACGAAAGTTGAACTTATCTTTTTTTTTTTTTTTTTTTTTTTTTTTCAGTTTTGTATTGCTAAGGGATTAGCAATATGTAAGTTTGGGGGTGTGATAAACGCCGAATGTTGCATATTCAAGCCCCTTAATTTGCATATGTTAATTCCTTAGCATTGTTATTTGTTTGATTTTTCTTTTGTTTTTGTGTTTCCGGTTTTATTTGGCAAACCATTGAAAATCGAGCTTAAAACGCAAAAGCTGGAGGCATTCTGGACTTAGGATCAAGCGCACACGGGCATCCTTTTACAGCTTGGAATTGGTTTTTAGTCTCCCAATTGGACTGGGAGACTGACCTCTGGTTTTTCTAGGGTTTCTAGGGTTTTTAGGGGTCTTCTAATCCCTATAAATAGGCCTCAGACACAGCTTCCTAGAGCTAGAAATCAGAAAATTGTCTTCGGCGCTTAGAAGATCATGAGCGGCTAAACCCCTTCATGGGGTGTTGATGTAACCATATCCAAGCACAATGGTTTGATTGTATTTAATTTCTAGATTTTCAATTTATGCATGTTAATTGTATAACTATGAGAATTGCTACCTTCTGATTCTGTTCTTATTTATTAAATGCAATTGTTCTTAAATTCCAAAATTAATAATTGTGAAATTCTTCTCTTGTCTTAGAAAGTATTTTACTTTTGTTGATCTCAAATTATTCTTGTTTTTTGTGATTATAAGGAGGATGGTTAAACAATGGGTTTAATTGACATATGATCAATAGGATTTGATAGCCCATGCCTAGGGAAGATGGATTGTACTACACCATAAATTAGTGTAATTTAGGTAGACAGTCCGTGCCAACCGAAGATGGGTTACACTTATTCATTGATTGTATGTATCATGTTAAAGAATTTGATAATTTATACCTGGGGAAGACGGGTCGTACTACATCTTATTGGTCAGGTGGACGATCCGTGCCAACCAAAGATAGATTATGCTTATTATTTAATAAGGTAGTTTCTTGTTTATTTATAACATGCATTGAATGAATTTCTGGGATTAATTATGATTAGCCATTGTTGTGCGGATAGAGGTGAAGTCAATACCCTACTCTCTCTCTCTCTCTCTCTCTCTTATTTTAAATCTCTTTTATTTTCATGTACTTTAGTTTTAAAGAAAATCAAATCAATTCTCTTTTTAATTAAGTTAATTTTGATTTTTCGAATTTGATAACAAAACCCCTACAGTCCTTAAGGTTCGACACCCTCTCTATACCCGTATCCTACAAAGATTCGTCCTATTGCGAGTGATTATTTTTAGAATTGATATTTTTGGTCACAAAAATACCACATCACCTCCGTTAATACACAATAAAAGCATTTTTTGATTAATAAAAGAGTGGTGTACTATTGGCGACAATCGCCTAAGTATTTTTAATGCAATAAAACTAATGCTTTATAGGTCGTAACTATCGTCTATAGTCTACCCGAGATATTACCCCTTCTCAGCAGGGTCAACACTGTACCGAGGGACCTATAATATAATGTCGATGCCCCGACCATTGTACGGTACCGATCATAATACTAGCAGCCCAACTGAGTCTAACCTTGGGTGGCCCATGTTACTAACGATGTACGTCCTGTAGTAACCAACGATTAGGCAATGGCTGCACTGGTCATGAATAACCATTGGATCTAAGGCCCATATAACATCACACACGTTTGACCATAGAATCAAGTCTATGTAGTAAGCCCGTGACCATTATACCGCATGGACCGGTGTACCATGTTATACAATGCATCTTATTAACAGTTATTAAAGCAGTTACCAAGTTATTACCAAAAAGTAAACATTCTCATATCATACTCGTGGCCGGTCAGCTGACATATCCCATATTTTTAAGAAAAGTGTTCATAAGTGTTTACTTACCTTGCGCATTCGATCGAGTCCTCTAGGCTTCTAGTAAACCATGCAAGGTATTACCTCATGCTATCATGCAAACTCAAGGAATAAAAAGGGGTTTAAAGTTCCATAAAACATTCTTGGTCTTTGTAAGAAAATAGGCACAAGAACTTATCAAGTATCTTTGAAACTTCATAACATTAGGAAAGTAGTAAGAACTACATGAAAGTTATGGAAAAAGGCAAGGGGTTACCTTTAGAAGAAGGCCAACTGCTCCAATTTCCTCCTTCCTTCACAAAACCACTCCTTACTCTAGGTTTTAGGGTTTCTTTGAGTGCAGGGAGGCTGAAGGTCGAATAGGGGTCTTATATAAGGGCTTGGGGCGTGGCATTCTATGGAAAAGTGGATAATAAGTTAAAAATGTTTTTCAGGGTGTCAGCGAACAATCAGGTACTGATAAGTGCTAAAATATTCATATTTTCAGCCCTTAACTTGCATGTTTTAATCCTTTGGTTTTGGTTAATTAGGTCATTTTAATTCCTTTTTGTGTTTTTTATGCTTTTGTAGGCTTTTGGAAGAAAATGAAGTAAATCTAGAAGATTTGGGCTCAAAGAGAGAATTTTGGAAAAGTTGGAGTTTCTGGTAGTGTGATCAATCGTAGGTGACTTGTGATCAATCGCACTTGCGATAGATGGCACACGGGTTGCGATCGATCACACCTGTGCGCTGGAGAATTCAAGAAGTTGCGGACAGACTCATTTTCCTTCCATATTAGGGTTTTCCAACTCCCAATTGTAATAGGATTAAAACCCGACGAAATTCCTAGGTTTACTAGTTTATCAAGGACTTCTAAAGCCTATAAATAGACCTCTAAACCTCAAGAATAAACATCCTTGGAAGAGGCACAACTTTGGGGAGAGGAATTGGAGGCTACCTTTCGGTTCTTTCTTTCCCTTCTCTTTTCTTTTTATTTTAATTATGTGTAACTAACTCTTAAGGAGGGCTAGATTGAAGCCCTAATTATGTTTATTTAATATTTCAATATTGGCGCCTTTGTGATAATCATATTGTGTTGCTTAACTTGATTAATTCCTATTTTCTTGAATTCCTCATATGTATGTGACTGGCCATTATATGCATGTGGTATGGACTAGTTAGTTAAATCAATTTGGATAACCGAGTCCTGGGTTTAACATAAGTAACAAAAGAATCCACACCGTGATTCTTGGGTTAATCAACATGGGGAACCGGGAGTATACACCCATACCCTAGGCCTCATGTGTTTGTCGATTTCCATAGAAATTATGCTTTTCTAAAGAACAACTTAGTATATACCATGCTAAATCCTTTAGGAAAGAAAAGAGTTAGAGTATACACCCATGCCTAACTCGTTGCTTAGAGAAATCAATAGCTTAAGGAGTATACACCCACCCTTAGGTTGGCAAACATTAGGTATTCATAATATGATTGGATCATTGGCATATTGTTATATTAATTGAGCATAATTAGTGGTGGATATAAAAGCCCGCCTTTACCTTTATTTTATCTTTATATCTTTTTTTTTTTTTTTTTTTTTCACAATATCAATTTAGTGACAAATTGATATTTTTAATTAATTCTAAACAAAATCACAATCTCCGTGGGTTCGACCTCGTACTTGCTGCACTATACTATTGTTTTGATCTTGTGCACTTGCGAGTTAAAACATACGGAGATTGTCGGGGATTGTTTGATTTTGATTGGAATTATTTTCCTTAGTTTATTTTTATTTTAAATTTTTCTCTTTTTATAGTCTTTTCCGCAGTTCTGTGCCTCTGGAGGTGTGATCGATCGCCGAACCAGGGCGATCGAGCGCACCAGTGTTGTGCAAAAATCTACCTAAATTAATAGGTAAATAATTGTACATTTTACCTGTAAGTGCACAAGGTCAACATGGTAGTATCAGGTGCAAGTACAGGATTATTCCCAAGAGGATTGCTGAATTTATGTTTAAAAAGAGATTCCTTAAGCAAAAGCAAAATAAAAATTGATTGTTGATGTGATGATAACAAAGGGTAGGGCTTCGATATCCACCACTAATTATATTAAACTAGTATATCAATCTGCCAATGCTTTGATTAAGTTATGCATATTTAATGTTTGCCAACCTAAAGGCATGGGTGTATACTCCTTAAGCTATTGATTTCCCTAAGCAACGAGTTAGGCATGGGTGTATACTCTAACTCTTTTCTTTCCTAAAGGATTTAGCATGGTATATACTAAGTTGTTCTTTAGAAAAGCATATGTTCTATGGAAATCGACAAACACACAAGGCCTAGGGCATGGGTGTATACTCCCGGTTCCCCATGTTGATTAACCCAAGAATCGGGGTGTGGATTCTTTTGTTACTTAAGTTAAACCCAGGACTCGGTCATCGGTCATCCAAATTGATCTAACTAACAAGTCCATACCACATGCACATGTTGATCAGGCATACACATATGAGGAATTCATGCAAGCAGGTATTAATCAAGTTAAATAGCACAACATGATCATCACAAGACGCCAATATTGAAATATTAATTTAACATAACTAGGGCTTCAATCTAGCCCTACTAAGTAAATTAGCTACACATAGAGTTGATGTTAAACATCTTCATAAAATAAAAGAAAAGAAAGGAAAGAATAAACCCGAGACTTGACTTGGGAGCTCCTATTCTTCTCCCTTCTCCAAGTCTTCTTATTCTAAAGGCTTAGGAGTCTATTTATAAGCTTTAGAAGTCCTTGGAAAAGTAGTAAACCCTAGGGATTTCATAGGGTTTCAATCCTATTACAATTTGGAGTTTGAAAAACCCTAATATGGGAACAGGGACATTATAGCCGCCACTTGGAATGCCTCCTGCGCACGGGTGCGCTCGATCGCAGCTCGTGTGCGCTCGATCGCAGGTTTGCGATCGATCCTTCTTTTGGTCTGCCCTCGATCGCTCCTGGCCTGGCTCATCCAGTATCTTCTCTGGTACTGCGCTCGATCGCAGGTACCCTGTGATTGATTGCAGTACCAGGGAGCTCCAATTTTTCCATCTTCTCTTTTTGAGCCTAAATCACCCAGTTTTACTTCACTTTCTTCCAAAAGCCTGAAAAAACATAAAAAACACAAAATGGAATTAAAATGGCCTAATTAACTACAACCAAAGGATTAAAACATGTAAGATAAGGGCTGAAAATATGAATATTTTAGCACTTATCACACCCCCAAACTTACATATTGCTAGTCCCTTAGCAATACAAAACTAAAAACAAAAATGGAAAAAAACAGAAAACAAAAGATAAATCCATCTTTCGTGGGATGTACGATTGCATTTAGCGTATGCAACAAGCCTTTTAAACCCCTAGGAATTCCCTAGTGGACGAGTGAAGTCTCGTGAGGGTTTTCCAGAAATGTTACCCACAAACATCATGTAAGAGTTCATGCTATCCGAAAATTAAGGTATCACTCAAAACCATGATTCTCATTCATTAGCAAGCTTAAAAAGATAAACTCCATCTTCACAAAGAATTGGAATTTTAAAATTTAATTACTTACAAAAGACATGGTAAGACATCACAAGTTTGAAAATAGGGTAAAGTGAACTAGCACATAAATATGAAGCTTCCAATTGTTTCTAATGTGTAATGTTTCAATATCTCAAAGTTCACTGAAATCCCTATTAGAATGAACAACAATGGCATATATATATATATTTTTCCCGTCAGGTTGTGCAATGCTTGATTTCCTTAAGCTTTCTACTGGACCCATGTAACAAGTGTTAAGTCAATGACTCCCAAACTAGATGGTTTTAGTGCATTAGGTGTAGAGACACCCCTAGGACTTACTAACTCAAGTCAAAAAGGCTACGAAACCAAATTAACCATGACATTAACCAAATCAAAATTCTTCACCTTTTGACGTGAACACTCAATGCTTTGAGACAAGAGGTCTAGTTACTCAGTGAAAAGCTTATCAGATCATATTTTTCTCTTTCTCTTTTTCTCTCTTTTTTTTTTCGCATATATATATGCCAAGGTATCCATCTAATAAATCATCCAGTTTCACTTAAGACATAGAAACACACACATCAGACTTCATGTCATACCTCACAAATTATGTACTAATGTGCTTGTGTAAGATCAGATCAAACATGTGAATTCTCAACTGTCCTAAGCAAGTAACCAAACTGAAAGATTCAATTATTAGATCATGTGTTCAAAATTTTAAGCTCACCAATGAAATCAAATCACAATTTTTAAGATCAACCAAAATTTTAAGACAAACATGAACATGCATATATTTTTTTTCTTTTTGATATATATATATTTTTTTTGAACTATAAATAACATGAAATTAGGACAAAGTGTGTGTACAATCATGTGTGCCCATACCCCCAAACTTAAATGACACATTGTCCCCAATGTGTCTAAGTAAAGGAAAGAATGTACCCGGATATGGTGGACATAGTCTTGGAAAGCATGGCTCATAGCACACCCCCAAACTTGAATTGAAGCACACTTGTCCCTGCAAAATAATAAAACACACAAACAAGTAAAGAGGAACAAAACTTGAAACGAAATAAAATTTTAGTAGAAAAAATAATTATGGGATCCTGCCAAGTTCGCTCGATCGCAGGCATGGTGCGTTCGATCGCACTAACAGAATGCGATGGAATGACAAATGGAAATCTGCGCTCGATCGCACATAAGGTACGATCGATCGTAGTAACAGAATGCAAAAATGTAAGAAAAGACTTAAAACACAAAAACACCAAAGTAAAATAAAACACAACAAATAGAAACAAAATAAAATAAAAATAAAACAAAAGGATATGCTATGGGGTGCCTCACATGAGCGCTAAGTTTTATGTCTTCAGCCAGACTATGGACCGCATCAAGTCTTCCAGGGCAGCTAAACATTTGTCCATAGCGACCTTATCTTCCCTAGCTTCCCTTCTTTGATCAGCTACCTCTCTCCGAAGACCGTCCATTTGCTCACAAAGGGATCGGTATTGGATGGCTTGAACATCAATTAAGGCCTCTTCAACAGCTTCTGCTACCGGCTCAGCTGCCAGCTCATCTTCAGCCATTGGCTCGACCTCCTCTGCCTCTTCCCCTTCTTCTGGAAGTGCTTGGGGCATATGAGAGTAACTCTTATTCCATTGGCGAATGCCAAATATGGGCGTGGTCGAGACTGGTTCGTCCGCTGCAGTGCCCTTGATGCCCTTTTTTCGAAGAATATATGTGATCAAGTATGGGAACGGCAACCCCTGATAAGTGCTAGAATATTCATATTTTCAGCCCTTAACTTGCATGTTTTAATCCTTTAGTTTTGGTTAATTAGGCCATTTTACTTCCTTTTTGTATTTTCTTTATTTTATAGGCTTTTGGAAGAAAATAAAGCGTTTCTGGAAAAATTCCAAGCTTAAAGGGCAAATTGGGAAGATCTAGAAGATATGGTTAAGCTTAACCAATCATGGTTAAAGTTTAATCAAATAAAGGAAAGGATTAATTCGGAATTTCTCAATTTGAAGTCAAATCGGATTGGATGCAAAATTGGATTCTGAATACGTCTCGGTATTTTGGCTATAACTTTCAGCTCAGATATCTGATTGAGGTGATTCAAGCGGCATTGGAAAGATAACTCAAACTACTACAATTCATTAGGAAATAGTATTTTCCCAATTCGGAGCGCCGCAAGGCCAAAATCATGCCGCAAGATAGGACCGCAATTCTGGGCGAATCCTATTCCGATTTGGGCTTAGGTTTTCTTTGACCTAATTGGGCTTGGACTTAAATCTCCGAAATTCCTAGGATTACTAGGGCTTCTAGGACTCTCCTAAGCCCTATAAATAGACCTCTAAGCCTCACAATTGGGGGGATCAGACGAAGACGCGCCGGGGGCGCCGTTCTTGGTCGCTTTCCGTGTTTTCTGGGATTTTGTAGCTTGGAACTCGAATTCTTTTGTGAGTTTTTAATTTTAATGAAGTAATTTAGTTTCTTTATGATTTCTTTTGTCATGAGAGGCTAATTCTTCAACTAAGGTTGAAGATGAAGCCTCACCATTGATTAGTTTTATATTTTTATGTTTCGTTCGTACAAATCCGTCGTTTAATGTAATGTATGTTCGTTTCAGTTCAATTGTGTGACAAAATTGTGATTGATTGTTGTTTATAAATCGTAAAAATGTTGGATATTCGTTGTGTTTCATCCAACGGATACATCGAATGATTTGATTGAGACTTATATCCATTGTGATTTACGGATACAATGGATGATTTGATCTCAATTGGATATTCGTTGTGATTTGTAATAGAGATGGATTCATCGAATGATTCAATTGGTTTATAAAAAAACAATAGAACATATATAGGGTTTAATTGTTTGTCGGATGCATGAATGAAAACATAAGAATGTATGCTTTGATTTGGTGAGGTGAATTCTAAAACCTTAGTCGTTTATCTTTTGATTATTTTTATTTTATTTAGTTTATGTTAGCTTATTTTCAAAATCAAAATCATTCGGAACTAGGTTAAGATATAATTGATTTAGATAGAAATTAAATTTCACAAACACAATTCCCTGTGGATTGACCTCGCACTTGCACACACACTATATTGCACACGACTCGTGCGCTTGCGAGTACAATTAAATTTGTACATCAACCCCCATGAGTGAGTGGACTCTGCTCCCCCAACATGCACTCCATTCCAAAATTTATGTATTTGATTCCAAATAATTTCGGGAATGGAATACCAGGCATCCTTGTGAAAGGCGTAAAGGGTTTGTAGAAATTGATCTCGCCTTTGAGTTTTGTGTCCCAAGGGGAAGGCATTGAGATGAAGCACCGAGTCCACGAACCATAACCTTCGTGGCAACTTGGACCGGCTGCCAGCATTGTGGTGGGCATCTGCATAGTCCCCTTGTCACATGTCTTCGATGATCTCCGCCACATAATATCGGGCCGATCGCTTGGCAAGATTTGTAGTTTTTAGAGGATGCTCATCATTGCACTGCAAGGCGGCGGCTATGTTGGCCCTCGTCACATGAACAATTTGGCTTTGAACTTTGGAGGAGAGAGCAGCCAGATTGTCACAGTCATGAGAAAGCTTGGCATAGAATTGCACGACCAACTTCCGGTAGACGGTAGAAGTGACCGGTTTAAAGAGCTTCTTGAGGCCCCTTCGCCTAAACTAGGCAACCGCCCATTGAGTCGCCTCATTGTGTTGAAAATCTTCTCTTATGGTGAAGGTGGTTTCAAACAGTAGCTCCCGCTCTTCAAAAGCTGGTGGGGGAGAAATATCATGAGCTCCTGACCCTCTGGAAGATGAAGCACGTGTTCTAGGCATTTGGGACTTGGTTGGGGACTTTTGTCAAACTAGTGTGCACTCCTATTGACCACAACGACAACTTCGGCCTAGGATGTTTCAAACCCCTGGCAAAAACACAAACAATTCCAACACAGAGGCAATGTGGGTGGGTAAACACCCACAATTGCGAGAAAAATTGAAAAAAATAGGAGGTTGGATGAATGTTCGGAGAGATTGAGGGTTGGAGGTGAGAATGGGCTGTATGAGGTGGTTTTCGGTGAAAGAGGGTGGTATGGTGGCCGGAGAATGATGTATGTGGTGGTGGTGTGGTGATATTTGTGAAACTGATGTGTGAGATGGGAGGAAGATGAGTGCTGGAGGGGGAGGTTTTGTGGAGATCTTGTACGGCGCCGGAATAGTGATATGTGGGGCAAAGGGAAAGTGACCTAAAATAGGTCGCAGACCTTGCTGTCCAAGTGCGTTCGATCGCACTCCAGGTGCGCTCGATCGCATTTGGTTAGAGGTGCGCATGCCTGGGCATAGTGCGCTTGATCGCACCTTAGGGTGCGTTCGATCGCACTAACAGAAAGTATCAGGCCCCTTTCGGTAACTGCGCTCGATCGCAGGGACCCTGGGATCGATCGTAGTACCAGAATGTCAAAATTTTAAAAGTTTTTTTTTTTTTTTTTTTTAACAAAAGAAAAGTAAAAGGTCAAAACATTAGGGATAATTAAGACATGTGTGAAGGAAAGAAAGTAAGATGAAAAGACAAGAGAGAAAATGTTACTGTCCTCTTAGTGGCATCAGTACCACTATTGTGAGTAGATGCGCTTGAGGTTCTTGCCTGCTCAACGCATCTACTAGTGACTGTAGGACTCCTAGTGTGAAGAGCTGCACTTGAGCTCTTCAGAATTAGGCTCAAGTGCTCTTGTAGGAGTGGGACCTCTTTGAACCGTGACTACCTTCAGCTGCTGGTGATTGCTTGGGTTAGGTACTGTTTGAGCTGGGAATTCCCCCTGCTTCCTCTCACTCAGCTCCTTTGCCATCTCACCCATTTGCACTTCCAACTTTTGTGTGGCTTCCTCAGTCTTTGTATTGACATGTTTTTGATCAACCATGAATTGTTGTTGTGAAGTCACCAGGTTATGTATCATATTCTCCAGTTGGTTCATCTTTGGCTCTTGAGCTGGTTGACTTGCTTGTTGGGGCCCTTTCTGCTGTCCTTGATTATTACTCCAAGAGAATTGGGATGGTTACGCCATCCTGGATTGTAAGTATTGGAGTATGGGTTTGTTCTTGTGGGGATAATTGTTTTGTCCCACAAAGTTCACCTCTTCTTGTTCTGCAAAAGGACACTTCTCAGTGGTGTGATCTAAATGGGAACAAATAGCACATACCTGGAATTGTGTGTCTTGTTGCAGAGGTGAAATTTTCAGAACAGTCATGGCCTTGACAAGCATGTCCAATTTCTTTTCTAGTGCAGCCAACTGATTAGTTGATCCTCCACTGAGATTCACTTCATACATGCCCTTGCTCTTGACACCTCTCCTTCCTCTTGAACAGAATTGATGTGAGTGCTCACTTAATGTCTCAAAAATTTCCACAGCATCCTCACTACTCCTTTCCATAAGTGTTCCTCCGCAAGCTGAATCAACCATCCCTTTGTTAGTATCATCTAATCCTTCATAGAAAATTTGTACCTGCTTATCTTGAGGGATGTTGTGATGTGGACACTTTAGAAGTAAGGAATTGAAGTGATCCCATGCTTTGTTCTCCGTCTCGTTGTTGGAACATTTGAAGTTCCCTTTTAAGTTGCTTTGTCTTCTGGGCTGGGAAAAACCTCTTCAGAAATTTGGTGGTCAATTCTTCCCAAGTATGAATGGACTCTGCAGGCAAGGAATTGTACCATAGTTTAGCATTATCTTTCAAGGAAAAAGAAAAGAGAACTAACCTGAGTCTCTCTTGAGTTTGGCCTTGAACATTCTGCAACTTGCATAAGTCAAAGAATTCCTTAAGATGCAAGTTAGGATCCTCAGTAGCTATGCCTCTGAAGTGAGTCAATGCATTGAGGATTTGGGGAGAGATATAATAACTGCCATCCACCTTCGGTTGATATGCTATGCATGAGGGTTGATGGAGGTTTGTTGGCATGTATGCTTGCTTCATTGGTCTCCTCGCTCGTGGTGGAATTGCTTCTAGGGCTCTTGGCCCAATTGGATTTTCTTGCAAGTCTTCCATTTCAACTTCTTCTTCTCCTTCTTTGTCTCTAGGTCGTTGTCGAATTGTCCGCTCAATTTCAGGATGGAGGGGAAAAACGGTTGAGGCTTGAGATCGACGACCTTGAGTGAACTTGGCAGCTTCAGCACTGCCTGGTCCGAATGCTCTCTGGAACTGCGCTCGATCGCAGGTTGGTGCGTTCGATCGCAGTGCGCTCGATCGCACTTGGCTGACGATTGATCGCAATCACAGAATGCCAATCCGCAACCTGCAACAAAAAATAGAAAAGTGAAGGGAAACAAGAATTTTTTTTTTTTTTTTTGAATTTTGCTAATACTAAATTAAAAATTGAAAATTAAAATAACAAAACTAAAGGAAGATAAATTCCCCGGTAACAGCGCCAAAAACTTGTTGTGCAAAAATCTACCAAAATTAATAGGTAAATAATTGTACGTTTTACCTGCAAGTGCACAAGGTAAACATGGTAGTATAAGGTGCAAGTACAGGATCATTCCCACGAGGATTGCTGAATTTATGTTTAAAAATAGATTCCTTAAGCAAAAGCAAAATAAAAATTGATTGTTGATGTCGATATCCACCACTAATTATATTAAACTAGTTTATCAATATGCCAATACTTTGATCAAGTTATGCATATTTAATGTTTGCCAACCTAAGGGCATGGGTGTATACTCCTTAAGCTATTGATTTTCCTAAGCAATGAGTTAGGCATGGGTGTACTCGACAAACACACAAGGCCTAGGGCATGGGTGTATACTCCTGGTTCCCCATGTTGATTAACCCAAGAATCGCGGTGTAGATTCTTTTGTTACTTAAGTTAAACCCAGGACTCGGTCATCCAAATTGATCTAACTAACAAGTCCATACCACATGCACATGTTGATCAGGGATACACATATGAGGAATTCATGCAAGCAGGTATTAATCAAGTTAAATAGCACAACATGATCATCACAAGGCGACTATATTGAAATATTAATTTAACATAACTAGGGCTTCAATCTAGCCCTACTAAGTAAATTAGCTACACATAGAGTTGATGTTAAACATCTTCATAAAATAAAAGAAAAGAATGGAAAGAATAAACCCGAGACTTGACTTGAGAGCTCCTATTCTTCACCCTTCTCCAAGCCTTCTTATTCTAAAGGCGTAGGAGTCTATTTATAAGCTTTAGAAGTCCTTGGAAAAGTAGTAAACCCTAGGGATTTCATAGGGTTTCAATCTTATTACAATTTGGAGTTTGAAAAACCCTAATATGGAAATAGGGACATTATAGCCGCCACTTGGAATGCCTCCGGCGCACGGGTGCGCTCAATCGCAGCCCGTGTGCGCTTGATCGCAGGTCTGCGATCGATGCTTCTTTTGGTTTGCGCTCGATCACTCCTGGCCTGGCTCTTGCAGTATGTTCTCTGGTATTGCGCTCGATCGCAGGTACCTTGCGATTGATCGCAGTTCCAGGGAGCTCCAATTTTTCCATCTTCTCTTTTTGAGCCTAAATCACCTAGTTTTACTTCACTTTCTTCCAAAAGCCTGGAAAAACATCAAAAACACAAAAAAGAATTAAAATGGCCTAATTAACTACAACCAAAGGATTAAAACATGTAAGATAAGGGCTGAAAATATGAATATTTTAGCACTTATCAACCAGTACGATCGAGCGCACCTCACGGTGCGATCGATTGCACATCCAGAGAGCAACACAGTACTGCGATAATTATAGATCTAAATTTTTTTCTTTTATTTCATGCAGGGTCAGTTGAGTCTGCATCTTTGTAAGTTTTATTTTTAATTTTGTTGTTATTTTCCCTTTTTATTTTAATCCTTTGTTATTTTTGCTTTCACACATGTGGGGCGGCATTCCGACACCCCCTGGACCGTGTTCTTTATGCCATGACCCTTATCATCGTGTTAGAGAATGTCCTAGAATGAGACAAATTTCTAACAAAATTAATGGGCATAAGAACACATCGATCTCTGGACTGGAGAAAGATAACTATTTTGATTCCTGTAACCCAACATGGAGCCAACAGTCCAATCTTTCATGGCAAGCTCAAGCTCCTAGAAATCATTCATATTCCTCTCATTTCGATCCATCACTAGAAGATCAGCTGGTTGCCTTGCAGAAGACAGTAAATATACTTGTTAATTCCATGGCTATGCGGAACATCTCTCCCAATCAGCGAGCCACCCAATTCCAGGTATGTGCCATATGTTCTCAATTAAATCACACTACTGAGACCTGCCCTTTGTACCCATCCGCTAATCAGGAGCAAGCCAATTATGTGGGATAGCACACTTATCCTCCCAAGAACAATCCTTACTCCAACACTTATAATTCTGGGTGGCACAACCACCTCAATTCTTCATGGAGTAATAGTAGGAACATTCGGAACCCTCAAGGACAGCAAAGCAATTTCCAACCAACAGTTCAACCAGCCCAAGACCCAGAAAAGGAGGACCTGAAGAGTCTTTTACGACAATTTGTGACTTCACAACAGCAATCAATGGCTGATCAAAAAGAATTCAATACAAGGATCGATCAAGCCATCCAAAGACTGGAAGTACAAATGGAAAAATTGGCCAAGGAGACGAGTACATTCCGCATCAATAGGCCTCAACAATACCAAGAAGAAGAGTGACAAAGTCAGTTGATGGAAAATCCCAATGGACAATACATGGAGGAAGAGTGCACCTACTATCATGAGCAAGCTGTCTCATTGAGGAGTGAAGAAAATCAAGTGGAAGAGGAGAAGGAAGAGCAAGCCGAAGTTCCAAAAAAGGCACATCAGGGAAAAGAAGAGAGCACTGAGATTTCTTTAACAACAACTCTTATTCTTGAAACACTAAGAGGCAAGGAGAGAAGTCGGTTAGAGCTACCACATGAGCAAATTGAGGACATCAAGATAGAGAAGCTCCCTGAGTTTTCTTCTTACTTTATTCTAGTTCATGATTCCCCACCTGATGAGCAACTGTTTGAGAAAACTCAGAGTGGTCCTCCCAAATCTATAGACACTCGGAAGCACCATGCAATAGAAAAGATTCATTCCCTTTGGTGCAAGAGACAGAAAGATTGGTGCTTTAAGTTTAAAGCGCCACAGTCTAGCTAAAGACGTTAAACTTAGCACTCATGGGAGGCACCCCATAGCATATCCTTTTGTTTTGTTGTTTGACTTATATTTTGTTTTTGTTTTCCTTTGTGTTTTATTTTACTTTGGTGTTTTAGTGTTGCAACTCTTTTGTCATTTTTTTTACATTCTGTTACTTCGATCGATCGCAACCTGCATGCGATCGAGCCCAGGTCTCCACTTGTGGTTCATTGCATTCTGTTACTGTGATCGAGCGCACCCTAAGTACGATCGAACGCACCCTGAGTACGATTGAACGTACCTTGTGTGCGCTCGAGCGCACATCACCCACACATGCACAGCTTTGCGCAAGTGCGATCGAGTGCACCATGCGTGCGATCGAGTGCACTTGGGCAGCATCCCATAGTTATCTTTTTATTTTGTTTTGTTTAGTGTGTTTTAAGTTAATCTTTTTATTTATCTTTAGTTTTGTCCCTTTTTACTTGTTTGTGTGTTTTCTTATTTTGCAGGGACAAGTGTGCTTCACTTCAATTTTGGGGGTGTGCTATGAGCCATGCTTCCCAAGATCATGTCAACCATCTCCCGGGTACATTCTTTCCTTTACTTAGACACATTGGGGACAATGTGTCATTTAAGTTTGGGAGTATGGGCACACATGTTCACATACATTTTGTCGCAATTTCATGTTATTTGTTTTGAGTGTTGTTTGTTTTTTTGAAAAAAAAAAAAAGAAAAAGAAAAAAACAAAGAAAGTTTATGCATGTTCATGTTTGCTCTAAAATTTTAAGTTGATCTAGAAAGAATTGTGGCTTGAATTCATCAATGAGCTTAAAATTTTGAACGCATGATCTGATGAGTGAATCTGTTAGTTTGATTACTTGTTGAGGATAGTTGAAAAATTACATGTTTGATCTGATCACACAAACACATTAGCACATAATTTGTGAGGTATGACATGAAGTCTAATATGTGTGTTTTTGCATCTTGGATGAAATTGGATGACTTATTAGATGAGACTTTGGCATGTTTTAAAAAAAAAAAAATAAAAAAAATCAATGATAAGCTTTTCACTAAGTAACTGGGCCTCTTGCCTCAAAGCATTGAGTGTTCACTTCAAAAGGTGAAAAATTTTGATTTGATTGATGTCATGGTTAGTTTGGTTTCGTAGCCTTTTTTACTCGAGTTAGTAAGTCCTAGGGGTGTCTGTACACCTAATGCCCTAAAACCATCTAGTTTGGGAGTCATTGACTTAACACTCGCTACAAGGGTCAATTAGAAAGCTTAAGGGAACCAACATTGCACAACCTGACCAAAAAAAAAAAAAAAAAAAGAGAAAAAGAAAGAAAAACAAATATGCCAGTGTGTCATTCTAATAGGAATTTCAGTGAATTCTGAGATAAGGAGACATTGCATATTGGAAAGATTTGGAAGCCTCATAATTTTGTACTAGTTCACTGTACACAATTTTTAAACTTGTGATGATTTAGCATGTCCTTTGTAAGTAATTGCACTTTGAGATTCCAATTCATTGTGAAGATGGAGTTCATCTTTTTAAGTTTGCTTATGAATGAAAACCATGATCTTGAAATGATGCTTTAATTTTTGGAATAACATGAACTCTTGCAAGATGTTTTTGGGTAACATTTCTGGAAAACCCTCACGAGACTCTATTCGTCCACTAGGAAATTCCTAGGGGTTTAAAAGGCTTGTTGCATACGCTAAATGCAATCGTACATCCCACGAAAGATGGATTTATCTTTTGTTTTTTGTTTTTCCATTCTTGTTTTTAGTTTTGTATTGCTAAGGGACTAGCAATATGTAAGTTTGGGGGTGTGATAAGTGCTAAAATGTTCATATTTGCAGCCCTTAACTTGCATGTTTTAATCCTTTGGTTTTGGTTAATTAGGTCATTTTAATTCCTTTCTGTGTTTTTCATACTTTTGTGGGCTTTTGGAAGAAAATGAAGTAAATCTGGAAGATTTGGGTTCAAAGAGAGAATTTTGGAAAAGTTGGAGTTTCTGGTAGTGTGATCGATCGCAGGTGACTTGTGATCGATCGCACACGGGTTGCGAACGATCGCACCTGTGCGCTGGAGAATTCAAGAAGCTGCGGACAGACTCCCTTTCCTTCCATATTATGGTTTTCCAACTCCCAATTGTAATAGGATTAAAACCCTACGAAATTCCTAGGTTTACTAGTTTATCAAGGACTTCAAAAGCCTATAAATAGACCTCTAAACCTCAAGAATAAACATCCTTGGAAGAGGCACAACTTTGGGGAGAGGAATTGGAGGCTAGATTGAAGCCCTAATTATGTGTAACTAAATCTTTCCCTTTTCTTTTCTTTTTATTTTAATTATGTGTAACTAAATCTTAAGGAGGGCTAGATTGAAGCCCTAATTATGTTTATTTCATATTTCAATATTGACGCCTTTGTGATAATCATATTGTGTTGCTTAACTTAATTAATTCCTATTTTCTTGAATTCCTCATATGTATGTGACTGGCCATTATATGCATGTGGTATGGACTAGTTAGTTAAATCGATTTGGATGACCGAGTCCTGGGTTTAACATAAGTAACAAAAGAATCTACACCGCGATTCTTGGGTTAATCAACATGGGGAACCAGGAGTATACACCTATGCCCTAGGCCTCATGTGTTTGTCGATTTCCATAGAAATTATGCTTTTCTAAAGAACAACTTAGTATATACCATGCTAAATCCTTTAGGAAAAAAAAGAGTTAGAGTATACACCCATGCCTAACTCGTTGCTTAGAGAAATCAATAGCTAAAGGAGTATACACCCATGCCCTTAGGTTGACAAACATGAGGTATTCATAATATGATTGGATCATTGGCATATTGTTATATTAATTGAGCATAATTAGTGGTGGATATAAAAGCCTGCCTTTACCTTTATTTTATCTTTATATCTTTTTATTTCTTTTTCACAATATCAATTCAATGGCAAATTGATATTTTTAATTAATTCTACACAAAATCACAATCTCCGTGGGTTCGACCTCGTACTTGCTGCACTATACTATTGTTTTGATCTTGTGCACTTGCGAGTTAAAACGTACTAAATATTATCTATTAATTTAGGTAGTATTTGGCACAACAGGTACTATTATACGTTGGAAAAAATTGTTTGGGCGTATGTTCTGGGGTATTGCCCACTAGGTCAAGGAATAGTTAACGTACGTTCAGATGGTCCCTCAGCGTATGTTCTCACTAAGGCCAAGTGCGTACTTATGGGTGGTCCCATGGTGTACGTTGATAACTGATAAAATATTCATATTTTAAACCTTTAATTTACACTTGTTAATTTCTTAGTCTTGTTATTTTGTGATATTTTATTTCCTTTCTGTGTTTTCTATGTTTTTGTAGGTCATGGAAGAAAATGAAGCATCTCTGGAAAGTTTGAGCATAAAAGGCAAAATTGGGAAAAGCTGGGGTGTACGATCGAGTGCACAAGACCTAGGCTTGAGCGCATCAGCGCTCAAACGCCCAAGCCAAGGAGTGAGCACACCATGCGATCGCGTGCAAGAAGAAGGCTCGAGCGCATCAGCATTCAAGCGCCCAACATAGAAGATCGATCGCACAACTGCTATCGAGCGCCCAACCTTGCGATCGAGCACACTCGTGTGTTGGAGCAAAAAGACACGTGGGCAGACTCCTTTTCCTCATCAAAATAGGTTTTCCAAGTCCTTGTTGAATTAGGACTTAAACCTTGGAGTTTACTAGGGTTTCTAGGACTTCTAGGGTTTTTCTAAACGTATAAATAGACCTCTAGGCCTCTAGGAAAAATAGGGAATTCCAGACTTGCTTTGGAAGAATAATTGATGTTGTGCAAATATCTACCTAAATTAATAGGCAAATAATTGTACGTTTTACTCGCAAATGCACAAGATCAAACGATAGTATAGTGCAGCATGTACGAGATCGATCATACGAGGATTGTTGATTTTATTTAGAATTGATTAAAAATATCAAGTTGTCACTAAATTGATATTATGAAAAAGAAATAAAAAGATATAAAGATAAAGTAATGGTAGGCTTTGATATCCACCAATAATTATGCTCAAATAATAGAACAATATTCCAATGATCCAATCATTTATGAATACCTAATGTTTGCCAACCTAAGGGCATAGGTGTGTACTCCTTAAGCTATTGGTTTCCTGATGTGAAAAATATCTACCTAAATTAATAGGTAAATAATTGTACGTTTTACCTGCAAGTGCACAAGGTCAACATAGTAATATATGGTGCAAGTACAGGATCATTCCCATGAGGATTGCTGAATTTATGTTTTAAAAAATAAATTCCTTAAGTAAAACAAGGATTGATTGTTTAAGTGATGATAATAAAAGGTAGGGCTTTGATATCCACCACTAATTATATTTAGCTAATATAACAATATGCCAATGCTTTGATCATATTATGCATATCTAATGTTTGTCAACCTAAGGGCATGGTGTATACTCTTAAGGCTATAGATTTCTCTAAGCAATGAGTTAGGCATGGCATTTACTCTAACTCTTTTCTTTTCTATGGGATTTAGCATGATGTATACTAAGTTGTTCTTTAGAAAAGCATATACTCTATGGAAATCGACAAACACATGAGGCCTAGGGCATGGCATATACTCCCGGTTCCCCATGTTGATTAACCCAAGAATTGCGCTGTGGATTCTATTGTTACTTAAGGGTCTATTAATAGGTTTTAGAAGTCCTTGACAAAGTAGTAAACCAAGGGATTTCGTAGGGTTTTGAGACCTATTACAATTGGGAGCCGGAAAACCCTAATATGGAAAGAGGGACATTCTGGCCGCCATTTGATGTGTCTTCTGCGCACGGGTGTGATCGATCGCAACCCGTGTGTGCTCGATCGCAGGTCTGCGATCGATCCTTCTTCTGTCAATCGTTCGATTGTTCCTGGCCTGATTTGTGCTGTGTCCTCTCTAGTATTGCGCTCGATCGCAGGTACCCCGTGATCGATCGCAGTGTCAGAGAGCTCCAATTTTTCCCATCTTCTCTCTTTGAGTCCAAATCATCTAGATTTGCTTCATTTTCTTCCAAAAGCCTGCAAAAGTACGAAAAACACAAAAAGGAATTAAAATAGCCTAATTAACTAAAACCAAAGGATTAAAACATGGAAATTAAGGGCTAAAAATATGAATATTTTAGCACTTATCACACCCCCAAACTTACATATTGCTAGTCCCTTAGCAATACAAAACTAAAAAAAAGAATGGAAAAACAAAAAATAAAAGATAAATCCATCTTTCGTGGGATGTACGATTGAATTTTTAGCATATGCAACAAGCCTTTTAAACACCTAAGAATTCCATAGTGGACGAGTGAAGTCTCGTGAGGGTTTTCTAGAAATGTTACCCTCAAACATCATGCACAGTTCATGTTATCCCAAAAATGAAAGTATCACTTCAAGATCATGATTTTCATTCATTAGCAAGTTTAAAAAGATGAACTCGATCTTCACAATGAATTGGAATCTCAAAGTTCAATTACTTACAAAGGACATGGTAAAACATCACAAGTTTGAAAACAGTGTAAGGTGAATTAGCACAAAATTATGAGGCTTCCAATTCTTTCCAACATGTAATGTCTCCATATCTCAAAATTCACTGAAATTCCTATTAGAATGAACAACCATGGCATATTTCTTTTTTTCTTCTTCTCTCTCTTTTTTTTTTTTTTTTTTTTGTTTGGTCAGATTGTGCAATGTTCGGTTCCCTTAAGCTTTCTAATTGACCTTTGTAGCGAGTGTTAAGTCAATGACTCCCAAACCAGATGGTTTCAGGGCATTAGGTGTAAAGACACCCCTCGGGACCTATTAACTCGAGTCAAAAAGGCTACAAAACCAACTAACCATGACATTGATCAAATCCAAATTTTTCACCTTTTGATGTGAACATTCAATGCTTTGAGGCAAGAGATCCAGTTACTCAGTGAAAAGCCATCAATGATCATTTATTTATTCTTTTTTTTTTCTTTTTTTTTTCTTTTCATCACTATATATGTCATAGTGTCATCTAATAAGTCATCCAAATTCATCCAAGATGCAAAAACACACATATCAGACCTCATGTCACACCTCACAGATTATGTGCTAATGTGCTTGTGTGATCAGATCAAACATGTGATTTTTCAACTATCCTCAACAAGTAACCAAACTAACAGATTCACTCATCAGATCATGTGTTCAAAATTTTAAGCTCATTGATGAATTCAAGCCACAATTCTTTCTAGATCAACTTAAAATTTTAGAGCAAACATGAACATGCATAAACTTTTTTTTCTTTTTTTTTTTCTCAAATAAACAAACAACAACACAAAACAAATAACATGAAATTGGGACAAAGTGTGTGTGAACATGTGTACCCATACCCCTAAACTTAAATGACACATTGTCCCCAATGTGTCTAAGTAAAGGAAAGAATATACCCAAGAGATGGTCGATATGGTAGTGGAAAGTATGGCTCATAGCACACCCCCAAACTTGAAGTGAAGCACACTTGTCCTTACGAAATAAGAAAACACACAAACAAGTAAAAAGGAACAAAACGAAGACTAAATAAAAAAAAAAAAAAAATTGAACTGAAAACACTTTAAACAAAAGAAAAGGATAAACTATGGGGTGCCTCCCATGAGCGCTAAGTTTTACATCTTCAGCCAGACAGTGGTCCCATCTCAGTGCTGACCAGAAGTAGATGCTCCAGATGGTGGTGGCAAACGGCTTAGGATGGTTTGCATCAATTTTTCCAAGGCAACTAAGCGTTGATCCATTAGTGCCTTATCTTCCCGAGCCTCCATTCTTTGATCAGCCAGCTCTATCCGAAGGCCCGCCATGTCTTCACTAAGGGAGCGGTATTGGGCGGCTCGAAAGACAAATGGGGCCTCCTCATCTTCTGCTGCTACCGACTCAGCTGCCGGTTTATCTTCTGCCATTGGCTCGGCCTCATCCGCCTCTTCACCAGCTTCTGGTACGGGAGGTGCCCGGGGCATATGGGAGCAGCTTTTGTTCCATTGGCGAATGCCGTTTATGGGAGTGGTGGTGACTGGCTCATTAGCTGCGGTGCCCTTGATGCCCTTTTTCTGAAAAATATATGTGATGGGATATGGGAAAGGCAACCCCCATGAATGAGTGGACTCCGCTCCCCCAATGTCCACTCCATTCCAAAATTTATGTATTTGGTTCCAAATAATGTCGGGAATGGAGTACCAAGCGTCTTTGTGGAACGCGTAGAGAGTTTGAAGAAATTGATCACGCCATTGAGTTTTGTGTCCCAAGGGGAAGGCATTGCGATGCAAAATGGAGTCCACAAACCACAGCCTTCGAGGTAGCTTGGACCGGTTGCCGGCATTATGGTGGGCATCCGCATAATGCCCTTGGCACATATCTTCAATGATTTTCGCCACATTGTATCGGGGCGGTTGCTCTGCAAGGTGTGTAGCTTCTGGAGGATGCTCATCGTTGCATTGAAGGGCGGCGGCAATGTCGGCCCTAGTCACATCAATAACTTGGCCTTGCACCTTTGAGGAGAGTGCAGCCGAGTTGTCATAGTCATGGGAAAGCTTGGCATAAAATTTAATGACCAACTTCTGGTAGGCAGTGGAGGTGACTGGTTTGAAGAGCTTCTTGAGTCCCCTTCGCTTAAACTCGGCGACCGCCCATTGAGTCGCCTCATGGTTTTGAAAGTCTTCGTGAATGGCGAAGGTAGTCTCAAACAGTAGCTCCTGCTCCTCAAAAGTGGGCAGGGGAGAAATAGCTTGGGCCTCGGACCCCCTGGAAGATGAAGCACGGGTTCTAGGCATGTTGAGCTTGATTGGGGACTTTTATCGAACAGGTGGTGCGCACTTCTGATGACCAAGGTTGCCAAGGCACGACAACAACTGCCCAAAACTCCATGCAAAATAATAAAACCCAACACAGAGAGGCAATGTGGGTGGATGAACACCCACAATTGTAGAAAATGATGGAAAAATGGAGGTTGGGGATTGAACGGAGTTGGGGTGTTGATGGGTGATGTGTGTGTGATATGTGATGATGGTGGTGGCCGCAGGGGAGAATGGGGCCGTGCAAGTGCAGATGCGGTGTGGTGGTGGTGGTTGAAGGCCGGTGGAGATGAGGAAAAGTGGTGGTGCGCCGGTGAAAGTGTGGGTGCAGATGATGGAGACTGTATGGCGTTGTGAGAATGTGAAGGGGAATGGGGAAAAAGTGACCTAAAATAGGTCACGTGGCCTGTTGCCCGAGTGCGCTCGATCGCATTCGGCTAGAGGTGTGCGTGTGTGGGTCATGTGCACTTGATCGCACCTAAGGTGTGTTCGATTGCACTGACAGAAAGTGTCGAGCCACCCTTCGGTTACTGCGCTCGATCGCATACTTGTTGCGATCGATCGTAGTAACAGAATGTCAAATTTTATTTTATTTTATTTTTTTTAAAAAAAACAAAGCAAAAGAAAAATAAAATAAAATACAAGGAATAATTGAGACATATGTAAAGTAAAGAAAGTAATATGAAGAAAACAAGAGGGAAAAGGTTACTACCTTCAGTGGCTTCAGTACTACTGTTTTGAGTAGATGCGCTTGAGGTTCTTGACTGCTCAAAAGCATCTACGTGTGACTGTAATGCTCCTAGTGTGAAGAGTTGCACTTGAGCTCTTTAGAATTTGGCTCAAATGCCTTTGTAGGGGCAGGACCTCTTAGAATTGTGGCTGCCTTCAGCTGCTGGTGACTCCCTGGGTTAGGTATTGTTTGAGCTGGAAATTCTCCCTGCTTCCTCTCACTCAGCTCCTTTGCCATCTGACCCATTTGCACTTCCAGTCTTTGAATGGCTTGATCAGTCTTTGTATTGAATTGCTTTTGATCAGCCGTGAATTGCTGTTGTGAAGTCACCAGATTGTGTATCATATTCTCCAGTTGGTTCATCCTTGACTCTTGAGTTGGTTGGCTTTCTTGTTGGGGCCCTTTCTGTTGTCCTTGATTATTACTCCAAGAGAAATTTGGATGGTTGCGCCATCCTGGATTGTAAGTATTTGAGTATGGGTTGTTCTTGTGGGGGTAATTGTTTTGTCCCACAAAATTCACCTCTTCTTGCGCTGCATAAGGACATGTCTCAGTGGTGTGATCTAAATGGGAACAGATAGCACATACCTGGATTGGTGTGTCCTGTTGCAGAGGTGAGATTTTCTGAACAGTCATGGCCTTGACAATCATGTCCAACTTCTTTTCTACAGCAGCCAACTGATTGGTTGATCCCCCACTGAGGTTTACTTCATACATGCCCTTGCTTTTGATTCCTCTCCTTCCTCTTGAACAGAATTGCTGTGAATGCTCACTTAATGTCTCAAAAAGTTCCACAACTTCCTCACTACTCTTCTCCATAAGTGTTCCTCCACAAGCTGAATCAACCATCCCTTTGTTAGTATCATCTAATCTTTCATAAAAAAATTGTACATGCTCATCTTGAGGGATGTTGTGATGTGGGCACTTTAGAGGCAAGGAATTGAAGTGATCCCAGGCTTCAATGAACAAATCTCCGTCTCGTTGTTGGAACATTTGAAGTTCCTTTTTAAGTTGTTTTGTCTTCTGGGCTGGGAAAAA
Source organism: Corylus avellana (assembly GCF_901000735.1). Lineage (NCBI taxonomy): Eukaryota > Viridiplantae > Streptophyta > Magnoliopsida > Fagales > Betulaceae > Corylus > Corylus avellana. The sequence goes on along the minus strand of NC_081548.1, from coordinate 12,593,496 downwards.
TCTCTTTAGAAACTTGGTGGTTAATTCTTCCCAAGTATGGATGGAATCTCTGGTTAATATGCTATGCATGAGGGTTGATGGAGGTTTGCTGGAACATATGCCTGCTTCATTGGTCTCCTCACCTGTGGTGGATTTGCCTCTAATGGTCTTGGCCCAATTGGATTCTCTTGCAAATCTTCCATCTCAATTTCTTTATCTTCTTCTTTGTCTCTAGGTCGTTGTCGAATTGTCTGCTTAACTTCAGGATTGAGTGGAATAACGGTTGAGGCTTGAGATCGACGACCTTGCATCAACTGAATTAGTTCTTTAGTTAGGCAGCTTCAGTACTGTTGGTCCGAATGCTCCCTGGAACTGTGCTCGATAGCAGGTTGGTGCGTTCGATAGTAGGTTGATGCGTTCAATCGCAGGTTGGTGCGTTCAATTGCAGTGCAGTCGATCGCACCTGGCTGACGATTGATCGCAATCATAGAATGCCAATCTGCAACCTGAAACAGAAAACAGAAAAGTTAGGGAAAACGAAAACTATTTTTGATTTTTTTTTTTTTATAACAACTAAATTAAAAATTAAAATAACACAACTAAAGGAAAATAATTTTAAACAAAATTCGCCGCAATCTCTGGCAACGGCGCCAAAAACTTGATGTGCAAAATATCTACCTAAATTAAAAGGTAAATAATTGTATATTTTACCTACAAGGGCACAAGATCAACATAGTAGTATATGGTGCAAGTACAGGATCATTCCCACGAGAATTGCTGGATTTATGTTTAAAAAAATAAATTCCTTAAGTAAAACAATGATTGATTGTTTAAGTGATGATAATAAAAGGTAGGGCTTTGATATCCACCACTAATTATATTTAGCTAATATAACAATATGCCAATGCTTTGATCATGTTATGCATATCTAATGTTTGTCAACCTAAGGGCATGGCGTATACTCCTAAGGCTATAGATTTCCCTAAGCAACGAGTTAGGCATGGCGTATACTCTAACTCTTTTCTTTTCTAAGGGATTTAGCATGATGTATACTAAGTTGTTCCTTAAAAAAGCATATACTCTATGGAAATCAACAAACACATGAGGCCTAGGGCATGGCAAATATTCCCGGTTCCCCATGTAGATTAACCCAAGAATCGCGGAGTGGATTCTTTTGTTACTTATGTTAAACCCAAGACTCGGCCATCCAAATTGATTTGACTAACTAGTCCATACCACATGCATATGTTGATCAGGCACACACATATGAGGAATTTATGCAAGTAGGCATTAATCAAGTTAAAGAGCACAACAAGATCATCACATGGGCGCCAATATTGAAATATTAACTAAACATAACTAGGGCTTCAATCTAGCCCTATTAATTAAATTAGCTACACATAAAATTGATGTTAAACATCTTCATAAAAGAAAAGAAAAGAAAAGAAAAGAATAAACCCGAGACTTGAACTTCAAGAGCTCATCTTCTTCTCCTTACAAGGCATATATATTTTTGAGGCTTAAGGGTCTATTTATAGGTTTTAGAAGTTCTTGACAAAGTAGTAAAGCTAGGGATTTTGTAGGGTTTTGAGACCTATTACAATTGGGAGTCGGGAAACCCTAATATGGAAAGAGGGACATTCTGGCCGCCACTTGATGTGTCTTCTGCACACGGGTGCAATCGATCACAGCCCGTGTGCGCTCGATCGCAGGTCTGCGATCGATCCTTCTTCTGTCATGCGCTCGATCATTCCTGGCCTGATTTGTGCTGTGTCCTCTCTGGTATTGCGCTCGATCGCAGGTACCCTATGATCGATCGCAGTGTTAGAGAGCTCCAATTTTTCCTATCTTCTCTCTTTGAGCCAAATCATCTAGATTTACTTCATTTTCTTTCAAAAGCCTGCAAAAGTATGAAAAACACAAAAATGAATTAAAATGGCCCAATTAACTAAAACCAAAGGATTAAAACATACAATTTAAGGGCTGAAAATATGAATATTTTAGCACTTACCATTTCCCTAAGCAATGAGTTAGGCATGGGTGTATACTCTAACACTTTTCTTTCTCAAAAGAATTTAGCGTGAGTGTATACTAAGTTGTTCTTTAAGAAAGCATAAATTTATGGAAATAAACAAACACACGAAACATAGGACATGGGTGTATACTACCGGTTTTCCATGTTGATTAACCCAAGAATCCTGTGTGGATTTCTTTTGTTACTTTTATTAAACCTAGGACTCAATCATCCAAATTGATTTAATTAACTAATCCATACCACATGCATATAATGGTCAATCACATACATATGAGGAATTCAAGAAAACAGGAATTAGTCAAGTTAAGCAACACAATATGATTATCACAAAGGCGCTAAATTGAAATATTAAATAAACATAATTAGGGCTTCAATCTAGCCCTCCTTAAGAGTTAGTTACACATAATTAAAATAAAACTAAAAAGAAAAGGGAAAGAAAGAATCGAAAACCGCTCCTAGAAGTAGCTTCCAATTCCTCTCCCCAAAGTTGTCTCCTTCAAATTGTGTATTGAATTGTGAGGCTTAGAGGTCTATTTAAAGGGCTTAGGAGAGTGCTAGAAGCCCTAGAAATCCTAGGAAATTCGGAGCTTTAAGTCCTAGTCCAATTAGGATAGAGAAAACCTAAGTCCAAATCGGAATAAGATTCGTCCAAAATTGCGTTCCTATCTTGCGGGATGATTTTGGCATAGCGGCGCTCCGAATTAGGAAAATGCTATTTCCCAATAATTTATATAATTTTGAGTTAGATTTTCAATGCCGCTTGAATTACCTCAATCGAATATTTGAGTTGAAAGTTATGGTCAAAATACCGAGACATGTGCAGAATTCAAAATTGAATCCCATCCGATTTTAACTCCAATTTGAGAAATTCCGATTTAATCCTTTCATTTATTTGATTAAACTTAACCACATCATATTATGATTGGTTAAGCTTAATCATATCTTCTAGGTCTTCCCAATTTTCCTTTAAAGCTTGAAACTTTTTTGGAAACGCTTTCTTTTCTTCCAAAAACCTATAGAACAAAGAAAATACAAAAATGAAGTAAAATAGCACAAACTAACAATACTACGGAATTAACACATATAAGTTTTAGGGCAAAAATATGAATATTTTGGCACTTAAAAATTGACGGCTCTTCATGGAAGCGTTTTTCAGGCTTATTCTTTTCCTTTTTAGTTTATTATTAAGATGATTAGCATCAAACTTATGTGTAACTAAATACTTTAGTAGGGCTAGATTGAAGCCCTAATCATGTCTCTTTAATATTTCAATATTGGCGCCTTTGTGATAATCATATTGTGAAGTTTAACTTGATTATTTCCTGCTTTATTGAATTCCTCATATGAATGTGCTTGGCCAACATATGCATGTGGTATGGATTAATTATTTAAGTCAATTTGGATGATCGAGTCCTGGGCTTAATAGAGTGATCAAAGAATCTCATCACGGGTTCTAGGATTAATCAACATGGAAAAACGGGAGTAGACATCCATGCCCTAGGCTCCATGTGTTTGTCAATTTCCATAAAATTATGTTTTCTTAAAGAACAACTTAGTAAACACCCATGCTAAATCCTTTGAGAAAGAAAAGAATTAGAGTAGACACTCATGCCTAATTCGTTGCTTAGGGAGATCAATAGCTTAAGGCGTATACACCCATGACCATAGGTTGACAAATATTAAGTAATCTTGATATGATTGGAATATTGGCATATTGTTGTATTATTTGAGTATGATTAGTGGTGGCTATCAAAGCCCTTCCCCTTTATCTCTATTAAATAAAAAATCAATCTTTTGTTTTGTTTTATCTACGGAATTAATTTTAAGCATAGTTTACAGTAATCTTCATGGGAATGATCTCGTACTTGCACCCTATACTATTGTTTTGACCTTGTGCACTTACAAATTAAAACGTACATTTATTCGCCTATTAATTTAGGTGGATATTTGCGTAACAAATTTTTGGCACCGTTACCGGGGATTGAGTTAAATTTGGTTTAGAATTTTTTTCCCTTTAGTTTTTAATTTTTATTTTTTAATCTTTTAATTTTTAATTTTTATTTTTATTTTTAATTTTTAATTTTTTAATTTTTATCAAAAATCTAAATTTTTCTCAGTTCGATTTCAGTTCTGCGTTCTGTTCTGGAAGCACTGTGATCAAGTGCATACTCAGGAGCGATCGAGTGTACTTCTGCGATCGAGCATAGGCATCATGCGATCGAGTGCACTTGTCCAGACAGCAGCACTGAAGCTGCTATAACTGCAGAAACTGACTTTTTTCTTATGCAGGGTCTTCGATCTCAGGACCCAACCATCATTCCATACGATCCAGAAATTAAGCGGACCATTCGACGAAGGCTTAGAGACAACTCCGATACAGAAGAAGGAGACAAAGTTGAGGAAACAATGGGAGAACCTGCCTTGAACCCACCACCAGTGTAGAGACCTATGAAACATTCTTTCATCCCTCAAAACCTCAGCCAGCCATCATGCATTGCCTACCAAGTACGAGCACAGAGCAACTTCAATTTGTCCCCTCAAATACTCAATACTTTGACTCACTTCAAAGGCACACCTACTGAGGATCCACACTTACACCTTAGGGAGTTCTTTGATCTCTGCAAGACTCAGCATATACAAGGCTTAACTCCAGAGGGAATTAGGTTAATCGTCTCTCCTTTTTCTTTAAAAGATAATGCTAAGTTGTGGTTAATTTCTTTGCCTGTAGGTTCCATTACTACTTGGGAAGGGTTGGCTACTAAATTCCTTAAGAAGTTTTTCCCAGCTCGAAAGACAAGGCAACTTAGAAGGGAGCTTCAAACATTTCAATAGAAAGATGGAGATCTTTTCTTTGAAGCATGAGGACACTTCAATAAGCTGCTTCTCAAGTGTCTACATCCCAACTTATCTCTAGATGACCAAGTACAGGTTTTTTACCAAGGTTAAATGACACTAAAAAAGGTATTGTTGATTTAGCTTGTGGAGGTGTGCTTATGGAAAAGAGCAGTGAGGAAGCCATAGAGCTCTTCAAGACATTAAATGAGCACTCCCAACAATTCTCATCTAGAGCTAGACAAAGAGTAAAAAGTAAGGGCATGTATGAAGTAAACATGAATGGCAGAGTTCAAAATCAGATGGCTGCAATGGAGAGGAAGCTAGATATGCTTGTAAAGGCCATGACTACTCAGAACATCTCTCTCGTTCAACAAGCTGCACAAGTCCAGGTATGTGCCATATGTTTCTGTTTTGACCACACCACTACGACTTGCTCTTCGTACTCATTTATAGATCAGGAGCAAGCAAACTATGTGGGACAAAACAATTATCCTCCCAAGAACAATCCCTACCCCAACACCTACAATACAGATTGGCGCAACCACCCAAATTTCTCATGGAGTACCAATTAGAATGTTCTGAACCCTCAAGGGCAACAGAGGAATTCCCAACAAGGAGGTAACTACCAGGCTACACCACAAGCGGCCCAACCAACTTTGGAGTCGAAGAAGAATGACCTTGAGAGTACTATACTCCAACTTGTGACCTTGCAACAACAATTTGTGGCTGCACAACAACAAACCAATGCATGGACCAATCAAGCTATTTAAAGACTGGAAGCACAAATGGGGCAAATGGCCAACGAGCTGAGTGAAAGAAAGAAGGGCGAATTTCCATCCCAAACAATACCCAATCCAGGAGGTCATGAGCAACTATAAGTTGTCACAACTCTCAGAAATGGTAAGATCATAGGAACTGATGAGAGACAGCACAAGCATCTCCAACTGAAGCGACAACATCCAAGGTAAGTGAAATGGAGAAGGTGAATGCACCACCCTTCTCTCAAAGGTTAGTACAACCAAAGAAAGAAAAGCAACTACTTGATATTTTTGAGACTTTGAGAAAAGCATAAATGAATATTCCTTTATTAGATACAATTCAACAAATTCCTTCATATGCTAAATTTTTAAAGGATTGTTGCACTCATAAAAGGAAGTTTCAGGAGTATGAAATAGTGTCTTTAACAGAAGAGGTAGGTGCGGTGTTGTTAAGGAAATAACCACCAAAGCTTAAAGATCTAGGTAGTTTTACTATTCCTTGCATAATTGGTGACCAGCTTTTTGAACATGCATTACTGGATCTAGGAGGGGGGTGTCAATTTACTGCCATACATTGTGTATGAGATACTAGGTTTGGGGAAACTTCATCCAACTTCAATCACAGTAGACAGAAGCATCAAAAGACCGAGAGGTATATTGGAGGATGTCTTGGTAAAGGTAGATCAATTTATTTTACCTACTGATTTCATTGTATTAGATATGGAAGAATCCCCTATGCCATTTCCTTTGCCTATTATCTTAGGAAGACCCTTTATGAGAATTGCTGATACTAAAATTTGTGTGAGAAAGGGTACTGTGAGTATGAAGGTAAATGGTGAGAAGATAGAATTCAAAATATTTGATGCATTGAAATTACCCCAAGATAATCTAGAATGCTTTAATGTCTGTATCATTCAGGTGCTATTGAGAGAGTTTTTCAGGTCCATCATATTGATCCATGGGAGGTCACCCTCACTCACGGTTTCACAAGGCAAGACACTGAGCCAGATTTTGAAGATGTTACTGATGACATCATTGAAGCCGTGCACCTCTTTGAGACCTCTCTACCACATTTAAGTAAGTACACCGCTCCCTTTGAGACTCTTGTGCCTATTAATACTACTCTTGTCCCTTCCACTGTCAAGGCTCCAGAATTGGAGTTGAAGCAGTTACCAGAACATCTGACATATGCTTACTTGGGAGAGAACCAGACACTTCTTGTGATAGTTGCTGCAAACCTAAGTTTGGGGGAGGAGGAGCTATTAAGATTTCTTAGAGATCATAAAACTGCGTTAGGATGGACTATTGCCAACATCAAAGGAATAAGTTGGGCCAAGTGCATGCATCAAATCTTCCTTGGGGATGAAGCAAAGCCAACCAGGGATGCACAAAGAAGACTCAACCCACACATGAAGGAGGTAGTCAAGGCTAAGGTTTTGAAATTGTTGGATGTTGACATTGTCTACCCATCTCAGACAGTAAATGGGTAAGGCCGGTTCAAGTAGTGCCGAAGAAGAGTGGGATCACAGTGGTGAAAAACAAAGAAGATGAGCTGGTACCTACAAGAATAACCACTAGTTGGAGGGTATGTATTGACTACTGAAGACTGAACAAGGTGACCTGAAAAGATCATTTTCCTTTGCCCTTCATTGATCAGATGCTTGAGAGGTTCGCTGGCCATAGATATTATCGATTTTTGAATGAATACAGTGGTTACAACCAAACTGCAATAGCATGAGAGGACCAAGAAAAGACCACCTTCACATGTCCTTTTGGCATATTTGCGTATAGAGGGATGCCGTTTGGACTTTGCAATGCACCTGCCACCTTTCAAAGATGCATGATGAGCATTTTCTCAGACATGGTGGAAAAATTTATTGAGGTATTTATGGATGATTTTAGTGTTTTTGGTCCAATTTTGATGAATGCCTCAATCATCTGAAGATTGTCCTCAAGAGGTGTGAAGAATGCAACTTAGTGCTTAATTGGGAAAAATGCCACTTTATGTTACAACAAAGCATTGTGCTAGGTCATGCCATTTCCAGCAAGGGCATTGAAGTAGATAAGGCCAAAATTGACATCATCTCCAAACTTCCTCCTCCTATAACGGCCAAAGGTGTAAGAAGTTTTCTGGGACATTGATAAGTGCTAAATATTCTATATTTGGACCTCTTTATTTACATTAGTTAATCCTTTAGTTTTGTCGTTATTTAATGTTTTGTGTTAGTTTTGTGTTTTTAGGTCATTGAAGAAAAACTACAGTTTTAAAGGGAAAAATGCAAAGTTTGGAAGAAAGCATACTTTGAGAAGACCTAAATGATTTGGTTAAGTTTAACCAAATCCAAGAAAATGTTAAATCGGATTAAAGATCAGATTGGATAAAATTTCAGATTGTATTCAAATTCAAATTCTGCACATATTTTAGTATTTTGACCATAACTTTCCGCTCCAATATCAGATTGAAGTGATTGAAGTGGCATTGGAAAGATAACTCAAACTACTACAATTTATTGGGAAATAAGATTTTCCTAGTTTGGATGGTTACTATGCCAAAATTGCCTCGCAATAAAAGGACACAAATTTGGACGAATCCTATTTTGATTTTAGACTTCTACTTTGACTGGGAGACAGACCTCCGAATTATCTAGGTTTAATAGGGCTTCTAGAATTTTCCAAAGCCTATAAATAGACTTCTTTGCATTCAAGAAAAGATACAACTCCAGAGACTAGTTTTGAGATACAATTTTGGAGACAGAATGTAATCCACAGCTTTTCTTTTAGTTTAGTTTTTCTTTAGGTTTAGGTTTTAGTTTCATAGTCATGTGGAGTTAAACTCTCAACTAAGGTTGGGGATGAAGCCTCATCGATGAAGAACAACATTACTTTTATGTAAGTATTTATTATTATGATTTTATTGAGTTTACTATTTCAATTGTTTTACTTCTTTTCAATCGTGTTGAATGAAATCTTGGATATCTTGTTGTGATTCAAGGATACACTTGATGATTTATGATAATTTCACATGATTGATTGCTTGGTTTTATATGCCTAAAAATTGGATATCCCTTGTGATTTGTTCTTCGGATACATCTGGTGTTTCAATTAAATTTGGATTCCTCTTGTGACTTGTGCAATGAATGGATACATGTGATGATTTTAATTAATTCTCTGAAGCATAGTAAAACATACATAAGATTTAAATTGTGAGAACTTTAGATTAATATTGATGAACACAAAGTATGTTGTTATGATTTGGTGAGTGTGGATTCCGCATCCTTAGTGCCTTTATCTATTGATTTACTTAGTTTATTTGTTTTATCTTTAGTCTTTTAATTTTAAAACCAAGTTCAAAAACCCTTTTTGGAACTAGGTTAGGACTGAATTAGTTTAGATTTAAATTGCTCTTTCAAAAATACAATTCTCTGTGAGATCGACCTCGCTCTTGCAATCCATCAACTACAATCGATTCGTGCACTTGCAAGTTAATATAATTTGCACAATAGATATGTCAGGTTCTATAGTAGATTCATCAAGGATTTCTCCAAGATCTCTAGACCCCTCTGTGCACTACTGCCCAAGGATGTCAAGTTTGAATGGACTAACGAATGCATGGATGCTTTCAACATCTTGAAAAGGCTACTCACATCTGCACCAATAATGATGGCACCTGATTGGAGCCTTCCATTCGAGCTCATGTGCGATGCCAGTGACTTTGCCTTGGGAGCTGTTTTAGGTCAAAGAATCAACAAGGTACCTGATGCTATATATTATGGCTCTAGAACTTTTAATGATGCTCAGCTAAATTATTCTACTACTGAAAAAGAATTGTTAGCTGTCACATTTGCTTTGGAGAAGTTTAGGTCATACTCGATGGGTTCTAAAGTTATTGTATTCACTGACCATGCTGCTTTGAGATATTTGTTTGCTAAGAAAGATGCAAAGCCTGGATTGATTAGATGTGTACTTTTATTACAAGAATTTGACCTTGATATTAGGGACAAAAAGGGTAGTGAGAATGTGGTGGCGGATCACCTATCCAGGTTACTTCCTGATGAAGAAGGAAATGAGCTTTCCTTGAGTGAAAACTTTCTAGATGAGTAGCTATTTACAATAGATGTCCAACTTCCATGGTATGCAGATATTGTTAATTATATAACTGAGAAGGTTTCTCCTCCAGGATTGTCTAGTCAGGAAGGAAGAGGTTGATGTCTATGTCTAGACAGTACCATTGGGATGACCCTTATCTTTTCAAATCCTGCGCTGACCAAATCATCCGAAGGTACGTGCCAGAGGAGGAGCACATGGCATATTACAACATTGTCATCAACTTGCATGTGGAGGGCACTTTGGAGCCAAAAGAATAGCACTTAAGATATTACAATTTGGTTTTTATTGGCCTAATGTGTTTAAAGATGCTGTTGGGTTTTCTAGTTCTTGCGATAGATGCCAGAGGATAGGTAACATTTCATCCAGAAATCAGATGCCATTGCAAAACATTCAAGTGGTGGAGCTCTTTGATGTGTGGGGTATTGACTTCATGGGTCTATTTCCTAACTCATTTGGTTATTTATATATTCTTGTGGGTGTGGATTATTTGTCTAAATGGGTCGAGGCCGTTCCCTAAAAAACTAATGATCACAAAGTTGTTGTGTAGCTCTTGCAGGAGAACACCTTTATTAGGTTTGGGACTCCAAGGACAATAATCAGTGATGGAGGTAGCCACTTCAACAACCAACCTTTTGCTTCTTTAACAAAAAAATATGGGATCACACACAAGGTTGGCACCCTATATCATCCTCAAACTAGTGGTCAAGTAGAGATAAGCAACATCGAGATAAAAAAATCCTAGAAAGGACAGTGAATACAAGTAGGAAGGATTGGTCTTTGTGCTTGAATGATGATGCATTGTGGGCTTATAGGACTGCCTACAAAACTCCTATTGGAATGTCCCCATATCGGTTGGTCATTGGGAAGGCGTGTCACCTACCAATGGAGTTGGAGCATAGAGCCTATTGGGCCATCAAGAAATTCAACTTTGATATGAAACAAGCAAGTGACAAGAGAAAGCTGCAGCCGAATGAACTTGAGGAGTTGAGGCGTGATACATATGAGAATGCCAAGCTCTACAAGGAAAGAACCAAGGCATATCATGATAAGCAACTTGTTAGGAAGGAATTTCATGTGGGGCAGAAGATGTTGATCAATAATTCGAATTTCATGTCAATGGAGTGTAAAATATCTACCTAAATTAATAGGCAAATAATTGTATGTTTAACTCGCAAGTACACAAGATCAATATAGTAGTATAAGGTGCAAGTACGAGATCATTCCCACGAGGATTGCTAAATCTTGCTTAAAATAAATTCCGTAAGTAAAACAAAACAAAGATTGATTTTGAGTTGATAATAATTAAAGGTAGGACATTGATATCCACCACTAATCATACTTAGATAATATAACAATATGCCAATGATCCAATCATTTTATGAATACTTAATGTTTGCCAACCTAAGGAAATGGGTGTTTACTCCTTAAGCTATTGATTTTCCTAAGCAACAAATTAGGCATGGGTGTCTACACTGATTCTATTATTTCTTAAAGGATTTAGCATGGGTGTCTACTAAGTTGTTCTTTAAGAAAGCATAAATCTATGGAAATCGACAAACACATGAGGCCTAGGGCATAGGTGTCTACTCCCGGTTCCCTATGTTGATTAACCCAAAAACCGGTGTGGACTTCTTTTGTTACTCTTACTAATCCCAGGACTCGATCACCCAAATTGATTTAATTAACTAATCTATACCACATACATATGTTGATCAGACAAACACATATGAGGAATTCAAGAAAACAAGAATTAATCAAGTTAAGCAACATAATATGATTATCACAAAGGCGCCAATATTGAAATATTAAATAAACATAATTGGGGCTTCAATCTAGCCCTACTAAGTAATTTAGTTACACATGAGTTTGATGTTAAACATCTTCATAAAATAAAATAGAAAGGAAAAGAATAAACCTGAAACTTAAACTTGAAGAGCTCTAATTCTTCTCCTTGGAAATTGTTTGTTTATTCTAAAGGTTTAAGGGTCTATTTATAGGCCTTAGGAACACTCTAGAAACCCTAAAAATTGTAGGGTTTGAGCCATAGTTCGCACAAACTTCAAAACCTTAAAAGAAAACACTTTCCAGAATAGGGCTACAGCTGACTTGCTCCTCACGCACGGGTGCGCTTGATTGCAAGATTGCGATCGATCTCTAGTGTTGGGCGCTCGATCGCAGGTGTGATTGAGGCTGCTGCTTGTGCGCACGAGCACACACCTTGGGCTCGTCTGGCCATTCTGCTTGTACTGCGCTCGATCGCAGGTCCCTTGTGATTGATCACACTACCAGAGCCTCCAGCGTTTCCCAAATTTGCTCTTTAAGCTTGATACTTCCAGAATTGCTTCCTTTTCTTCCAAATGCCTACAAAAACGTAGAAAACACATAAAAGAACTAAAATGACATAAACTAACAAAACTAAGGAATTAACAAATATAAGTTAAGGGCTAAAATATGAATATTTTGGCACTTAATCAATGGACTTAGAGTGAAGCCATACATTGAAATGAACTTTGGACCAAGAGATGAAGATTTGGCACTCCAGTCTGTCGAATATGCAGCGCTTGAGCCACATTCAGTGAAACTCAAGAGCATCTCCCCAGAATAGTAGCACTGAAGCTACTGCCAAAAGCGCTTGAGCAGTCCAGGAGCTCATCTGCATCTGCCTAGATCAGTGGTACTGAGGCCACTGCATGCACTAAAAATCTATACCTTTAAAGAATTTTGTTCTATTGTTAATTTTTGTTGCTTTGTTTTATTTCTTTTAATTGCATGTTAGTTTCCTTTCATATTGAAGTTTTTTATTTTTTATTTTTATTTTTTTTGTCCTTAAAAAAAATAAAAAATAAAGAAAATTTTTTTCACACCTACGCTCGAAGTCTACCCCAGGTAGGCTCGAGCGCAGCACACGCACACGCATCCTCTGCGCGAGTGCGATCGAGCGCAATCGACCAGTGGCTCACGTGACCTGTTTTTAGGTCACAAACCCCCATTTTTCCCTTCACTTTCCTCCCTGCGCTGTGACACTCTGCACACACCCATCACCGCCTAGCACCACTAGTCATATCTGCCGTGGCACCCATCTCACCTCAGCACTTATCACACACCGCCACACCCCTTACCCATTTTCCCCCATTTTTTTTTCCTCCCCATTTTTCTCCCCTAACCCATTTCCCCTTTTCCCAATTTCTTTTGTGTTTAGACTAGTCGTGGGTGTTTCTCCACACACGAATTGTCTCTGTGTTGGTTTTCTCTTGTTTTGTAGGGGGTTGGAGCCAATTTTAAAGTGGTTTTACACCACTTGGTTTTGGGAGTGCACACCACCTATTCGACGAAAAGCCTGAACCAGTTTGCACAATGCCTAGAGTGCGAGCTTCGTCTTCTCAGTCCTCCGAAACTCAAGCCATCTCCTCCCAACCTAACTTTGAGGAATGGAAACTCATTATGGAGACCTCCTTTGCAATCAAAGATGACTTCACAAATTTTGAAGCTACTCAATGGGCAGTCAAAGAGTTCAAACGCCGTGGGTTGAAACGGTTGTTCAAACTAGTCGCCTCCACTGCCTACGAGAGTCTGGTCCGGCAATTCTACAAAAATCCTACATATGACTGCAACCAGCCAGGTGTCCTCCCATCATCCATCAAGGGCGACAACATTGAAGTAACTGCTGCGGACATTGTAGCTGCTCTTAAGTGCAATAATGAGTTACCCCCAGAGGAGAATCAGTTTAAAGAGGAACCTCCCGTGCTCACTATTTCGGATATCGTTGAAGAAATGTGTGAGGGACAATATGTAGATAAGCACCGCAATGCAGCCACCAAGGCCAAGCTGCCTCCACAACTCTAGCTTGTGGATTTTATCCTCCATCGGAATGCATGTCCTTTGGGATGCAAAACTAAAAGACAAGGTCCTTTCCTTAATGCTCTATACGTCTTTCATAAAGGATACTGGTGTTCTATTCTTGAGCTCATATGGGGCCAGATGCATAAGTTCTGGGAAGGAGTGCATGTAGGAGGAGCAGACAATACCAACACATGGGGGTTACCTTTTCCATTTTTACTCACTCATATACTTCAGAGAAAGGGCATTAAAGGCACCCCAACAAATGGACCTGTCAAAGAACACCCGCAATTTGGCAGAACCCAGTGGAACCAAAGTTATTCACACATGCCAAGGGTACCTCGGGCGCCAGCAGCTGAGGCAGAAAGAGTAGAGGAGGTGGGGCATATGGACGTGGATGACCAAGCAGCTGAGCAGGCAGGGGGAGAGGAGACCATCACCATGGGCATTTCACACTATCAATTCATTTGTGATGAGTTCGCATTCCTCCGATACGAGCTTGCTAATCAAAGAAGAGAAGCATGGGAGGACAAGATCTTGGCAGATCAAAGATTAGCAAAACAAGAATAATTGCTACAGTTCCTTTTAGCACGATTGCCACCTGCTCCAGGGGCGTCTTCTGCTGGACAATAGTGAGGGGAAGACCATAGTTTAGCTGAAGACGTTAAACTTAGCGCTCATGGGAGGCACCCCACAACACATCCTTTTTATTTCTTTATTTGTCTTTCATTTTATTTATGTTTGTTTTTATATTTTTTTATTTTCCATTGTTATTTTAGTGTTTTGTTTTTAAGGGGCAAGTGTGTTTGCATTCAAATTTGGGGGTGTGCTGCAAGCCATACCTGTTCCAGCCAGTTTTTGCATCTCCCGGGTAAAATCTTTCCATGTGATGCACACATTGGGGACAATGTGTAATTTAAGCTTGGGGGTACGGAAGTCATTGATGTGCAAATACCTACCCAAATTAATAGACAAATAATTGTACATTTAAACTCGCAAGTGCACAAGGTCAAAACAGTAGCATAGAGTGCAAGTACGAGATCATTCCCACGAGGATTGGTAAATTTTGATAAAAATTAATTTCAGTAAAGAAAACAAGATAACAAGTTGATTTTGATTCAATAATGATAAAATGTAGGGCTTTGATATCTACCACTAATCACATTTAGATAATATAACAATATGCCAATGATCCAATCATATTATGAATACTTAATGTTTGCCAACCTAAGGGTATGGGTGTCTACTCCTTAAGCTATTGATCTCCCAAAGCAACAAATTAGTCATGAGTGTCTACTCTAATTATTTTCTTTCTTAAAGGATTTAGCATGGGTGTCTACTAAGTTGTTCTTTCAGAAAGCATAAATCTATGAAAATCGACAAACACATGAGGCTTAGGGCATGGGTGTCTACTCCCGGTTCCCCATGTTGATTAACCCAAGAATTCGGTGTGAGATTCTTTTGTTACTCTATTAAACCCAAGACTCGATCATCTAAATTGATTTAATTAACTAATCCATACCACATGCATATGTTGATCAGGCAAACATATATGAGGAATTCAATAAAACAAGAATTAATCAAGTTAAGCATCACAACATGATTATCACAAAGGCGCAAATATTTAAATATTAACTAAACATAATTAGGGCTTGAATCTAGCCCTACTTAGTAGTTTAGTTACACAGGAGTTTGATGTTAAACATCTTCATAAAATAAAATAAAGAGGAAAAGAATAAACTCGAAAACTTGAAATTGAAGAGCTCCAATTCTTCACCATGGAGTGGTGTGTCTATTCTAAAGGCTTAAGGGTCTATTTGTAGGCCTTAGGAACACTCTAGAAACCCTAAAAATCGTAGCTTTTGTGTTCTAAGTCACCTAGGGTTTTGAAGGGGTGAAAAAGAGAACTTTCCATAATAGGCCGCAGTTGCCTCGCTCCTCACGCACAGGTGCACTCGATCACATCTCGTGTGTGCTCGATCGCAGGTATGCGATTAATCGTATATGTTGGGCACTCGATCGTAGGTGCGATCGAGGCTGCTTCATGTGCGTACGAGCGCGCGCCTTCCTTGTCTTGGCTTGGACCTCTTTGGTAGTGTGCTCGAGCGCAGTAACCCTGCGATCAATCGCACTATCAAAACCTTTTGCTTGACTCAAATCTTCTAGCTTTTTTCCAATTTTGTCCTGTAATCCTGAGACTTCCAGAAAGGCGTTCTTTTCAACTAAAATAGCATAAACTAACAAAACTAAGAAATTAACAAATGTAAGTTTAGGGTTAAAATATGAATATTTTGGCACTTAACAGTCATTTACACACACTTTGCCCCATAACTTTTTTTTTTTTGTTTTATGAAAAAAAAATTTGCATGTTCATTTTTATCTTAAAATTTTGGTTGATCTGAAAAAATTGTGATTTGATTTCATCGGTGAGCTTATAATTTTGAACACATGATCTGATGATAGAGTTTGTAAGTTTGGGTACTTACTTTAGGCATTTGAGAATTCAACTATTTGATCTAATCTCACACAAGCACATTAGCACATAATTTTTGGGGTATGACATGAGAGTCTGATGTGTATGTTTCGATGTCTTGAGTGAAACTGGATGATTTTTTGATTGGATACTTTTGCATAATTTTAATATTTCAAAAAAAAAAATGATGATCTTTTATAAACATTTCACTAAGTAACTGGACCTCTTGCCTCAGTATGCAATGAGTGTTCATCTCAAAAGGTGAAGAATTTTGATTTGGTTAATGTCATGGTTAGTTTGGTTTCGTGGCCTTTTTTGCTCGTGTTAGTAAGTTCTTAAGGGTGTCTTTACACCTAATGCCCTAAAACCTTGGGAGTCATTGACTTAACACTAGTTACATGGGTCAACTTGAAAGCTTAAGGGAACCAAGCATTGCACAACATGACCAAAAAGAAAAAACGAAGAAAAAGAAAGTTATGCCATAGTTTTTCATTCTAATAGGGATTTCAGTGAACTTTGAGATATTGAGACATTGCACATTGGAAATAATTGGAAGCTTCAAATTTATGTGCACATTGTGATGCCTTAGCCTGTCTTTTGTAAGTGATTAAACTTTAAAATTCCAATTCATTGTGAAGATGGAGTTTATTTTTTTAATCTTGCCAATGAATGAAAACCATGGTTTTGAGTGATACATAAATTTTTGGATAACGTGAACTTTGCATAAGGTTTTTGGGTAACATTCTTGGAAAACTCTCATGAAACTTGACTCGTCTTCTAGGGAATGCTTAGGGGTTTAAAAGGCTTGTTGCATACGCTAAATGCAATCGTACATTCCACGAAAGATGGATTTATCTTTTTGTTTTCTGTTTTTCATTTTGTTTTTAGTTTCGTATTGTTAAGAGACTAGTAATATGTAAGTTTGGGGTGTGATAAGAGCTAAAATATTCACTTAATTTTCACTTGTTAATTTCTTAGTCTTGTTATTTTGTGATATTTTATTTCCTTCATGGAAGAAAAGGAAGCATCCCTGGAAAGTTTGAGCATAAAAGGCAAAATTGGAAAAAGTTAGGGTGTGTGATCGAGCGCACATGACCTAGGCTTGAGCGCCTAAGCCAAAGAGCGTGCACAGCATGCGATCGCGTGCAAGAGGAAGGCTCAAGCGCATCAGCACTCGAGCACCCAACACAGTAGATCGATCGCACAACTGCGATCAAGCGCCCAACCTTGCGATAGAGCGCACTCGTGCGCTGGAGCAAAAAGACATGTTGCCAGACTCCTTTTCCTCATCAAAATAGGTTTTCCAAGTCCTAGTTGAACTAGGACTTAAACCTACGAGTTTACTTTAGTAGGGCTAGATTGAAGCCCTAATCATGTCTCTTTAATATTTCAATATTGACGCCTTTGTGATAATCATATTGTGATGCTTAACTTGATTATTTCCTGCTTTATTGAATTCCTCATATGAATGTGCTTGGCCAACATATGCATGTGGTATGGATTAGTTATTTAAGTCAATTTGGATGATCGAGTCCTGGGCTTAATAGAGTGACAAAAGAATCTCATCACGGATTCTTGGATTAATCAACATGGAAAACCGGGAGTAGACATCCATGCCCTAGGCTCCATGTGTTTGTCGATTTTCATAGAATTATGCTTTTTAAAGAACAACTTAGTAAACACCCATGCTAAATCCTTTGAGAAAGAAAATAATTAGAGTAGGCACCCATGCCTAATTCATTGCTTAGGAGATCAATAGCTTAAGGAGTATACACCCATGCCCTTAGGTTGACAAACATTAAGTAATCTTCATATGATCGGAACATTGGCATATTATTATATTATTTGAGTATGATTCGTTGTGGATATCAAAGCCCTACCCTTTTTATTTCTATTAGATCAAAAATCCATCTTTTGTTTTGTTTTATCTACGGAATTAATTTTAAGCATAGTTTATAGCAATTCTCGTGGGAATGATCTCGTACTTGCACCCTATACTATTGTTTTGACCTTGTGCACTTGCAAGTTACAACATACATTTATTCCCCTATTAATTTAGGTGGATATTTGCACAACATACGTTCGGTCAGAAGGGGTGGGGCTTGGGTTTTGCCTTAAAAGTTTCATGAGTTTGGTTATGCATAAGGGCTTAGGTCTTTTTGTTTTAAAAATATTATTAACCATGTTTGTAATGAGTTATTTAAAGCGGGTGTTTTTGTCCAGGTATTGTAGTAACAGTTTTAGTTTTACTCAAAATGGAATGCCCAGTTCCATTTACTGACTACGAACTATATAGTTTAAGGATACAAGGATTATGGACTATGACCTTGTGTGATAACCATGTTACTCATACCCATATCCATATTCAATGTAATCCTAGGACCTTTCACATGCATAACAAATATGATAAACTTGGTAATAAGCATGTAAAAGACATTTTATATGTTATATGCTCAATTCATTTTAATTAGTGAATATAACATTGATGTTCATAACAAACATTTGAATGTCAACACATATATATATAAAATCATTGGGATTTAGGGCATAATCCTAACACTTGATTATAGACATTAGAAAATACTCTGAAAATCTTGCAAGTCTCTAGACTTTGTAAGACAAGAAGCTCCTCGCTTGCCTCTTAGCTAACTATCTTCCTCGAGTGAATATCCTCACTGACCCATCAGTAGACTTCTTCGCAACTATAGAGTGAAAGGTTGTAGATGATAGAACGATCAACACATCAAGAGAGGGATAACACAAAGTCCATCTGCTCTATGGTTAAAGCTCATCTTAAGTCCTAGAAAGAGTCACTCCTTTTTCATGTTGAATGGTCTCTTCCTCCCTGTGGTTTCATAAAAGACAACTTTGATGTTGCTATTCGGCCTCTACTCAGTGTTGCCGCCGTGGTTATGAGTGATCATACATGTTTCATTTTGGATTGGGAGGCTTCAACAGCTTTTTTGGCTTCTAGTTTAATGCTTATTTTGTTGCTCCTCCCTCCATTTAGAAGGGGACTCCCAACTCACTATTCCTGCTATCAACAATGGTCAAGTTTTCATGGATTCGCCTTATGCCAATGTGATGGCAGATAATTGTCTACAACTTCTTCACTTTGAAAGTTGATTTGCTTTGAAAGTCTCAAGATATGGTAACTCCCAAGCACACTTGGTTGCTAAATTGGCCACATTCCATAGTGTGTATGGAAATATTTTTGAAAGTTCCCCTTTTCTCCTTACAGATTAAGAGTAGAAAAGACAACGTTTATAATCCTTTTTGTTATGTTTTAGTTTGGCCTAATTCAATGAAATTGTCTATAATTTTTTGTTGTTTAAAACTTTAGGAAGTAGGAGTTAGGTTTTTAGGAGTTTTAGAAGTGTTCCCTATTTTTTCGTCAGAAGATGTATCAGGACGGGCTCGTGATGGCTCTTAACCAAGTGCTTTCTATTTTCCTGTCATGAACCCTGTCATGACGGGACATGTAACGGGATTGAGCTTAGGACCTACTATTTCCTGGTCAAAAGGCGCGTCAAGATGGGCATGTGACGGGAAGTTATTGTTTCCTCGTTAGAAGGGGCTTTAGGACGGGCATGTAATAGGAACCTACTGTTTCCTCGTCAGGATGGGACATGTAACGGGACCAATATTGGACTCCCTGCTTTCTCATTAGATGGAGCGTCAAGACAAGACATGTGACAAGGATGAGACATTTGTTCTTCCCGTCATGAGGACTCCTTTTTTGTTAAGGCATGGATTTTTCAGATCAGAAAATCTGTGAAGCTTTGTTCATCCCATCTTAATGAGAAATGAGTCACATTAAGATGCAAAGAGTAAAATGTCTTCCCTATATAAGGATTTTCCTGTCACTGTTCATTGCAGACTTTTTGGGAGATTTTTCTCTATATAAGTCTCAAAATATTGTTGTTGGTCACTTGGTGAAAGAAGTGTACTGAAGGGTCAGTGAGCAGATGCAATCCGTGAAGATGGTCAGTATGGTGACAAGCTAGGAGCTTGTTGTTCTTACTAAGTCTAGAGATCCTCCAGGGTTGTGAGTATCGTCTAGTTTGTAACTTTGAATCTTCATATAGTGATTTCCCGGGTTTGGTTGCCCTAGAGTGGATTTTACTTTTGATTGGTTCAAAGGGTTTTCCACTTCGTAAACAAACTTTGTGTTGTGTTTGTGATGATTTTTTAAATTCTGCTATGCATGTTTTATTTTATCAAATAGCTTAGTTCCATAAAGTTTATTTGGTGATTAGAGGTAGAACATGATCCTCGTATTCTTTCAATTGGTATCAAAGCGAGTTCACTCGGTTTTTGACTCACATCTTGAGTGTGTTCACAATCTCTTTTCCATTGTTTCTATCATGTCTTTGAATATTCCTTCTTTGTATGAGCTTGGCTGTTTAAGCAACTTGATATGTCCTCGTTTTCATGTGCTAGTTTTACTGAAACTCTTAATTCTTCTGACTGTATTGAAAAGGATTGTATTGACCCTGCTGCATCTAAATTCTCATAATATGATGTCCAAGGAACATTGCACTGTCAATCTAGACACCGATCATATTGTGGAAGAATTGGTCAGAGTAAACATTGAAATAGATAGACTGTCTCTGGACAATGAGATGAAAACAAAAGAACTCCATGATTCTAAGCAATATGGGATATTGGTTGTTAAATCTCGTGATTGTTCTTTCTCCTAAACCTTGTATTACTAAGAATCGTGGCCCTTGTTTTCATTGTGGAGTCCAAGGACACTTTGTGCTAAATGTCCTATTTTGAAGCATCAGAGTTCTAAGTCATCAAATGTTGTCTTTGGTAGAAAACACTATAGTTTTGTTCAACAATAGTTGGAGCTCATAAATTCTAAACTAGACTTTCTTTCTAGTGTTATTTCAGTTAAATACCCCTCCGCTTTTGTGCATAGTCAAGAGTTTATTGAATGCAATTGCTCTTTTAAGAAGTGTCAAAATGAAAAACATGATTATGTTAATCGTGTTGTTCATACTGCTTTAAAAGCTCTTGATTCATGTCTCTGGTTTCTCAATAGTGCTTGTTCTAAGCACATGTCGGGGGAGAAGTCTATGTTTAACTATTTAAATGTATATAGGTGGCAGTGTTACTTTTGGAGATGAAAATCATGCTCAAATCAAAGGAAGGGGTTTTGTTGAAATCAAAGGAATTCTTGAGATTCGTGAGGTGTTATATGCGAAGAACCTCAAAGCCAACCTGCTCAGTATCAGCCAGATATGTGACGATGACCGTATCGTTCAATTCTCTTAAAAGGAGTGCAATGTGTTTGATGAGGATGGAACATGGATTATGGGAGGAGTGAAGACTTCTAATAATTGCAATGGGATTGGCCCTACGACTTCTCTCAGTTGCAGGCATGCCAAGCTAGACATTGCTGATCTATGGCATCAATGTTTGGGTCACTTGAACTTCAAGGACCTTTACATGGCCTTTAAGGATGAGCTGGTTAGTGATTTTCCCAAGTTAGGTAAATTTGAAAGAATGGTGTGTGAGCCTTGTCAGTTGGGAAAACAAATCAAATCTCAACACATAGCAACAAAATCGATTCACACCTCATTCTCTTCGGAATTACTTCACATGAATCTTATGGGTCCCAACAGAAGTGAGAGTATGGGAGGAAAGAAATACATCATGGTGGTTGTGGATGACTACTTAAGATTCACTTGGGTGATGGATAAATGCTAAAATATTCATATTTTAGCCCATTAATTTACATTTGTTAATTTCTTAGTTTTGTTATTTTGTGCTATTATATTTCCTTTTTGTGTTTTATAGGTTTTTGGAAGAAAATGAAGCATTTCTAGAAAGTTTGACCACAAAGGACAAAATTGGGAAAAAGCTAGAAGTCTTGGATCAAGAGGAAGCATTCAGGTACAGTGCGCTCGAGCGCACTACACCTAGGCTCGAGCGCATCAGCACTCGAGCGCCCCAGTCAAAGAGCGAGTGCAGACGTGCGCTCATATGCACAAGAAGAAGCATCGATCGCAACTGCGATCGAGCACAGAAGAAGAACGATCGAGTGCAGCCATGCGTCTGAGTGCACTTGAGCACTGGTGAAAATTTAGATGTGGCCAAGACTCATTTGCCTCCCCAAACTAGGTTTCACAAGTCCTAGTTGAGTTAGGACTTTAAACCTAGGAGCTTAGTAGGGTTTCTAGGATTTCTAGGGTTTTTCTAAACCTATAAATAGACCTCTAGGCCTCTAGGAACGAGGACAATCTGGAGGAGAGGAATTGGAGGCTCAGTTAATAAGCGTTTTCGGTTACTAAATACTTTAGTAGGGCTAGATTGAAGCCCTAATCATGTCTCTTTAATATTTCAATATTGCCGCCTTTGTGATAATCATATTGTGATGCTTAACTTGATTATTTCTTGCTTTGTTGAATTCCTCATATGAATGTGTTTGGCCAGCATATGCTTGTGGTATGAATTAGTTATTTAAGCAATTTGGATGATCGAGTCCAGGGCTTAATAGAGTAACAAAAGAAATCTTTGCGGTTTCTTGGGATAATCAACATGGAAAACCGGGAGTAGACACCCATGCCCTAGGTTCCATGTATTTGTCGATTTTCACAAATTTATGCATTCTTAAAGAACAACTTAGTAGACACCCATGCTAAATCCTTTAAGAAAGAAAATAATTAACATAGACACTCATGCCTAATTCGTTGCTTAGGAAAATCAATAGCTTAAAGATTAGACACTCATGCCCTTAGGTTGGCAAACATTAAGTAATCATGATATGATTGGAACATTGACATATTGTTATATTATTTGAGTATGATTAATGGTGGATGTCAAACCCTGATGAGCACGGAATGTTGTACATTCTAGCTCCTTAACTCGTATATGTTAATTCCTTAGCATTGTTATTTGTTTGATTTTGTGTTGTTCTATTGTTTTCCGATTTTAAAAAAAAGATGCAATTAATTCCATTAATTTTGGGCTTAAAAGCATACTTTGGGAAGACCTAGAAGATATGATTAAGCTTAACAAATCATAATATAGGGCCTATATGATGTGGTTAAGTTTAATCAAATCAAGGAAATGATTAAATCGGAATTTCTCTAATTGGAGTCAAGATCGGATTGGATTCAAATTTAGATTCTGCATACATCACAGTATTTTGACCATAACTTTATGCTCCAATGTCGACTTGAAGTGATGCTAATGGAATTGGAAAGCTAACTCAAAAGTCTACAAATCATTGTGAAATAGGATTTTCCTAATTCAGATGTTTTCTATGCCAAAATTGTTCTGCAATAAACAAACGCAAATCTGGACAAATCCTATTCCAATTTGTACTAGGATTGCTTCCTAATTTGATTAGGAGAGTGAATTATGATTTTTATAGGTTTTTTAATGTTTCTAGGACTTGTTTGCTCCCTATAAATAGGCCTTAAACTTCAAGAGAAAGGTATGACAAGTTGAAGAGGATAAAATCATTGGAGGAGGCCATCCTAGCACCACGATGAGCGGCTAAATCCTGTAATAAGGCATTGATGTTGCCCTTTCCAAGTAACAATAGTTTAATTGTATTTTAATTTGGGATTTCCTATATGCATAATGGTTGTATAACCGTGAGAATGGATCTTAATGTTTGTATTCAATCATTATGAATTTCTTTTCTCGTCTTAGAAAGTCTTATATTGATTGAGCTCAATCCTTCATATTTTCTGTGATTATATGAATGATTGTTATACAATGGTTTTAACTGACACATGATCAATAGGATTTGATAGGCCATGCATAGGGAAGATGGATTGTACTACACCCCAGTTTAGTGTAATTTAGATAGACAGTTTGTGCCAACCGAAGATGGGTTATGCTTATTCATTGATTGTGTGTAGCCTATTAATGAATTAGATAATCCATACCTAGGGAAGACGGTCCGTACCGCATCTTAGTGGTTAGGTGGACGGTCCGTGCCAACCGAAGATGGGTTATACTTATTCCTTAAATGATGGTATTTTCTTGATTACTCGAGTGATATGACCCTTATATCATGCATATTATGAATTTTCCTTATTAATTTATGATTGACCATTGTTATGCGGTTAGTGGTGAAATCAATGCCCTATTCTATCTCTCATCACTTTTATCTTTACTTTTATGCATTTAGTTTTAACCAAAACAAATCAAATCCCTTTTAAATTAGTTATATTTAATCTTGAAAAGCTTGATAACAACACCCTACAGTTCTTGAGGTTTAACACCCTCAATATAGCCCTATCCTACAGGGATTCGTACTAATGTGAGTGGTATATTATTATTGATATATTTTGGTATACAAAACGATCACATCAATTTTTGGTGCCGTTTCCGGGGACTGCTTAACGGTTTTGTTATTAAATTTTAAGGATTAATTTTAGCTTAATTTTATTTTTTTTGCTTTTCTTTATTTTAGTTTCTAATTTCTAATTTTGGTTTTTGTGATTGTTTTGTTTTTGAGTTTTTCTCACACAGGTCCGGAGTTGTGTAGATCCCCTGCACCCCTGAGCTCGAACCCAGCCAGCTTGCGATCAAGCCTAGCATTGGCAGTGTGATCGAGCGCATCCTGGAGTGCGATCGAGTGGGCCTATTGTGTTGTGCATGTTTCCAGCAGATGCAGCTTCTAAATTACAGCACTCCAAAGCTGCATTTTCAGGTTGTTTATGAGTTTCTTTTTATTTTGTTTTTGTTTTTATTTTTTTTTTGTCAGTTTAGTTCATGTGGGGAGACAATCCAACACCCCATGGACCATGTTTGTATCGCTATAGCCCTTATCACCATGTTAGAGATTGTCCTATTGCTGGACAATTTTCTAACTATTCTTAGGAGCATATGAACAAACCGTTCTCTAGACAGGCGAATGACCTTTATTCTGATTCCTATAACCTGGCATGGAGCAACCAATCTAATCTCTCGTGGCAAGCTCAAGCTCCTGGAAATTCTGCTCCACAATTTCATGAACTGTACCATCAGGCATATCTGCAGTTCAATGATCAATCATATTCCCCTCAATATCAAGCAACTCCATAGCAGATATACCAAACGGAACCACCTCCTCCGATAGGTTCTGACTTTCAAGAAAAAATGTTAGATTCTTCGTAGAAGTTTTTAGAAAAGATGTCGAAACTTGTGAGCGAGATGAGTCAGACTGTGAACTCTCAACAAGATATGGTGAACTCTCACTCTAAATCCATTGCCAAGATAGAAGCTCATCAAGAGGTGCCTCCACAACAACAATACCAAGAGGAGCCATCTCCTCGGTCAGATTATAACTTTTAGGATTGAATGC
The DNA here is from genome assembly GCF_901000735.1 of Corylus avellana. Lineage (NCBI taxonomy): Eukaryota > Viridiplantae > Streptophyta > Magnoliopsida > Fagales > Betulaceae > Corylus > Corylus avellana. The sequence goes on along the minus strand of NC_081548.1, from coordinate 12,568,159 downwards.
TGCAAATGATGAGCGAGATGACCGGCATGGTGGGTGAGATGAGTCAGACAGTGAACTCGCACACTCAATAAATCTCCAAGTGAGAGGCCCAGGTGACACAAATGGCTAAAACCTTCAACATAGTGGAAGAAGGGAAGCTTCAAACAGCCAGTGGCCAATCTTGATGAACACTACATGGAGGATGCGAGTACTTCTTATCATGAGCAAGCTATCGCCGCACTAAGGAGTGAAGAAATGGTCAAAACTCACATGGAAGAGGGGAAGGAGGAGCAAATTGAGGCCACACTGGATCTACATCAGGAAAAAGGCAAGGAAGCAAGCACTGAGGCTTCTTCACCATCAAATCCTATTCCCGAGATGCCATATGAGCCCCGATCCCCTATTCCAGGTAATTTGAAATCTTCACTTTTAAGGACATATGACACTTTTCCGATTATTATTGCTTATGACTTACCAAGAGGCCAGGAGAGTAATCTGCAAGAGCAAAAAGAGAAAATCGAGGTAGAAAAATTCCCTGAGTATTCTCCTCATCTTATTCCAGCTCATGATTCCCTTCTGGATGAGAAACTGTTTGAGAATACTCAGAGTGATCTACCTCAATCTGCGGATATTATGAATTACCTTTCTATAGCTAAAATTCATTCTCTTTGGTCAAAGAGAAGAAAAGATTGGTGCTTCAAATTTAAACTTAAGGATCAGAGAACACTGAGCGCATCAAGGATGTGGATTCCGTTGACTTGGCGGATTCCATATATTTTGACTAGATGAGTCAGCTTCATAGGTTCAAGCGCAAGCCCTGTGCACTCGACTTTGCACTCCACCAGGGTACATGATCTCCATCCAGGTTTATTTTATCCATTGTTGTTTCGTTTTTTATTATATCTTTACAACAATGTGTGCTCTTGATTGGTATTTGGTTGGAGTATCACTCTCTTTTTCAGGTCATGCGTTTTTACATATAAGTTTGGGGGTATGATATACCCACATCTGCTCATTCAGGTATTCCTATTCTCTTACTCTTGTTTTTCAGTTCTGTACATATATTGGGGACAATGTATGGTTCAAGTTTGGGGGTATGGAAAAACAAAACATTGTCCAAATTTTTTTGTTATGTCATTCTTAAGCATATGGTTGAGCTTTGATTTTGGTTTGAATTTCACTAGTAGGCTTAAAGTTGTGAACACAAGATCATATGATTTAGGGATTTTGAGTCTTGTTACTTACTTTTGGCAACATAAGATGCTTCTTGTTTCAATTTTAAAAATTTACCTTGAACACACTAGCATATGTTTGTCGGGTATGAAATTTGAGACCAATTATGTTTGTTTTCAATATCTTGAAGTCTGTTGGGTGACATATTGGATGAATAACCTTGGCATGTATTAGTTTTTTTTTTAAAAAAATAAAGTTGAATTTTTCACTGAGTAACCTGACTTCTTGCCTCATTAAGCAGTGAATGTTCGCGCCAAAAAGTGAGAAGTTTGGTTGGTTAATAAAATTGCTAGCTTAGTTTCGTAGCCTTTTTTACTCGAGTTAGTAATTCCTTAGGGGGTGTCTTTACACCTAGTGCCTTAAAGCCATTTGGTTTGGGAGTCATTGGCCTAACACTTGATACATGGGTCAACTAGAAAGCGTAAGGGAGCTAAGCATTGCAAAGCCTACATGTGAAAAAAAGAAAAAGAAAAAAAATAATGTATGCCTTGGTTGTTTTATCTGATAGGAAGTCTAATAAATTCTAAGACGTTGATTCATTTATGCTGGAATTTTTTTTTTTTTTTTAGAGAAGGAATTATTTTGAAGCCTCATGATTGTGTGTTAGTTCACTTTGCACTAATTGAAGCTTGTTGTATCTCAATTTGACTTGTGAATTCCTTGAAATTTTGAAGATGGAGTTTATAATTTTAAGTTTGCTAATGAATGAGAACCATTATTTTTGTGATGCTATATTCTTTTCTGAATGACATAATAATGACAATGTTTGTGGGTATCATTCCTGGAAAATCCTCACGAGACTTCACTCGTCCTCTAGGGAATGCCTAGGGGTTTAAAAGGCTTATTGCATACGCTAAATGCAATCGTACATCCCACGAAAGATGAATTTATCTTTTTGTTTTTCATTTTATTTTCTGTTTCGTATTGCTAAGGGACTGTTGTACCAAATACCCACTTAAATTAATAGGCAAATACTTGGTAAGTTTTACTCGCAAGTGCACAAGATCAAACGAGAGTATAGCAGGCAAATACGAGATCATTCCCACGAGGATTGGTAAATTATGTTTAGAAGTAATTTCCTTTTTAATTAAACATATAAAATTCAATTGTCACGATTGAATTTAATATAAAGAAATAAAATAAAAGATAAACTAAAACTAAAAAGGATTAGGGTTTTGATATCCACCACTAATCATACTAATTAAGATAACAATATGCCAATACGCTAATTATACCGGTATATTTAATATTTGCCAAACTAAGGGTATGGGTGTCTACTCCTTAAGCTACTGATTTTCCTAAGCAACAAATTAGGCATGAGCGTTTACTCTAATTCTTTTCTTTCTTAAAGGATTTAGTATGGTTGTCTACTAAGTTGTCCATGCAAGAATATAAGTGTATATGTCTATTGTTCTATAATAATAATAATCAAAACATTATTCAACCAACTGGAGTTTTGGGCACAATTTCCAATATCACCATTACATTAAACTTGCCTTGTAAGCCATTGATATGAACATCAATTCGGTTACCTGCTTCGGGTTGATCTGCGTGCTCAACATATTTGGCCTTCGAGCCTTGGAGGTGGCATAGAAGATGACCCTTCTATACATTGTCCTCGGTACCACTTTCACGATCCTTGCCTTTTGCTTCTCCTTCTCAGTGCTTGTTCAGTATTATTGGCTGAGAAGGGGTTATGTTGCTGGAACTGCTGCATCATCTCATGGTTCTATTGGAGGATGAAATCCATATTTTGGGTGAGGTGCAGCATTTCCGTCTCGAGTATTGCAAGTCTTCGATTTTAAGGGTTTGGCTAAGGGTTTGATTGTCTAAAGGGGCCAACGTTGTGCATCCGGTTACTTCTTGATTGAGTATTCAACACGTAGTCTTTTGTCTATGGGGTTTGGAAGTATTTAGTGTTTCCCACATATGGCGCCAAATTTTTCATATAGTTGATTGCATGCCAGTAAGTCAACCGAGAGTATGTATGAAGTGAACAAAGTGTAAGGTAAAACTTGGCAAATGTGCCGGCGGAGGACACCTTTGATGCCTAAGATAGTAGAGGGCTCTAAATAGGAATGGAAAGTAAGGAGTGAAGATGAAGGAGCTAAGGACATACCTAGAGTAGTGGCTGCCTTGTATAAAGCTGAGGATCTTCCTTTGCACAACCATTCGGACATGTGGCGACCCATGGTTGGGGGTGTCTTGACAGTAGAGAATTCCCTTCGAGGGTGAATGGACGATATTCCTCCAAAAGTTAATGGGTTCGGTTATAAGCTCAATTGAACAAACGGTTGTGGGTTTTCTCTTCAAACGGGTACATCCCATTTTGAGGGCCCAAGAGGCCACCTTGGCCTGTGGGCTAATTGGGTCCTTGGTAAGGCGATCCACCACCACCTTACATTCTACCTTACGTTTAAGAAATAGTGGTTTGTTATTTCTCATCATGATTTAACTAATAAATCCTATGGGTTACTTAACAAAGAAATTAATATATATATATATATATATATATATATATATATATATATATATATTGTTAGGAATAATCCTACTCAACTGATCCAATTGATCCTGAGCTTCAAGGCCAGTTGTCCCTGAGACAAGCACCTCTAGAGATCATTAGGTATTCTCAGGACGAACATTTCCTGGTTTTGTCAGTATTACTTCAACACCAAAGATCCCAAGGATAACTATCCCCTGGCTCTACGGAAGGGTACAACCAGGATTCAATCCCTGGATTATTAGGATTGAAATCTCGTGGAATCCGGATAAAGATCTAACCCCAAGCTGAATTGGGAGAGAAATCCGAGTCAAGATCTTATTGTGATTCCAAGTCCAAATCAATCTCCAAGACTCCTAATCCAAGTCAAAGTAGGAGATTTACTCCCTGTTTGATTATACCTCTTAGCCTATAAATAGGCCCATATACCAGGTATAAACCCGAGACTGAATTATTGTGCATTGAGCATATATTACTCAGAGATTGAATTAGGCATTGGAGGGAGATCACGCCTACACCCAAGCCAAGCTCTCTTGATTGTCGTTATTTTGCAGGAGTCAGGTGACGTGAAGACTGAATTGCAGCGTGGAAGGAAGATCGAAGATCTGTTTCATCATCAAGGAGTGTGTTGATCACACCATATTGGAAACTATACCCACAAATTTGATGGATTGGATCATAGCACACGTCTTATTATATGTATTGAAAATTTAAGTCTTACTTATTAGAGGCAAAGGTTCTGCCATGTGTTACAACATTGAATGAGAATTTTCTTCATAAGATAAGCAAAACAATGATGTTTTGTGAAAGTTTACTAGGATCGAGTTCTACCTCTTTTGCCAAACAAGCAACAAATGGTACTAAGCCATTCTACAAACATGTAGCATGCACAACGGAATTTAAAAAAAAAAACAAAGATCTATAAACATCCACACACCCACAACATAAAGATTTGTTTATGAAGTGGAAAACCCTTTGAACACATCAAAGGTAAAAATCACTTCGAGGCAGCCAAACCCAGGAAATCACTAAATAAAGATTAACAGTTACAGAAAAGACGATACTTGATAAGTGCTAAAATATTCATATTTTCAGCCCTTAACTTGCATGTTTTATTCCTTCGGTTTTACTTAATTAGGCCATTTTAATTCCTTTTTGTGTTTTTCATGTTTTTACAGGCATTTGGAAGAAAATGAAGTAAAACTGGGTGATTTGGGCTCAAAGAGAGAAGATGGGAAAAATTGAAACTCCCTTACACTGTGATCAATCGCAGGGTACCTGCGATCGAGCGCAGTACCCGAGAGGACATAGCACAAAGCAGGCCAGGAGCGATCGAGCGCATGAAAGAAGAAGGATCGATCGCAGACCTGCGATCGAGCACACACGGGTTGCGATCAATCGCACCCGTGCGCAGGAGACAACCCAAGGTGGCGGCAAAGATGTCCTTATTTCCATATTTGGGTTTTCCAACTCCCAATTGTAATAGGATTGAAACCCTATGAAATCCCTAGGGTTTACTACTTTTCCAAGGACTTTTAAAGCCTATAAATAGACTCCTAAGCCTTTAGAATAGACAGGCTGGGGGAAGGAAGAAGAATAGGAGCTCTCAAGTTCAAGTCTCGGGTTTATTCTTTCCTATTCTTTTCTTTTATGAAGATGTTTAATATCAACTCTATGAGCAGCTAATTTATTTAGTAGGGCTGGATTGAAGCCCTAGTTATGTTTTCTTAATATTTCAATATTGGCGCCTTTGTGATGATCTTGTTGTGCTATTTAACTTGATTAATACCTGCTTGCATGAATTCCTCATATGTGTGTGCCTGATCAACATATGCATGTGGTATGGATTAGTTAGTTAAATCAATTTGGATGACCGAGTCCTGGGTTTAACATAAGTAACAAGAGATATCCACGCCGGATTCTTGGGTTAATCAACATTGGGAACCGGGAGTATATACCATGCCCTAGGCCTCGTGTGTTTGTCGATTTCCATAGAACATATGCTTTTCTAAAGAACAACTTAGTATATACCATGCTAAATCATTTAGGGAAGAAAAGAGTTAGACTATACACCATGCCTAACTTGTTGCTTAGGGAAATCTATAGCTTAAGGAGTATACACCATGCCCTTAGGTTGACAAACATTAAATATGTATAACTTGATCAAAGCATTGGCATATTGATATATTAGCTTAATATAATTAGTGGTGGATATCAAAGCCCTACCCTTTATTATCATCACTTCAACAATCAATCTTTATTTTACTTTTGCTTAAGGAATTTACTTTTAAACTAAAATTCAGCAATCCTCGTGGGAATGATCCTGTACTTGCACCCTATACTACCGTGTTGACCTTGTGCACTTGCAGGTAAAACGTACAATTATTTACCTATTAAATTGGGTAGATAATTTGCACATCAAGTTTTTGGCCCCGTTGCCGAGGATTGCGGCGAATTTTGTTTAAATTTATTTTCCTTTAGTTTTGTTATCTTAATTTACACTTTTTAATTTAGTGCTAGCAAAAACCAAAAAGAATTTCTCGTTTTCCCTAACTTTTCTGTTTTCTGTTGCAGGTTGCGGATTGGCATTCTGTGATTGCGATCAATCGTCAGCCAAGTGCGATCGAACGCACCAACCTGCGATCGAGCACACAATTCCAGGGAGCTTCCGGACCAGGTAGTACTGAAGCTGCCTAACTGAAGAAGTAATCTAGTTCAAGCAAGGTCGTCGATCTCAAACCTCAACCGTTCTTCCACTCAATCTTGAAATTGAGCGGACAAGTCGACAACGACCAAGAGACAAAGAATAAGAAGAAGTTGAAATGGAAGATTTGCAAGAAAATCCAATTGGGCCAAGACCCTTAGAAGCAAATCCACCACGGGTGAGGAGACCAATGAAGCAAGCATATGTGCCAACAACCCTCCATCAAACCTCTTGCATAGCATATCAACCAGAGGTGGAGGGTAGCTATTATATCTCCCCCCAAATCCTAAATGCATTGACTCATTTCAGAGGCACAGCTATTGAGGATCCCAACTTGCATCTCAAGGACTTCTTTGACTTATGCAAGTTGCAGCATGTTCAAGGCCTAACTCCAGAAAGACTTAGGTTAGTCCTCTTTCCTTTTTCATTGAAAGATAATGCTAAACTGTGGTACAATTCCTTGCCTGCAGAGTCCATTCATACTTGGGAAGAATTGACCACCAAGTTTCTGAAGAGGTTTTTCCCAGCCCAAAAGACAAAGCAGCTTAAAAGGGAACTTCAAATGTTCCAACAACGAGACAAAGATTTGTTCTTTGAAGCCTAGGATCACTTCAATACCTTGCTTCTAAAGTGTCCACATCACAACATCACTCAAGATGATCAGGTACAAATTTTTTATGAAGGTTTAAATAATACTAATAGAGGGATGGTTGATACAGCTTGTGGAGGTATGCTAATGGAGAAGAGCAGTGAGGAAGCCATAGGGATCTTTGAGGGGTTGAGTGAACATACTCAACAATTCCCATCCAGAAGGAGGCAAGATGTAAGGAGCAAAGGCAAGAATGACGAAAATAACGGAATGCAAACTCAAATGTCTGCTGTGGAACAGAAATTGGACATGATTGTCAAAGCCATGACTACTCAGAAAATTTCATATCTACAACAGGACACACCAGCTCAAGAGCCAGAGAAGGATGACCTAAAGGATCTTGTACGACAACTGGTGACTTCACAACAGTAGTTTATGGCTGATGAAAAACGAGTCAACACAAAGACTGAGCAAGCCATACAAAAACTGGAAGTGCAAATGGGTCAGATGGCAAAGGAGCTAAGTGAGAAAAAGCAGGGAGAATCTCCAGCCTAGACAATACGCAATCCAGGGGGTCATCAGCAGCTGGAAGCAGTCACAGTTCTTAGGAATGGCAAGGTCATTGGAACTGAAGAGCCACCTCGAGCGACTCCAGAGGGACCATCAACTACTAAGGTAAACAAAATGGAGAAGGTAAATGCACCCCCCTTTCCTCAAAGGCTAATCAAACCAAAGAAAGAAGAGCAACTCAGGGATATCTTTGAAACTTTAAGGAAAGTAGAAATCAACATTCCTTTATTAGATGCAATTAAACAGATTCCTTCATATGCTAAATTTTTAAAGGATTGTTGTACTAACAAAAGAAAGTTTCAGGAGTATGAGACAGTGGCCTTAACAGAGGAGATAAGTGCAGTCTTGTTAAGGAAATTACCACCAAAGCTAACGGATCCAGGTAGTTTTACCATTCCCTGCAGGATAGGAGACTATTCTTTTGAAAAGGCGCTACTGGATTTAGGTGCAGGAGTGAATTTACTGCCTTGCACTGTATATGAAAAGTTGGGATTGGGGGAGCTTCAACCAACCTCTATCACCTTGCAACTGGCAGACAAAAGCATCAAACAGCCAAGAGGTATACTAGAGAATGTGTTGGTAACGGTAGGTACATTTATCTTACCTGCTGATTTCATTGTATTGGATGTGGAAGAATCCCCTATGCCATCACCTTTACCTATTATCTTAGGAAGACCCTTTATGTGAACTTCTGACACTACAATAGGTGTGAAAAGGGTATTGTGAGCATGAAGGTAAATGGAGAGACAATAGAGTTCAAAATATTCGATGCATTGAAATTACCTCAAGAAGATTTAGAATGTTTTGATGTTTGTATAATCCAAGATGTTGGTGAGACAGTTTTGCAGGACCAACATAAAGATCCATTGGAGGCCACTCTCACCCATAGTTTCACAAGGCAGGACATTGAGCCAGAACCTGAAGATGTTACTAATGATGTCATGAAAATAGTGCATCACCTTGAGGCTTCTCCAAAATACCCAAGTAAGTATAATCCTCCCTTCGAGATTCTTGAGCCTACTAATTCCTCTCTTGTTCCCTCTGTTGTACAGGCACCCAAGCTGGAATTGAAGCCATTACCAGAACACCTGAAATATGCATACTTGGGAGAAAACAAGACATTACTAGTTATCATTGCTGCAAATCTGAGTTGTGGGGAAGAAGAAAAGCTGTTAAGAATCCTTCGAGAACAAAAAACTGCTTTGGGGTGGACCATTGCTGATATTAAAGGAATAAGTCCAGCCAAGTGCATGCATCAAATCTTCCTTGAAGAAGAAGCAAAGCCAACCAGGGATGCACAGAGAAGATTCAACCCACACATGAAGAAGGTAGTCAAGGCAAAGGTATTAAAACTATTGGATGTGGGCATCATCTATCCCATCTCAGACAGTAAATGGGTCAGTCCAGTCCAAGTAGTACCAAAAAAGAGTGGGATCACAGTGGTGAAGAATGAAGATGATGAACTGATACCCACAAGAGTAACCACTGGATGGAGGGTATGTATTGATTACAGAAGACTAAACAAGGTAACCAGAAAAGACCATTTTCCATAACCCTTCATTGACCAAATGCTAGAAAGGTTAGCTGGCCATAGCCACTACTGCTTCTTGGATGGGTACAGTGGCTATAATCAGATTGCAATAGCACTAGAAGATCAGGAGAAGACCAACTTCACATGTCCTTTTGGCACATTCGCCTACAGAAGGATGCCATTTGGCCTATGCAATGCCCCAGCTACATTCCAGAGATGCATGATGAGCATTTTTTCAGACATGGTTGAGAAAACCATAGAGGTATTTATGGATGACTTTAGTGTTTTTGGGTCTAGTTTTGATGAATGCCTCCACCATTTGAAAAATGTTCTCAAGAGGTGTGAAGAATGCAACCTAATGCTCAATTGGGAAAAGTGCCACTTCATGGTTCAACAAGGCATTGTGTTGGGTCATACTATTTCAAGCAAGGGCATTGAAGTGGATAAGGCCAAGATAGATGTCATCTCCAAACTTCCCCCACCTCTGACAGTAAAGGGGGTGAGGAGTTTTCTTGGACATGCCGGTTTCTATAGAAGGTTTATCAAGGATTTCTCTAAGATCTCTAGACCTCTCTGTGCATTGCTAGGGAAGGAGGCCAAGTTTGAATGGACCAAAGAATGCATGACTACCTTCACACACTAAAAAAGCTGCTCACTTCTGCACCAATAATGCAAGCACCTAATTGGAGTCTTCCCTTTGAGCTCATGTGTGATGCCAGTGATTTTGTCTTGGGAGCTGTCTTGGGTCAAAGAATCAATAAGGTACCTCATGCAATATATTATGCTTCTAGGACATTGAATGATGCACAGCTAAATTATTCTACCACTGAGAAAGAATTATTAGCTGTTATATTTGCTTTAGAAAAGTTTAGATCATACCTAATTGACTCTAAGTTCATTGTATTCACTGATCATGCTACTTTGAGATATTTGTTTGCCAAGAAGGATGCAAAGCCAAGATTGATCAGATGGGTATTATTACTGCAAGAGTTTGATCTCGAGATCAAAGATAAGAAGGGCAGTGAAAATGTGGTTGCAGATCATCTATCAAGACTACTTCATGAGGAAGAAGAAGATGAGCTTCCATTAAGTGAAAAGTTTCCAGATGAGCAGTTATTTGCAGTAGAGGTCCAAGTTCCATGGTATGCAGATATTGTGAATTATATAACTACCAAGGTTTTTCCACCAAGAATGGCTAGTCACAAAAGGAAAAGGTTGAAGTCTATATCTAGACAATACCATTGGGATGACCCCTATCTGTTCAAATTTTGCCCTGATCAAATCATTCGAAGGTGTGTCTCAGAAGAAGAGCATCGGAGCATTCTGCAGCATTGTCATCAGTTTGCGTGTGGAGGACACTTTGGACCCAAGAGAACAACACTTAAGGTACTACAATCTGGTTTCTATTGGCCTACTGTATTTAAGGATGCCTTTTTGTTTTGTAGCTCCTGTGATAAATGCCAAAGGACAGGCAACATCGCATCTAGAAATCAGATGCCAATGCAAAATATTCAGGAGGTGGAGCTCTTCGACGTCTGGGGTATTGATTTCATGGGTCCATTTCTGAATTCATACGGTTATTTGTATATCCTTGTGGGTGTGGATTATGTGTCCAAATGGGTCGAGGCTGTCCCTTCAAAAACTAATGATCACAAAGTGGTGGTGAAGTTTTTGCAGGACAACATCTTCACTAGATTTGGGACACCAAGAACAATAATTAGTCACGGAGGGAGACATTTCAATAATTCTGCCTTCGCCTCTTTGATGAAGAAGTATGGCATCACTCATAAGGTTGGCACTCCATATCATCTCCAAACCAGTGGCCAAGTGGAGATCAGCAACAGAGAAATCAAAGGCATCCTTGAAAGGACAGTGAACCCCAACAGGAAGGATTGGTCACTACGCTTAAATGATGCACTATGGGCTTATAGGACTACTTACAAGACACCTATCGGTATGTCTCCATATCATTTAGTTTTTGGGAAAGCATGTCATCTACCAGTGGAATTGGAACACAAAGCGTATTGGGCCATCAAGAAGTTTAACTTTAGTATGAAGCAAGCTGGTGACAAGAGGAAGCTCCAACTCAATGAACTGGAGGAACTAAGGCGTGATGCATATGAGAATGCCAAGCTTTAAAAGGACAGAACCAAAGCATATCATGACAAACAACTAGTCAGGAAGGAGTTTCAAGTAGGACAGAAGGTTTTAATCTATAATTCAAGATTGAAACTCTTCCCTGGAAAGCTTAAGTCAAGGTGGTCTGGGCCCTGCATTGTTACACAAGTATTCCCTCATGGAGCCTTGAAAGTTCACGACCCTCAGACCGACCAGTCATATAAAGTCAATGGACACAGAGTTAAGCCATACCTTGAAGTCAAGTTAATACCAAGAGATGAAGATTTGACAATCCAATCCGTCCACAATGGAGCATCTACTTCTGGGCAACACTGAGAGGGGACCATCGTCTGGCTGAAGACGTAAAACTTAGCACTCATGGGAGGCACCCCATAGCATATCCTTTTATTTTAAGTTTGCTTTATTTTATTTTGTTTGATTTCTATTTTGTTGTGTTAGTATTTTTTTTGTGTTATGTTGTTTCTCTTCCATTCTGTTACTGCGAACGATCGCACCACACATGCGATCGAGCGCAGGTCTCCATATGTGAGCCTACCGCACTCTGTTAGTGCGATCGAACGCACAGCATGTGCGATCGAGCGCACCTGGCAGCATTCCGTAGTTATTGTTTATTTTGTTTTGTTCAATTTTTATTTCGTGTTTGTTTTGTTCCATTTTACTTGTTTGTGTGTTTTATTATTTTGCAGGGACAAGAGTGCTTCAATTCAAGTTTGGGGGTATGCTATAAGCCATGCTTTCCAAGCCTATGTCGACCATCTCCTGGGTACATTCTTTCCTTTACTTAGACACATTGGGGACAATGTGTCATTCAAGTTTGGGGGTATGGGCACACATATTCACACACACTTTGTCCCAATTTCATGTTAATTGTTTGTTCTGTGTGCTGTTTGTTAAAAAAATAAAAAAAATAAAAAAATATAGTTTATGCATGCCATGTTTGCTCTAAAAATATTAAGTTGATCTAAAAGAATTGTGGTTTGAATTCATCAGTGAGCTTAAAATTTTGAACACATGATTTGATGAGTGAATTTGTTAGTTTGGTTACTTGTTGAGGACAGTTGAAAAATCACATGTTTGATCTGAGCACTCAAGCACATTAGCACATAATTTGTGAGGTATGACATGAGTTCTGAAATGTGTGTTTCTGCATCTTGAATGAAATTGGATGACTTATTAGATGACACTATGGCATATTTGAAAAAAAAAAAAAAAAAAGTGTAAAATAAATGATCATTGATGGCTTTTCATTGAGTAACTGGACCTCTTGCCTCAAAGCATTGAATGTTCACGTCAAAAGGTGAAAAATTTGGATTTCATCAATGTCATGGTTAGCTAGTTTTGTAGCCTTTTTGACTCGAGTTATTAGGTCCTTAGGGGTGTCTCTACACCTAATGCCCTAAAGCCATCTGGTTTAGGAGTCATTGACCTAACACTCGCTACATGGGTCAATTAGAAAGCTTAAGGGAACCAACACTGCACAACCTAACCAAAGACAAAAGAAAGAAAAAGAAAAATGCCAGTGTGTCATTCTAATAGGAACTTCAATGAATTCTGAGATAAGGAGACATTGCATATTGGAAAGATTTGGAAGCCTCATAATTTTGTACTAGTTCACTGTACACAATTTTCGAACTTGTGATGTTTTAGCATGTCCTTTGTAAGTAATTGCACTTTGAGATTCCAAGTCATTGTGAAGATGGGGTTCAATTTTTTTAAACTTGCTGATGAATGAAAATCATAATCTTGAAGTGATACTTTAACTTTTGGAAATAACATGAACTCTTGCATAATGTTTGTGGGTAACATTTCTGGAAAACCCTCACGAGACTTCACTCGTCCACTAGGGAATTCCTAGTGGTTTAAAAGGCTTGTTGCATATGCTAAATGCAATCGTACATCCCACGAAAGATGGATTTATCTCTTGTTTTCTGTTTTTCCATTCTTGTTTTAGTTTTGTATTGCTAAGGGACTAGCAATATGTAAGTTTGGGGGTGTGATAAGTGCTTAAAATATTCATATTTTCAGCCCTTAACTTGCATGTTTTATTCCTTTGGTTTTACTTAATTAGGCCATTTTAATTCCTTTTTGTGTTTTTCATGTTTTTATAGGCTTTTGGAAGAAAATGAAGTAAACCTGGGTGATTTGGGCTCAAAGAGAGAAGATGGGAAAAATCGGAACTCCCTGACACTGCGATCGAGTGCAGTACCCGAGAGGACATAGCACAAAGCAGGCCAGGAGAGATTGAGCGCATGCCAGAAGAAGGATCGATCGCAGACCTGCGATCGAGCGCACACGGGTTGCGATCGATAGCACCCGTGCGCAGGAGACAACCCAAGGTGGCGGCTAAGATGTCCCTATTTCCATATTAGGGTTTTCCAACTCCCAATTGAAATAGGATTGAAACCCTACGAAATTCCTAGGGTTTATTACTTTTCCAAGGACTTTTGAAGCCTATAAATAGACTCCTAAGCCTTTAGAATAGACAGGCTGGAGGGAAGGATGAAGAATAGGAGCTCTCAAGTTCAAGTCTCGGGTTTATTCTTTTCTATTCTTTTCTTTTATGAAGATGTTTAACATCAACTCTATGTGTAGCTAATTTATTTAGTAGGGCTGGGTTGAAGCCCTAGTTATGTTTTGTTAATAATATTGGCGCCATTGTGATGATCTTGTTGTGCTATTTAACTTGATTAATACCTGCTTGCATGAATTCCTCATATGTGTGTGCCTGATCAATATATGTATGTGGTATGGATTAGTTAGTTAAATCAATTTGGATGACCGAGTCCTGGGTTTAACATAAGTAACAAGAGATATCCACGCCGGATTCTTGGGTTAATCAACATTGGGAACCGGGAGTATATACCATGCCCTAGGCCTCGTATGTTTGTCGATTTCCATAGAACATATGCTTTTCTAAAGAACAACTTAGTATATACCATGCTAAATCCTTTAGGGAAGAAAAGAGTTAGAGTATACACCATGCCTAACTTGTTGCTTAGGGAAATCTATAGCTTAAGGAGTATACACCATGCCCTTAGGTTGACAAACATTAAATATGCATAACTTGATCAAAGCATTGGCATATTGATATATTAGCTTAATATAATTAGTGGTGGATATCAAAGCCCTACCTTTTATTATCATCACTTCAACAATCAATCTTTATTTTACTTTTGCTTAAAGAATTTACTTTTAAACGAAAATTCAGCAATCCTCGTGGGAATGATCCTGTACTTGCACCCGATACTACCATGTTGACCTTGTGCACTTGTAGGTAAAACGTACAATTATTTACCTATTAAATTAGGTAGATAATTTGCACATCAATACTCACAACCTTGAGAACCTCTGCACTTAGTAAGAACAACAAGTTTCCTAACTTGTCTCCATCGTGACCATCTTCAAGTAGTGCATCTCCTGACCGACCCTTCAGTAGACTTCTTTCTTCAAGCATCTATAGTAGCAATCTTTGTGTAGTTGAAAGAGCAAGGCAACACGCCAATAACAACCACTCTGAAGTCACAACACTCGTAGAGTGCATAGAGAAAATAATATCAAAAGTCTAAAGAGTGAATAGTGATAGGAAGACTATTTATAGGAGACCCACTTTCTTTGTCATGTCCAAACGGGACTCTTTCTCATTATGACGGAAAGAACAAACTCGTAGATCTGAGAATTCCACGTCTTAATGAGAAAGCAGTTCCGTTATGACGGGAAGAACAAATGTCATATCTTCATCACATGCCCCATCTTAACGCACTAGCTGACGAGAAACCAGGGAGTCCAACTTTCGTCTCGTTACATGTCTTGTGCTGAAGGGGTTCCTGACGATAAAACAGAGACTTCAATTTTTCTCTCGTCACTTGTCCCGTTCTGACAAGTTTCCTGACGAGAAACCAGGGAGTTCAACTTTACTCCCGTTACTTGTCCCGTTCTAACGGGGTTCTTGACGAAGGACCATGGAGTCCGACTTTTGCTCCTGTCACATCCTCGTCTTGAAGCAATTCCTGACAAGAAACCAGAGAGTCTAACTTCTGCTCCCGTCACATCCTCGTTCTGACGCCGTTCCTGATGAGAAAACAGGGAGACCATTTTTACTCCCACTATATGTCTCGTTCTGACGGTACTTCTCACGAGAAAACAGGAAACACTTCAAGAAGCCCTAAAATCCTTAGAATCAACTCCCCAAGACTCAACAAAGTTTTAAACACATAAACATACAAGAAATATCATTGAATACGGCCAACCTAAAACCTAACATGTTGCTTATGTTAGTATTTGAAACTACTTTATCTAAAAATCTTAAGGATTTTAAATATCACTTGCATTACACCACTCGTATAATTTTTTTTTTAAAAAAAAAACATATAAATTAATTATATATTTGAATAAATATCTAAAGCTCATGAAACTACTGCAGCCTTAGAATTCCTAGAACTGGATGAGCTAATGCCTAAAGTTCAGTCACCTGTTCAATGTTCATTGTATTTGTAAATAATCAATTAGTTGTTTGAGGAGATGTTATCACCTCGCATAGTTTTTTCATATATTCTATTATGCTAGAATGATATATGCTTTTTTGGTTCTTATTAAAAGGGCAGGCGGCGGGAGAGATCAACTCTAATTATTTTAGTGGGGCGTGACTAGAGTTGCTCCTACATGCTGAGAGCCACAAAAAATTGGCTTCTTCAAGTCCATCTGAGTGATAGCCTGACCCAACTCATCAGTGCATCAACGTGAACCAAAGATGATTTACATTAATCAAACATAAAGATTTCTATTGCGAAATTTGAACCCATGTTCTAGTATGAATATATCTAGTCACTTCAAAAATTTTCTGGATTCATTGAATCACTACTCTATGGTGAATGATACATACTTAAAACTAAAGATAGTATAAGATTACAAAACCGACCACACCCTATATAGACATTAAAAATTGAGCTTCAAATGCTGCGAAGGTAAAGCCAACGGTACAAACAAAATAGTAACTCATCATGTCATTATCGAAGCCATAAAATGTCAACAAGAAACATACTCGAAAGCATTGTCGAATAAATTGAGAGAAGAAAATAAGGATCTTTCTTTCTTTCTGCTCTTCCACGAGAAGCATCTACACATTAGAAAACTATTCAAATATAATAAATTTGGACTCTTTCCTCTTAATGGAATCAAGGGGGAATAAATTGTTTTGTTGACAATTTCGATTTAGCTTGAACAGAACACTACAAAATCCTAGTCTTAATCATCAAACGTACGTTAAATAAAACAACAAATGACCCCACTACTAGTTAACAAATTGAGAAAGTGATAAACGAGTGGGCATCAGCACTGGCTCACATTCAAGCTACTAATGCTTTGGACTCTCCACTAATTAATTTAATTTAATGTCACTAATTGCTTGTTGTGGGGAAACCTTAATTTTGTCTGCCACACTAACAGCTTTGTCAGTCTTTGATTGATTGTTGTGGGAATCAACGAAGGCATGAAGAGACAAGCAATTATAAGGGTCTTGATTTCTCCATGCAAAAGAAGCTATCCACCGATTGCAAACAGGACATGAAAACTTTAAACCAAGGCACTTAGGGCAAGTGGGTCAGTGCCAAATCCTCTAATTAACTTCCCAATTGCTCAACTAGGATTTCCTTTTTCATGTAAACTACGGCATTATATTCCCATTCCCCCAAAACCAATTAATAAACATGCTACTCCAGATAGTTCGGAATAGGAAAAATGATGGCTCTCTCTTTTTTCTTCTCCCTTTTTTTAATGATAGGGTTAAAATATAATACCCCTCAGTTCATTAAAACCAAAGAGGGAATCCGGTGCCTTATTCAAGAGTTGCAAAATGGTCACATGGGGCATGACAAGACGTTCAAATTAATGTCAAATCAATTTTAATGGCCACACATGAGGAAGGAGGTAGAGAAATTCGTGCGTGATTGTCGGGTTTGCCAAGTTTCGAAGGAAACTGCTACTAATGGAACGTTGTACATGCCACTTCTTATTTCGGAGGGACTGTAGATCAACGTAAGCATGGACTTTGTGTTGGGATTACCACAGACTCAACGAGATAATTATTCCATCTTTGTTGTGGTTGATCAATTTCTTAAGATGGTTCATTTCATTTTTGTAAGCTTACATCCGATTAAATATGGCTCAATTGTATTTTTGGAAGGTCTACCGAGTTCACGAATCATGGCTTGCCATTGTCTATAGTTTCTAATCCGGATGCAAGGTTACTCAGTCACTTTTGACGTGTTTATGGAGCTTGTTCAATATAAAGCTTGATTTCAGAAGGTGTTTGATAGAAAATAGAAAAAGAGAGATTTTTTTGTGTTTGAAAACTAAATTGTAGTAGACTATTTATTGGGTTAAAAATAGCAATTATTTATATCTGTTTACAATTAACTGTTACTCCAACTGTCACTAACTGCCAGGGGCAGAATCACCCCTTGGCAGCTTAGCTTGGCATGGGGGGCCTAGCCCCCCCAAGCCATAGGGTGGCTCCCAAATTTTTTTTATTTTTTATTTTTTTAAATATATCTTTAAAAATTAACTTTTGCCCCCACAAGAACTATTTTTTTTTTTTTTTTTTTAATTTTGCCCCCCAAACTAAATACTATAGTTCCACTCCTGCTAACTGCTATTCTAACAACAATCTGCCAATAGTCATAAACTGCTAATTCAACAGTAATAAACTGCTATTTTAACAGATTAAATAGTCTTCTATAGTTCAGTTTTCAGAAATAGAAAAAATTATCTCTTCTTCTATTTTCTCTCAAACACCTTATGTAGTTAAAATTTGAGTCTTGCTATAATAGAAAATCTAAGGGTGTTCGGATTTAGTTTCGTTAGTGCTTACCACAACTAAACTACAAAATATATCTAGGCTCTATTGTATCCTAGAAAAATATTTGTTGTAAAGGTTTTTATACCAATTATGATGGAGGCAAATAATTTTTGGAGAAAAGTGACATTGTAATGTACCTTATTAGCAATTTTAATTTTTTTTTTTTTTCTTCTAACACTTTAGTGCTATCAGGTGCTACCAAATGCATTAGGTAGCACTTTAGCTTCCATAACTATTATTTTAACATAAAATATTTTTCTCTCCTCTCTTGTCTTTCTTCTATTTCCTTTTAATTGGAGAATGTGTTAGGATTTTATGCCTAAAATGTGATGGTAGATAAAGAACTTGAATTTTATAAAAAAATAATATTTTAATAGTAAAGTGAATGCACTTCTAAAAATCATAAATGAAATCTTAATTATGGCAAGATTGGCGTAGTATCAAAATGACTTGACAATCATAAGTCAGCAACGTTTCCATCCTTTCCACCAAAGAAATCCTTTCCACCCAAGCAATTATAATGATTAAAATATAATTTTCATGGTGACAATGTATGGTACAAGGTACACTTTTGTTCTCCATATGGTGGAAAAAATAAATAAAATTTAGAAATTATTTACATGGAAGGAGATTAGGTGGCAAACATATGGACCCGGTTCATTCGTCCTCATGTTGGAATAAAAATTGATAAAGTGGCAACTAGGGGTTCCCACTTTCCCAAAGGAGTATGGACCATGAAACTGAGTGGGAAAATTGAATTGGAATCATAGGAAATCGTTGTATTCTTCATGGAGAACTTCATTATTTGGAATTGAGAAATGATTTCTCAACAAGGCTCCACTTTGGACGGTTAAATATTCCATTCCTCTAATGTTTTTTTGATATATATATATATATATATATATATATATATATATATATATATATATTTTCCAGAATATTGCTGGATTCTGGTAAAAGTGTTCTATGTATCAAATGTCTTTACTCGTTAAAAAGATATTTGTTGTTGTTAAAGTCGATTGATGTGGTTTATATACAACTTTATCAATCTTACACAAAACAGAAAGTGTTACAAATTGAAAACATGGTTTGAAACTAACGACAACTTCTGTATCTTTCATTTCTGCAGTCTTGGCTTGTTGTGACAACGGATGATCCATATTCATCTCCTTAACAGGCTCCCTCAAACGTAACAGTAAAGAATGAACGTTAAGTTTGGAGTGAAGACGATAGAAATGATAAGAAACCAATAGTTTTGTAAAAATATTAGGAACTTGGTCCTTGGTTGAGAGATATCAAATATCCAAGCTTTGAGATGTAACTTTATCTTGGGCAAAGTCAAAATCATTCTTGTTAGAAATAATTTTGGATGGTCCACAAATTCTCATTGATATAAAATAATACCATTATGAAAATTAACAATAAAAATAAATACATTACAAGAGATGAAAAGTAAAGTATAAAAAGATCTCACAATGCTATATAATCACGCAAGAGCGTTGTCCTTAAAGGTTGATTCGTGCCTCTCGGAGTGTATAACTCGGTATGATCGGATCCTTTGACACGCAATGTCTCAGGATTAGACTATAGCGTCTAACTTCGTTAAGGACGTACTTCCAATAAAGAAGACTAGGAGAACAACCCTTTGATCTTCTTGATGAAAAAAAAAATAAAAATAAAATAGAGAAAATGCAAAGTATAGAAGACAATAGGTAGACATTGCCCCTTATTCTATGCTGCTATAATGTATATATATCTAAATAATCAAAATCAGGGAAAATATATATGAATATATTTTTACAATGCTCTTTGGTGGCTATTGATTCATGTTATTAAATTGTCGCATGAATATACAAGATCTTGTAACTATCATGAATTAGAAGAAACAAAACTGTCATGAAAATATTTAATGACCAACGGTCATATATAACATAAATCAATATGTGGCTTGTAAGAAAACCTTTAATGATAATCGGTTTGTAAAATAAGTTTAATGACCCAACGGTCAAAACCATGAAACAAATTAAAGTAGAGTTTTGTTCTTCTTCATTAAAACTCATAAAATAAAAAAATAAAAAAATAAAAAGAAAAAAAAAATTAATATCAAAGGGGAAAACGTTTGAAGCAATTTTAATGGCCACCAAATAAAAAATTGTTTGTAATAGTACAACAATCCCCCACATGTTACAAACACTAAAAAAATGGAGATTAAAAGCATGCATCGATGTGGTACCCGAAAGTTTTAACCGCATCTAGGATAAATAAGTAGGAACTTAATGAATAGTGGTAGAGTTAAATTCTTTTAACCAAATTCACAAGTTGACCAAACATATCACCCACATAACTTTCTCCAAAAAAAAAAATCAAATAAAATTAAATCAAGAAAATTGGGTTGTTTTATAGCGGGTTGACACCTTATACAGGCCATGTGCCTCTGGGTTTCATAAGTGCTCTAGAGACTTGCCAAAGTTTCATAGGAAGTTGCACCACCCCCACACTCACATAGGCGTCCATTAAGAATGTGTGCAGAGAACATCCAATCCCAACAAGTAGGGACTATGGACCCATTAAGAGTTTTTAAACTCATCCTTACTCACTCTGCATCTTTTGTTGTTACACCATAAAATGGCTTTCATGAGCACTCTAGAGACCTACCCAAGTCTCATAGGAGATAACACCTCCACACTCATATAGGTGGTATCAATCAAGAGTGTGTGCAGGGAACACCCCATCCCAACAAGTAGGGACTATGGATCCATTAAGAGCTTTAAGTTCATCCTTAATCACTCTGCATCTTGCACTGTCATACACCATAGGGATGGACTCATAACTAATCTTCTCAACAAGATAGTTAATAAACATAAATTGGCAGTACCATACAGTGATCACATGTGACTTCGTTTCCCATTAAACCTCATTCATGGGATCTCCAATCACAGAGGTTGGGTATCAATTATAGTGTCATAATTTGGGTATCAATCATATCCCCCTCGATGCTCCTCTCACTAGCCTTCTTGCTAGTGGCATGGTTAAAGAATCTGCAGAATTCTTTTATGACCTCACAAAGGCCATGGACATATACCGGTCTCAATAAGCTGCCTCACAATACCGTGCACTTTGTCATTATAAATTCTTTGCTCTTTGCTCAAGCTATGGCAGCCTGTCAATCACAATGAAAGCACAGGTGGAATTGAATTAGCATATAAAAGCAAATTAATTTATCAATAGGCTCATCGGCCATTTATCTTCAGTTCCTGCCTTCTCCAAAGCAACTAACACTAACTCCATAGTAAACCTTGCTATGCAGGTTTGCTTTGAGGACATTCAAGCGATAGCTCCTCCAGCCAGAGTAAACACATAATAGCCATTAGTAGGCTTTGCTCCTCTGAATCAAAATGCAATTAGTATCACAATATCCTTTTAATATAGCAGGATAATCACAATATGACAAACCAAAATTAATTTTGCCCTTTAAGAATCTCAACAATTTAGAAATAGCATCACAATGACTCAATACCATAATTATGAGTATATCTGCTCAATTTACTAACAATATATGCAATACCAAGGCATATATAGTTTGTCAAAACATCAAGCTTCCAATGATTTATGCATATTTTTCTTGCAAAAACACTATCACCATGATTCTTAACCAAGTGTATTTTTGAATCATATGGTGTAGACATAACTGGATAGTAAAAGTGCTCAAATCTTTTAAGCTATTTTCAACATAATATGTATGAGATAAAATAATGCAATCATTATTTCTAATAACTTTAATGTCCAACATGACATTAACTTTACCTATGTCTTACATATCAAAATTAGATGCAAGAAATATTTTAGTATCATGCATAACATCAATGCTAGCTAAACAAAAATAAAATAAGCTAGTTGCCAATATATATATAAACAAATAATGACACATTCATTATTGTAAAACTTGCTATGCATTTACTTGCACCATTAATCAAATATAAATTAGACAATATCACCTTGTCAAATGCCATTGTTTATGAGCTTGCTTTAATCCTTACAAAGATTTCACTAGTTTGCACACTTTATGTTCTTGACCGGGGATTACTAGTCCATCGGGCTGCTCCATATAAATCTCTTCATCATTTAGAAAAATAACTTTGACATCTGTTTGATATACAACAAGTTTATAAATATAAGCAATGGCAAATAGCATTCTAATAGATGCAATTTTAGTAACCAAAAAAAAGTATCAAATAATCAACATTTTGCATTTACTTGTAGCTTTTAGCTACCAAGTCTACCATGTACTTATCTATTGTATCATCTGGTTTAAGCTTCTTCTTAAACACCTATTTATAACCAATTGATTTGGTCTTAGGAGGTAACTCAACAAGTTCCCAATAATGGTTAGACATAATTTATTCCAAATCATTATTTATAGCTTCTAACCAAAAAATGCATCAAATAGATTTAATTGCTTCACCATAACATATTAGACCATCATCAATAATATAAGCAATAAAATCATTACCGAGATTCCTTCCGTTCTAGCTCGCTTGCTTCTTCTCAATTCTTACACACCATCAACAATTTATTAGAAGCAACAGAAAATTCATGAAATAATTTTTCCTTATTTTTCAAAGGAAACACATGCTTAAGGAAAATAACATTTTTAGATTCAATAATAGTATTGTAATCTAAAACATCACCCTTGATAATAAGGTATCTATAGCATGAACTATTACATGCAAAACCAATAAAATGCAATCATAAGTTTTAAAACCAAGTTTCCTCCTTTTAGGCTCGGGTAATATAACATTTGCCTAATATTCCCACACTTCGAGGTATTCTAAACAATGCTTATGAATGTGACAACAAAAATAAATAAATAATTGCTTCCCCCCACACTTTGGTAGATAGCCTTAAAATTGACAATCATAGCATTCATAATTTATTTCAGTATTCTAATTTCTCTTCATTCTCTTGATGTAGCCAAGATTTACATATATAAATCTATCATGCTAAATATTAATGGAATAAATCAAATAGTTCAAAGAAAATAAATTTTCAATAATAGCACACAAATGCTTTAAGAAATGACTTCTATGAGCTCATTTTTCTCTAAGAGTGATATGTCATTTTCTCTTATTTCTTTTCTATCAATTGACAGTTTTCTAAAGTTGTTTAAAAAAATAGTAATCACCACTTGTGATTTTTAAACATGATTCTTGCAAATAGAAGTTGCATATTACAAGCTCTATCAATTTATTAAAAGAAAATCTTATCAACTAAAATCTCAATAAATATGCAAAGTATTAAGTTCAACTATTATTGACTCACTGTCATAAATATGTCATTGGTATCATTCTTGTGACATGATAAATTTCTCAAATACCAAATGAACCTCAATAAGAACATCAATAATCACATATATTTTATTCTGAACCATCATGTCAGAGAAATTTGAAAGCTGAATGATATTTATGAAGAATTACCAAATACTTTTAAAGTATTTATGCTAATCTAGCATGCCATTGCTAATAAAAATGCTAGATGCTATTTCAATTTTGAAATAGAGTAACCAACAGAGGTTCATCACTTATCAAATTACAATATTCATGTAATATAAATTTCAATTCAATCAAGTAGTACCTTCATCACTTGATTTTTTTTTTCTTTTAATAAATGAAATCGTATATCATGTCTTGAAAAAAAAAAAAATCAAGACCTATGAATCATAATTTAAGAACTCATAGCGGAGCCAACGATTTTACTCAAGACCCTCCAAAATAGATTGTCCCCACTACACACTGACTAGGTGTCGTGAGAACCGATCGACTCAATACACACACCACATCTCTTTTTCCTATCATTTGCTTTCCTACAAGAATCTTAGAAATTGCTAAGTTCTAAAATCCATAAAAAGCTTAACTCTTTTTGTTTCAAGATTCATAACCCAACAATAAAAAATAAATAAATAAAAAATAAAATTTATTTGACAATCAACAAATTTGAGTTCAAATAAATGAAAACTCTTTCAATCAAGATGTTTTCACTTTCAATACCTACACATGAAATTAAACTCTTCTTTTGATAAATGAATCAATTATCAGATTTTTGCACCACAAAATCTTTCCACTCAATATTTGATTTCATCTTTCTCATATGCGAATTGCATATTACAAACTCTTATAGTATTTGACTTCTCATAAGTTTAAATTCTATTATTATGCTCTAATCAAAATATTTGTGCAATCATCATAATCAACCTTTAAGATTGCTAGAAATAATTTTGGATGGTGCACAAATTCTCATTGATATAAAATAATACCATTATGAAAATTAACAATAAAAATAAATACATCACAAGAGATGAAAAGTAAAGTATGGAAAGATCTCACAATTCTATAGAATCATGCAAGAGTGTTGTCCTTAGAGGTTGATTCGTGCTTCCCGGAGTGTATAACTCGGTGCGACTGGATCCTTTGACACGCAACGTCCCAGGATTAGACTATAGCGTTTAACTTTGTTAAGGACGCACTTCCAATAACGAAGACTAGTAGAACAACCCTTCGATCTTCTTGATGAAAAAAAAAAATAGAGAAAATACAAGAAAAGAAGACAATAGGTAGACATTGCCCCTTATTCTATGCGGCTATAATGTATATATATCTAAATAATCAAAATCAGGAAAAATATATATGAATATATTTTACAGTGCTCTTTGGTGGCTATTGATTCATGCTAATAAATTGTCGCATGAATATACAAGATCTTGTAACTGTCATGAATTAGAAGAAACAAAACTGTCATGAAAATATTTAATGACCAACGGTCATATATAACATAAATCAATATGTGGCTTGTAAGAAAACCTTTAATGATAATCGGTTTGTAAAATAAGTTTAGTGACCCAACGGTCAAAACCATGAAACAAATTAAAGTAGAGTTTTGTTCTTCTTCATTAAAACTCATAAAATAATAATAATAATAATTAATATCAAAGGGGAAAACATTTGAAGCAATTTTAATGACCACCAAATAAAAAATTCTTTGTAACAGTACAACAATTCTCAATGTGCTTAGTACGCGCATGAAATACAAGATTTGAAGACAAATACATGACACTAATATTATCTAACCATAGAATAGGATTGTGTAGTTGTGTGGCAAAAAGACACCAAGCTCCTTGAACAAAGACTGGAGCTAGACAAACTTAACGACTCTATTGGTGAGGGCTGTTGGGATTGTGTCCTGAATACCAATGATTTTATATCTGTGTTGACATTTAAATGTTTGTAATGAATATATATGTTATATTCACTGATTAAAATGATTTGAGCATATAGCATATAAAATGTCTTTTACATGCTTATTACTAAGTTCATCATATTTGTTATACATGTGAATGGTCTTAGGATTACATTGAATATGGCTATTAACATGGTTATCACAGAAGGTCTTAGTTTATAATCATTGTATGCTTAAGTGTATAAAGTTTGCAGTCGGCAAATGAAACTGGGCTTTCAATTTTGAGTAAGACTATTACACATCAAATCTTGGTGATTGACCTTGATCAATCAAAGCGGTGACTTCGGGATTGATGTGTAGTGTGCTGAGATCCTAAGGCACTTAATGGACCAAGGAGTTCTCTTTTCATAAAGATACTGTATACTAAGGAAATAGAATAAACTCCTTAAAGACTAGTTAGACTTTGATTATAAATCCTAAGAAGTTCGTGAACTCAGATGTTAAGTGTTGATTACTTAGATGTATCTAAGGGTCATGAGACCTATCATCGGTCAATAGTGCTCAGTACGATGGGTAATCACATCTAAAATTGTGGGAACACCGACTTCAAGAAGGAATCGAAATCCTTTGTCAAAGAGCAAAGAGATAAGAAATTTCTTATTGTTTTAGATTTTATGGATATTATTCTCAGAATCTTCGGCTGAAGCATTTTGGTTGGCATACAAAATATATACATGTGTTTTTCACATATATGAGAATAACATAAAATCGGTGACTCAAGGATAGAGAGGTAGAGAATTAAGTGGTAGTATCCTTAGCCTTAATTCTGCTACGGAATATTTCACGGAGGAATCATAAGTCAACATTAAGTAAAGTCAAAGGGATTAATTGATTAAATCAAAAATATTTATTAGAGTGAAGTCACAATTATTTAGTGGAATTCATTGTGATTAAAATATTGTTGGGTAATAAATGTCAGCGAGACATGGTTACAAACATATTTAAGCCAATAATTTTTTTCCCTTTAGGTCCCTCACCAAGCTTATGTTATTTTTCCCTTTCTTATTTATTGGGCTAAGTGTTTTATTTTTTTAAAACATGGGCTAGAGAGATTTGGTATAACTGGGCTTGGGATAAAACTTAGAGGCCCAATGAGCATAATCGGAACACATAAGGCCAATGAATATTCACTGGAGGCAACAACATGGAGGCTAGGGCAAAGCCTAGCCATCCATGATGTCTCCTAGTGCTCCTTGAAGTGTTCTTTTGCTCCTTGTCCCATATTGCTTAAATATGCAACTCTGTCTCCCTGCTTAGCCTATAAAAAGAGAAGAGGCTAGGCTCTCAAATCACTCAATTAATTCAAGTTCTCTTGATAGTTAATTCTCAAAAACTCTTAGTTCTTTGTGTTAACTCACAAAGAACAAAAGTTTAAGATTTGAAGAGCCAAGTAAGAATCCACACTCTCTTGGTTATTATCAGTCATTGGTGAGAAGATCTAAAGGTCTTTCTATATCCTTGAAATATGTCGCATTCTTGAAAAAATAAGAAATTGTTCTTCGTGTTCTTGAACAAGAAAGAACATGTTCTTAAGGAGAAAAAATATTTTTCCCAAAGCCAAGAGTGGCCGTTGATATCCAAATATTATTCGTTCTTGAAATTTAATCTTAAATAGAAATTGTTCTTCACATGTTCTTTGTAAAGGATCTTGGCATAGGAATTCGATTCCTTCCGCTGTGCAAATATCTAATTTGCAATCCTATTCCCAACAATTGGTATGAGAGCGAGCTTTATTGAAAGCGTGGTGAAGAATGTAGTATATTGAAAATTGTTTTTCAGTTTTTTATTTGCTAAATGCGAAATTTTTCCGAGGACTTCCAAAGACTGAAAAATTTGTTTAAGACCTGGAACATGTTCTATAACATGTTAGGATCTAAAATAAAAAATTTCAAGTCGTTTTGAATTCGTTTGCTATTTTCAATTGAATTTGGCATTCAGGACAAAGTTGTAGTTTTTCTGCAAAGCCTGTAGGGATTACGAATTTGAACTGATGTTTATGGGTAGGTCATAATTTTTTTTTTAAGATTTGTTTATGCAAATAAAAATCATGGTCGCTGTTTTGGTCATAACAGAATCGCGTTTCTTTTTTCTTTATTGAAAGAGATATGGCCATTTTAATATTCCTCGACGAGCCTGAAATTTTGAATTTTTGGAGACTAGGCCTGTGAGAATTACGATTTTAGATCTAATGCTATAGACAAGTCCTAAAAATAATGGGCACTTGTTTTCACACGTAAAAATTGTGGTTAACATAATAGTCTAAACAAATTTACATTTCGAGTTATATCGAAAGAGTTATAATCCGTTGAACATTCGTCGACAGATTTAGAATTCCAAAAATCCTGCAACAGTTTAGTTTTGTAAAAATCTGTTTTGTGTGATAATCAAAGATTTATAAAATTTTGATTATGGAATATGTTGTATACATGATACAACGTATTGGGAACACAAAAGAAATGTTTTACAAGATTAATTTCACAAAGTTTAGCTATTCTTGAAATTAAGTTTCAAGTTTATGCCTAAAGAGTATGAAATTATACAAAGTTTCTTATGAATTCTTTGGTTAGCAATAAATGTTTTTTATTTAATTAAAATCATTTGATTGCTTGTGGGTTGTTGTGATGATGATTGAAAAATCATACAAAGGGTGGTACCATGGTTTAAGAATGAAAATACCACATAAATATTAATTGTGTTTGGCACATGATTAAGGCAATTTGACATACCAATCATGAATTTGATTCATGGATTAAATGTTGCCTGTCTGACTATGATCCAAGGTGAATTTTCTTGATGGAGTTGGTATGAAAGACTACCAAGCTCTTAGTGGACAAATTATCAATGACATTTTAGAAGTTGAAATTTGGTCTATTAAACATAAGAAAATATGAATATGGTTAAGGTTCCTAATTTAATTAGGAAAAGTTGTTTCTTTTGAATCAAAAGTGACAAGTTTTACGTTGTAAGGAAATTGCAACTATTGAAAAAACCCATATGTTTTTAAATATCAAGTGGAAGATTCAAATATGAATCTAGCAGTCTTCATCATAAATCTGATATACACGATGAAATTGAGGACACCTCGCCTTCGCCATGGGCCCTGCACCCTACGGAGGGTGTCACTTTACCTCATGGATTATGAACAGACTTTCAAAAGGATAGAGAAGAATTGTTTTGATTTGGTAATTATGACACTAAGTGGAGTTAATCCAACAATCAGGTTAAATCTAATTGACGGTGAAACACTTGACTGGTTTAAGATATTAATCTCCCGAAGGAGCTATGTTATATTGAGACTAGAGATTGCAAAACACGGCTGTTCATTAATGTGATTGTTGTTACCATGCACAACAATGATGAATAATATAGAATTTACGTGGTTCGGCAATGTGCCTACGTCTACAAGAGAGTGCGACTATATTTTACTATTGAATAATTTAGGGTTACAACATAACATATTTATAGGAAACTCCTAATTGTAAGTATTTTTGAAAACCCCAAAATACCCCCCACAACATATTTGTCGCCAGACCCATATAAACTAATTACACCCAATTGACCAATAGTTTCAATATTACTCTCTTTGCCCAAGAGAGCATGAGCCACTTGTTCCAATATTCTCCACCTTGGTGAGTATTCACATCTTTGAAGATAATCAAGTATTGGATTTACACCTGGAATTGATAAGTTTGGGGATGCCGCCTCCTCTCCTCTCCTTTCTAGCACCTGGAGACATTTGTCAAGTCCAAGCAATGCTTGAACTTGTCTGCGATAACAAGCTTCGTCAACATGTCCGCTGCATTCTCGGAAGTGTGAAGCTTCTCAAGTAATAAGTCACTTATAGCAACCAATTCCCTGATCATGTGAAACCTCACATCAATGTGCTTGGTTCTCGTATGATACACCTGGTTCTTTGCCAACTAAATAGCACTCTAACTGTCATAATACAACAAAACTCCACCTTGCTGAATACCCAGCTCCTTGACTATCCCTGTGAGCCACAAGGCTTCCTTTGAAGCCTCGGCCATTGCCATGTATGTTGTGGCAAATACCCACCTAAATTAATAGGCAAATATTTGGTATGTTTTACTCACAAATGCACAAGATCAAACGATAGTATAGTAGGCAAGTACGAGATCATTCCCACAAGGATTGGTAAATTATGCTTAGAATGTATTTTCCTATTTAACTAGAGTTTTAAAACATTTTTCACTAATTGAATTAAAATAAAGAAATAAAATAAAAGATTAACTAAACTAAAAAGGATTAGGATTTTGAAATCCACCGCTAACCACACTCACATGAAGATTAACAATATGCTAATATTCTAATTGTATCTAGATATTCAATGTTTGCCAACCTAAGGGCATGGTATCTACTCCTTAAACTATTGATTTCCCTAAGCAACGGACTAGGCACGGTATCTACTCTAATTCATTTCTTTCCAAATGAAAGCATAAATCTATGGAAATCGACAACCACATGAAGCCTAGGGCATGGTATCTACTCCTGGTTCCCCATGTTTATTAAACCAAGAACTTGTGATGATGTTCTTTTGTCACTTTATTAAGCCCAGGACTCGGTCATCCAAATTGACTAAAATAACATGAATCCAACACAAATGCATAAGAAGAATTCGATCAAACAGGAATTAATCAAGTTAAACATCCAAAAGATAATTGTAGCAGAAGCGCCAATATTGTAATCTTATAGAGATATGATGAGGGCTTTAAACTAGCCCTAATTAAACTACTAACTACATAACAAAAATAAAAGGGTAAGAGAAGAAAAAACAAAACTCATCTTGATCTAGCCTTCAGTTCTTTTCCAAAGCTTGTGTCTGCTTCTCCACACTTTTTCCTAGAGGTTTAGAAGTCTATTTATAGGCTTAGAAAAACCTTAGAAGCCTAGAAACCCTATTAGACTCGTAGGTCTAACTTCTAGTTCAATTAGGATAGTGAAATCCAACTCAGATGTGGAAAACGAGTCTTGGCGCATCTGGGCGGTGTGAGTGAGCTCGATTGTAGGAGGTGTGCACTCGATTGCAAGCCTACAATCGATCCATTGTGTTGGGCACTCGAGCGCATCATGTGCTCGCGCCTGGCTTTATATGTGATCAAGCACTAGTGCGCTTGATCCTGGGTGTCTTGCGCTCGAGCACAGGTGCGCTTGAACCTAAATTGGGCTACGATCGATCCTATGGCTTTCAGCTTTTTCCCAATTTGTCCTATAAGTTTGAAACTTGTCGGAAACACTCGCTCTTCTTCAGAAACCCTAAAAACATCAGAAAACACAAAATGGAAACAAAGCATCAAATAATAACAAAACTAAGAGCCTAACATATGTAAATTCAAGGGCTAAAATATGTATATTTTAATGGGAATATTCCTTATCACTTTGTTCCTTGACAAATGATTTGGATTCCTTCTTAAAGAGGGTATTCCCACAATGCTACATGTGATTACCCAGTGTATTGAGATTTTTTACCATAAAAATACCTCACACACTCCTTCATACCTCAACGTAACATACACTTCACACCTGAGTTCACGAACTTCTCAAGATTTAGAGTAATTGTTGTAAGTCGTCGTGCACACACATCATTATTTATGGTAGTGTTATAAAAGAATGATGACTCACATGGTCCGTTTGGTGCATGGTACTACTACCTTGCTCTTACACCAACATATCAACCTAAAGCCCACCTGTTTCTAATCAAGATAGATCGTTGAGGTTGAGATGTTATAGTCTAGATGGAGTTCTCAGTTCCATTTACAACTACGAACAACAATTTTATAAGTTGCAAGAATGTTTGAGTATGATCTTTTGTGTGATAATTCCCTTACTCATATCATAGCTCAAATACAATGCATATTAGGGATCTCACATGTATATAATTAGATAATACACAATCACACATATATACGATGCAAGAATATAATTGTACATGCCCATTGTTCAATAATGATAATAAAAGAATAACTAATATTTATTCAAATATAATCAAAACATCATCCAATCAATTGGAGTTTTAGACACCAGTTCTAACAAACACATGATTAGTAAGAATCCCACTGAGTTCTTTATGTGCGGATTTGGTACTAATCATGTTTGTAATCGAATTTCAGGGGTTCCAGGATACTAGAAAACCAAGAAAAGAAATATGGACCTTGAAGTTTTAAGTTGGAATAGAGATTCTAGAGCTATTTTAAATCATTCATTACTTGTAAAAGTTTGTCATATCACAAGGAATACAATAGGATGGCTTGGATGAAGATCAATATATCAAGGCTATGTAAATCTAGTTGGTACTCCAACTAAGTCTGACAACTTATAGAGGTGGCTAATGATGAGTGCCAAATATTGCTTATTTGGACCCCTTAATTTGCATTTGCTAAACCTTTATCTTTATTATTTTATAATGTATTTGTTAGTTTCGGTGTCTTAGTGTTTTGCAGGTTGTTGAGAGAAAATTGCGGTCTTAATGTGAAAACTGCAAAGAAGCGGGAAAAGTGGAATTCTGGTAATGGATCGAGCGGGTGCTCAAGCGCATCTGCGCTTGAGCACATCAAGGGCGTGCTCGAGCGCACTCCCGCAAACACCCATGCAAGCAGCATCCATGCGCTACACCGCATAACAACTGATATTTGCACGAGTGCAATCGAGCGCATTCGTCTGACCTGGAAGTGCTAAAACCCTAAAATTAGCTTATAAATATCATAGTTTTCTAGGAAAACCGGGGGAAGTGTTAAGTGCTAAAATATTCATATTTTCAGCCCTTAACTTACATGTTTTAATCCTTTGGTTTTAGTTAATTAGGTCATTTTAATTCCTTTTTGTGTTTTCCATACTTTTGTAGGCTTTTGGAAGAAAATGAAGTAAATCTGGAAGATTTGGGTTCAAAGACAGAAGATGGGAAAAATGGGAGCCCCTGACACTACGATCGATCACAAGTTACCCGCGATCGAGCGGAGTACTAGAGAAGACACAGCACGAAGCAGGCAACCAGCGATCGAGCGCACAACAGAAGAGGCTCAATCGCAGACCTGCGATCGAGCGCACACAGGTTGTGATCGATCGCACCCGTGTGCAGGAGACACATCAAATTTGCGGCCAGATTGTCATTCTTTCCATATTAGGGTTTTCTAACTCCCAATTGTAATAGGTTTTGAAACACTACGAAATTCCTAGGTTTACTAGTTTGTCATGGACTTCTAAAGCCTATAAATAGACCCTTAAGCCTCTGGAATAGGCATGCTTTTGTAAAGAGAAGAATCGGAGCTCTTCAAGTTCAAGTTTCGGGTTTATTCTTTTCCTATTTTTGCTTTTATTTTATGTAGATGTTTAACATCAACTTTATGTGTAACAAATTTATTTAGTAGGGCTTGATTGAAGCCCTAATTATGTTTTGTTAATATTCAATATTGGCGCCTTTGTGATGATCTTGTTATGATGTCTAACTTGATTAATACCTAGTTTCATGAATTCCTCATATGTGTGTGCCTGATCAACATGTGCATGTAGTATGAACTAGTTAGTTAAATCAATTTGGATGACCGAGTCTTGGGTTTAACATAAGTACCAAAAGATATCCACACCAGGTTCTTGGGTTAATTAACATGGGGAACCGGGAGTAGACACCCATGCCCTAGGCCTCATGTGTTTGTCGATTTTCACAGTTTTATGCTTTCTTACAGAACAACTTAGTAGACACCCATGCTAAATCCTTTAAGAAAGAAAAGAATTAGAGTTGACACCCATGCTTAATTCGTTGCTTAGGGAAATCAATAGCTTAAGGAGTAGACACCAATGCCCTTAGGTTGACAAACATTAGATATTCATAACATGATCAAAACATTGGCATATTGATATATTAGCTAAATATAATTAGTGGTGGATATCAAAGCCCTACCTTTTTATCATTATCAATTTAAATCCAATCTCTTGTTTTATTTCACTTTGGGAATCAATTTTAGACAAGATTCAGCAGTCCTCGTGAGAATGACCCCGTATTTGCACACTATACTATTATGTTGACCTCATGCACTTGCAGGTAAAACATCCAGTTATTTGCCTATTCATTTAGGTGGGTAATTGTAGAACAAAAGGAAGCCACCCAAGGGGCGCTGTTCAGTGTATTTTTGACGTTTTCTTTGCATTTGTAGCCTTGAATTCGTTTCCCTTCGTAAGTTTCTAGTTTTCATGAATTCATTTATTAATTATATGATGTTTGTAGTCATGAGAGGCTAAATCCTTCAATTAAGGTTGAGGATGAAGCCTCACAAATGAGTAACAACAGTTCATTTTCATGTCCATTGATATTTTCCATTGATAAGAATCGAGGTTTTCATTGTTCTCTTTCTATTTCAATTAATTGTTAATCACTTTTGATTGAATGGTTATTTTAATTGTTAA